>NW_006399810.1:13450486-13463858 GCF_000299155.1 Elephantulus edwardii | reverse complement strand
GGAGTTTAGGGCTGTTGTACATAGGGTCGCTATGAGTCGCAGGCGACTCGACGGCACATAACAACAACAACAACAAACAACCTTATCTTTATGCAATTGGCTACACTCTACTCAAAAAGACAAGGAGCCAAACACTGTCTTTTTCCACTTCCAGTAGCACAGAAAAAAATCTCATTTCATAAACCACACAATTCCTATATACTAGCAGCCCTAGTACTGGGAACTCTGGTAGCATTAGTGGTAAGAAGGTACACAGCAATCCTGAAGGCACGCAGTTTGAATCTACCAGCAGCTCCATGGGAGGATGGGCTACCTCCTCTCCTGAGATTAACTGCCTCTGAAATCTCACAGGAGACTCAGCTATAGTTTGGTTCTCACTTAATGGCACATAACAACAACAGCACTGAGGACGAATATCTCTAGGTCAGTAATCACTACACATATAAATTATATTTTAAGAAACTGGCCTTTTCCAGGTCTATATAGTATATTTAACAATACTTTGCTATATATATTAATACTTTATCTTATACGTCTTCATTAAAAATTAATCTTGAAAAAATCAGAAATTTTAATATTTACTTCATGTTTTATGTATTTTTTCAGTCTTTTCCTTTTAGAGCTCATACTGAAATACTATGGAGGAAATGATAGTGATTTGTTCTAAATTAACAGAAGGGATAGTAGAGTCAGAGAGAGTAAGTCTGTGAGTATGTGCGTAGGAAATGGGGCTTAGATGAAAAAATAAATGGGGCCTGAGTTGATAGATATGGAAGCTAAAGCTGTGTGATGAGTACAGAAAAAAATCACTATACTATTTTTTTATGTGCTTAAAATATCCATAATCAGTTGTAAAAAATATGAGTCTATTTGTTTCAAGTATCTAGGTGTATATTAAGGAGCTCTGATGGCCTACTGGATAAGGAGCTGTGCTGTCAACCCAAAGAGAGGCAGTTTGAATCTAACAATTGCTCCTTGGAGGAAAGATGGACAATCTCCTCCCCTGTAGTTTACAGCCTCTGCTGGAGGGTCAGCTATCAGTCAGTTCCGACTCGACAGCAATGAAATGGCAGAGTATATAACATGTTAGGCTCCTAACAGGTTGGCAGTTTGAACCCATCAGCTGCTCCAAGAGATAAAGATATACAATCTCCTTCCATAAAGATTTATTGCCCCAGAAACCTACAAGTCACACTCAATTTAATGATGACAAGGAGGTTGGCTTGGTTTAGATACATATTTGCTTTGTTAGCTTAATTTGCCTATTTGTTTAGTCTTTAATATTATAATGCATAAAATCCAAATCTATATCTTTTCATTGATATGCATTTATCTGGCACCACTTTGCATAAAAAGGCTTTGTGAATATAATGCAGTTTACTAAGAAATAATAACTGAAGCAAATGACTGATTTTGTTTAGTCAAGTCTATAAAGGCTACAAGAGTTCAGCAGCTATTTCTATGGATAAGACAGACATTAAGCATTTATCCATCAAATAGAGCATGTATAACATAGATATACCTGGCAAGCAGATCGGAGAAACTGAGATAATCTGGGTGTATCAATCTTTGGTACAACTGTAGCATCAAAGATAGCTCTATTTTCACTACCTAGAAAAAGAGGGGAAGAATGTTACATAAAATCAACAATGGAGACTCTAAAATAGTCATGCATTGCACAAATTAGTGCTCACAGAGCTATAATAAATGAACATTTAGAATATTAGCAGGAAAAGTCAAAAACTTTATATTTCATTTTCTAGTTCAACGGTGTTATTTTCTAAAGTTACATCTTGTTTTATACAAAGTCATAAACTGAAGTCTTCTTAAATATATTGAGGAGAATAGTAAAGGAAATAAAATTTCATTATTATAGGTCAGTTTCCAATTTAGGTGTATTTTCTTAAGGTAAGTCTACACTGAGAAAAAGATATCAATATCTCTGCTTACTGGTCTATTTGCTCAAGAAAAACAATTCAACATGAAAAGGTATATAACATTTAAATAAATATAAAGTACAATGCAGGTTAGTCTGTATTCTGAGAACCTTTAATCTATATTGCTAGGGCATATTTGGAAACGATACTTCAAATAAGAATATAATATAGTTAGAACAGAATGCCCTGAAGTTAAAAACAGAATATAAAAAGAATATATACAAAAGTCCTTTTATAAAATGGTTGTTTGAGATGTACCTTCTTTGTATTCAAGGATAAAAAAGAAACAAAACAAAAACCAAAAAACAACCAACAATATAAATCATGTCCCAGGTCTTAAAAGGTAATCTAATCCGTTCTGGAATTCAACAGTTTTAATATTAGCCCTGGGCCCTGCGCCCTCCAATCCTGGAGCACTGTTAAAGCCCTATGAAGAGACATCAAGGTGACACAGGAGAAGCAGACCGGGAGGCGGGGTACTGTGTGGCCTCGGGGCTCAACAGCAGGGCAGCTCTGGCTGTGAGTGTGCAGGCTGCCAGAGTTATGTGCTGATTACTGGAGTCCTTGGTATTTTGTTCTAAAAATCCAATTAAGTGGCTCTTTAATACAAAACGAATGTGTTGGTATTTTAAAGCAATCACTTACTAAATATGTAGCTACAGGATTATAGGGTTAATTTATATGTTAAGAGAATATTAAAAAAATGTAAAAGAGAGTATCATTCACTAAGTACTTTTTCTACTGACATAAAATTCTATCTTAAGTGCATATATTAACCTTGTAAAAAGAGATGTGTAGTTTTGATGAATATTGTTGTTGTTAACTGCTATGGAGTTGAGTACAACTCTTAGCAACCCTTAAGAACAATAGATCTGAACCCTGTTCTGTAACTATAGTTGTTTGTCTAATGTTCATAGAGTTTCCAAAGGTATGTTGTTTAGGAAGTGGATGCCAAGCCTGCTTCCAAGCCTGTCTTAATCTGGGAGCTCCACCAAACACTGTCCACCATGGGTTGTCATTATGGCATGTGACACACCAGGGGCACTGAAGGAAGAATATAGCAGTTGTGCCTCCCCCCAAATTGATCTCTTTCATTGAAACGTGATAACATCTGAGGCAGTAAGATCTAAGACCAGACCAGACAATGGATCCTAATAAGCCTCTGAGCCTGATCACAAAAGCTCAAAACCAATTTAAATAACACCCCAAATTCCGAGAAATACCATCTTCCCTAGTCCTCCCCAGGACCCCTATAGGAAGGAACTGCCTCTAATTGCCCACACCATTTTGACTTTCTCTGCTCGTGGTTACTTGGTATCCCTCTCTGATCACGAAATAAAAGCCTGTTCATTTCTTGGAACCAGTTTGGGTTTTTTCTCTCTCTCATCTTCAACTCTTTTTCTAACAGGCATAGGGTTCAGTATCACAGCAAACCCAACTTACCTCTGTACAGCAAGATGACAAGACCAGTGCTGTGCCACTTAGAAGAATGTGCTTCCTAAACACAATTAACACCAGGCCCAAGGACACAACCAATTTTTAAATACAAAGGCCCACCCATCAGGTCCTGATTGACTTAAACAAGAGGCTTCCAGCCCACAGCTGATTGTTAGCTAAATCCAGTAAATATTGTCACAGAAAAAAAGTCACAAATGAAACTGTAATTACTTATGGAAGTTACAAAGGGTGATAAGTTAGAGTGAGAACAAGAAGGAGAAGCAACTAATAACATCCTTGGTTTGTCTGGCTTATCTTTTTACAAAAACCAAAAACAAATAGAGCCTTTTAGGCTTGTGGGTATACACACATACATACATACATACATACATACATACATACATACATACATACTTACATACATACATACACATGTTCCTTCTCTAACTGACCACAGTCATGAAGTTCTAGGAAATTAAAATTGTTCAAATAAAGCTAAATTCTTCATCAGTAGTAGGAATTCAGATTGTTCCTTGAAAACAATATGGAGCATTTCCATAGTCACATATTAACATATATACAAAACCAGGAAAAATTAAAAAGAGTAAGAAAGATACTAAGGGAATGAGGAAAGATCAACAGCAGAAAAATGTTTACCTCCAGATACAATTGCACTTTCTCCTGGATGCTGGGTCCACACTTCCCTTGTCTCTATTTCATCTGTCTGAATATCTCTTTCAACATTATCTTCATTATATTGAACATATGCCTTAAAAATAAATGTATGTAAATCATTGAAGTTAACAAATTGAAACAATCCATGGAGTGAGAAAAAATGTGGGAAAACCTTATATTTTTATCTAGAACAGAAAAAGAACTACTGCTTAATAAAAACAACACTCCAGTCAAAAATAGTCAAAACACCTGAATAGGGAAAATACACAAAGAGAAAATAAGCACAAGATAATGATGTCCTGCATCATTATCCACGGTGATGTTGTTGTTGGATACCATCAAGTTAAATCTCACTCCCTGGGGACAAATGCCTCATACAGTCTTCTTGGTTATAATCCTACAAAACACAGATCACCAGCCTTTTCCCCATCAGCTGGTTCAAACTGTCAAGTTTCTGGTTAATAGAGAAGTACTCAACCACTGTGACAACAAAGAGCCTTCATTAGTCACTAGTTATTAAGGAGTAACTGGCCAACTGACTAGAAGAGATCTGTATTTGTTTCTATTCCCAAGAAAAGTAACTCAACATAAAGTGAAAATAATATACCAATATTATTACCACATGCAAGCAAAATATCGCCAAAGAGCCTTCTAAAACAGTTCATTGGCAGTGAATTGTCAGAAGTTCAATGTGGTTTTAGAAGAGGCTGTGGCAGTGGGGATATCACTGCAGTTGTCTAATGGATTCTTGTTGAAAGCAGAGAATACCAAAAAGATGTTTACTTGTGTTTTATTGACACTGTAATGGCATTTGACTGTGTAAATCACAACAAACTATGGCTAACATTGAGGAAAATAGGAATTACAGAACAATTACTAAACTATGCCCATATGAAATTTATACATAGATTAAAAAACCTATTATCTGAACAGAACAAGGGAACCCTGCATGGCTTAAAATCAGGAAAGGTATGTATCAGGGCTATATGCTGAGCAAATCATGAGGGAAACTGAACTTTATGAAGAAGAATGTGGCACGATGATTAGAGGAAGATTCACCAACAACTGCATTATACAGATGACACATCTTTGCTTGAAACTGAGGAAGCCTTGAAACACCTGCTGCAGGAGATCAAATCCATGTCTTCAACATGGATTACATCTCAACACGAAGCAAACAAAAATCCTCACCACTGCGCCAACAGGCAACATCATGATAAACAGAAAAAAGACTGAAATTCTCAATGACTTAATCTTACTTGGATCCACAATCAACACTCTTGGTCCCAGCAGTGCAGAGATTAGAAAATGTATAAGAAAGTGTGCTGTCAGGGACCTCTCCAAAGTGCTAAAGAACAGAGATGTCAGTTTAAAGATTAAGACACGCCTGATTCAACCCATGTTTTTCCAATTACCTGCTATGTTTCGGAGAGCTGAACGATGCATAAGAATGATGGGGGGGGGGCGGAATTGATATCTTTGAGCTGTAGTGTTGGAGAAGTGTACTCACTACCCCTTGGACTGCCAAAAGAACAAATAAGTCTTGGAGCAGGTGCAACCAAAGAGTTCCTGGGAGGGAAGGATGGTGATGCTTCATATCGCATACTTTGGGTTTGTTTATAGGAGAGGCTATTCCTTGGAAAGAGGCATCATCAGAACCACAACAAGATAAAGGCAAATAATCCAATTAAAAAATGGGCACAGGATATGAACAGACACTTCACCAAAGAAGACATTCAGATGGCCAACAAGCACATGGAAAAAACTGTTCAAAATCCGTAGCTCTAAGAGAGATGCAAATTAAAACAACTATGAGATATCATCTCACCCCAGTCAGAATAGCAAAATTTAACAGAACAGCAAGCAACAAATACTGGCAAGTTGTGGAGAAACTAGAACCCTTATTCATTGTTGATGGGAATGTAAAATGGTGCAACCACTGTGGAAGGCGGTATGGCGCTTTCTCAAAAAGTTGCAAATAGAGATACCATTTGACCCCAAAGAGACCATAACTGACATCCAAGCAGATGCATGCACACCCATGTTTATCACGGCTTTGTTTACAATAGCAATGAGTTGGAAACAACCCAGGTGCCCATCAACAAACAAATGGATAGAGAAGCTGCGGTATATTCACACAATGGAATACTATGCTGCATTGAAAAACAAGGAACTCATGCAATATTATTCAAAATGGATGAGCCTGGAGGATATTATGCTGAGTGAAATATCTCAGTTGCAAAAGGACAAATACTGCATGGTGCCACTGTTGTAAAATGGGACTGATATCAGGGTTGGGGTAAGACAGAGAAAAACTTGATAAATTGTGTATACTGCACTGAAACTGATGAGGGAGAGAATAATTTAAAAGTGATGTATGACAGGGCACTATGGTTATCACAAGAGTCCAAAATTAAGGTTGCATAGTGGAATGTACTTGGGGCGGTGGAACTGTGTTACCAGGGAGGGAATTTTTCTTTGACTTTTCAAAGAGAGAAGCGAACTGGGGGTTTGAGAGGGGGAGAGGGCTGGGCGGGGAGAGAAGTGCAGCAATGAATGAATGGAAATCTAAAATCTCTGTAAATGTTCATTAAAATTACTAAAATAAAATAATAATTACAAAAAGAAAAAGAAAGAGACACCATCCTTAGAAAGGTGAAGAGCCGGTGAAGGAAAAGAAGAACCTTAGTGAAACAGATTGAAAAATGCAGCAATGGGCACTAGGGTGTTGGCGCAGGATAGGACTCTCTGTTGGTCACAGGGTAGCTATGCACCGTACACATCTCTATGGCACTTAACAGTAAAAACTACGATGAAATACAGCTCCCCTAAACCCTACCCTTACCCATTAGAATTTTTCTATTAAAAAAGGGGGAAGCAAGAATGTAAACAAAAATCTGTGCAACAATGTTCACTGAAGAATGATTCACAATAGTTAAAAGAGGAAAACAACTGAAATGTCCATCTAAAGATAAAGAAATAAATAAATGGTGGAATATACACCAAAGGAAAATGAGTAAATCATAAAAAGAATTGAAACCTTGATGCAAGACACAACATGGTTAGACCTTGAAAGCAAGCTGTTAAAGTAACTCAGACCAAAAAGGACAGTACTGTGTGATCGCACTTAGGTAAAATAGGAAAATATATGGAAAATTAACTTTGCTGGTGCTTACCAGAGGTGAGATGAAGGGGAAAACGGGCCTTTTATTGATTAGTGGGGCCAATGGTGATAGAAAAAGACCGAGAATGGTTGAGCAATATGAAAAATATAATCATTATATTTGTAAAAATTGTTACCTTGACAAATGTATTCATATATATTTTTAACACAGTTTAAAATATTAAATAAATTTTTAAAAAATCTTAAGAATATACAAGTATACTGGGATTAACACTTAGTCTTAAATTCAGGGCAATTCTCTTTATTAAAAATAAAAACTTTTCAAAACCTTATAAAAACAATCTTCTAGTTGGTGTTGAAAATAAGTATGGTATAGGTAATTAACAAAAACTTCTATCTCAAATATATGATAAATGTAAAATCTAATTTTTTAAAATGTTAAATGTTTCAAAAAATCACCTCAAACAATTCCTACTCAGGAACTTTGTAAAATAATTTTTTGTTTTAATTATTTCAAAAGTAAAGAAAGTTTTGGGAAGAGGAAAAAAGAAAAGATTCCATATTCTATTCAAGGTCACCCAGAGTGAGCTGCTTGCAAAGCCAGGATTAAAATCGTCAGCTTCTCGCATTTCATACTGTCACTCTCTTCCTATTAAAAGAGTATTATTTATTGAATTTGCTCAACGTATCATGGCAAGACTGATGCTGCTCCTATCAGAGGCAGCAAGAAAAAAAAACCATGAAATTTTATTCCTACTTCAAAAATTATACGATTCTGTTGGGAAATTGAAATATCATATCAATTAATGGAAGCCAAACAGGAAAGTATAACATGAGGGAAGGATTAATATAGCAACTGTTGAAGTGAGAGGCAGACAGAAATCAATGTTAACAGTTAAGAGGGATCCACACAAAGAAGCTGGACTTAGAGGAACAGATAGGTGAGTAAAGAGAAGCAAGGAGGAAAGCATAATGAATGGTTAAGAAAATCCTGACACATGAACAGATGAGTAAAAGAAGGTGCGGGGGGATTGTATACCAATGAAGAAGTTTTTCTTTTGCTTTTAAAGAAGAGCGAACTGGAGGTGGGGGTGGGGCGGGCGGGGAGAAAAGTGCAACAATGAATGAATGGAAATCCACAATATCTGTAAATGTTCATTGAAATTAATAATAAAAAAAAGATGGTAATCAGAAACACAAATAAGACAAAGCAGAATATTAAATTAGAACTAGATTAAGGAGAGCCCTGGAATGTAACAAAAGCAATGTGATCTTTGAATTATAAGAATTTTATACAGATGAATATAATTGCTATATTCTCACCAAGAAACCAAAGAAACACATTTAAAGCCTGACCTTCTAACTTTAAATAAACTATATTCAAATGATCTCTATATATAATAGCTACAAATGATCATGCTATATGGAATACAGCATGATCATTTGTAGCTATTATATATAGAGATCATTTGTCAATGATATGAAATGTGACTGGAATATCTATTTTGATTTCTAATTTGCTTATCATTTTGTATGAAAAGGTACTGCTTTTCCTAGGTCTTTATACTTCATAGACCATTCCCAAACTCTAGTATCTTGAAATAAGATACAAGTGAGGCACAAAATACCTTTATTGCCTTTTAGTTGTAATTTGTTAATTAGTTAATAAATCTTGTACTGACCTGCTTGGTATTCTTTCTCCCAAAGTTTCTGATATACATGTCATATTCATTTACTGGTGGTAAATCCAAGAGAGAGAAAGTAAATGAAAAATCCAGGTCAATAAGTCGAAGTAGCTTCGTACTGCGTGTTCTTAAAAATAAATTAGAAACAAGATAAAAATAACATTTAATACATGCAGGGAAGTTGCATGAGAACTTGGGCTTCTCTGCTGGCACAGGCCTTACAGAACTACACCGCTAGCCCAAAGGCTGCACTTCTCTAGAGGTTCGAATCCAACAAGTCCACGGGACAAAGATGGCCAATTGACTCTCATATGATTTACAGCCTCAGAAAGAGGGTAGAGCATTAGCTAGAAGTGGGAAATGCCATGATGCCCCTGAGCTTGAGTTTTTGGTTTCTACATTTATAATGTCACTGTTGTATGCCATTAAGTCCCAATTGTCTCACAGCTGACCCTCCAGCAAGGACATTTCCATTTCCTGGCATTTCTTTTCAGCTTCCTCTTTACAATGTTTATTTATGTCTATACATTTCACTATTTAGTTCAAATTGCACTTCATTAAAGAGTAAGTGCTAGACAGACTTATCTCATGCACGTTCTCAAAACATCCCATAAACATATTAAACATAGTTTGATGCATGCCACCCTGCTGGGTTATAAACTTCTTGAAGTTTAGACACTTCTTTTCCATTACTTTTCTTAATCAGAGACTGTAAATTGTACTGAAGGAGATTGTCCATTTTTCTCCTGCTGAGAAGCTGGTTGATTAGAACTTCATGTCATATACACACTTCAAATCCACCAGGTGCTCTGAGGGAAAAGGATGGGGAATCTCCTCTTGTTTAATTTATTGCCTCTGAAAACCCACTGGAGTCAGCCAGGAGTGAGTTCCTACTTGAAGGTGTACAACAAAATATGTGAGATGAAGCTTCACTCTCCTTTCATCCAAGGAGCACTCTAGTTGCACTTTCTCCCAGCTAATAGCTAGTTTAAAAACAACATTTTACCCTTCTTTCAAATCCTTATCATTTTCATTTCTTTTTCATGATTTCTTAAAGCTGATTAGGATCTCTACAATGTTGAATAGAATTACTGATAGTAGATATCTTTACTTCAATCCAGACAACTAATGGTTCCAATGTTTCTACAATTATGCATAATTGCTAGTTTAACCTTTACCAGATAAAAGAGGTTTCCTTACATTCCTAGCTTGCTAACAACTGTATATATGGAAGATGGTGGAAGATGGTGGCACAGTGTACAGTGTTTCTGTTTGTTAAGCAAAAGATCAATAGTTTGAATACAACCGTCATTCAACAGGGACCATAAAGATTTACAACCTCAGAAATTGGATGGAAGGTCATTATGAATTGGAATCAACTAGGGAGCAGTGGGTCTGGATTTGGGTTTTATGAAAGGTATTGGTCTCATTATTGTAGAAATATAAAGATAACAAGCAAAACATGTATGAGGATCCAAGGGGGGACCGTGGGAGCAAAGGAGTGAGGATAGAGGATGGTAATCATAGGGTCACACAAATTGATGGGTGGAGGGAGGAGTGGGTAAAGGAAATGGGAAAGACCCAGTGTGAAAAACAATGCATAGAATGTTTTAAGTAAACCAGTATAAAATAAAAATTTTATTTAGATAAAAAGAAAGATATTGGTCTCTAATTGTCCTTAGAAAGGTCCTTATCAAATTATGATAGCAAAGTTTTACTGTCAATGCAACAAGAGAGTGAGACTTCTTTTATTATTCTCAGAAATTGACAAATATGGGTATTCATTTGTTTCTCAAATGAGGAGGGTAGGCAGTTCAAGGCCACCAATTGCTCCATGGGAGGCAATCTCCTCCTGTCTGAATACTGCCTCTGAAAAGCTGCTGGAGGGTCACCTATAGGTCGGTTCCGACTCTACAGTACACAACAACAACTATTCAAATGAAAAGAACTGACCAAAAGAGAAATTTATACATAGAGTTCACTTTGAGGAAAAGTTTTAAATATTTTATTATATATATATTTAATGGTGGTGTTATTGTGTACTGTCAAGTTGGAACTTACCTATACTTGACCCTCCAGTGGGTTTTCAGAGATGGTAAATCACACAAGAGGAGAATGCCCAACCTCCCAGGGATGGATGTGAATCATACACTTTTGAGTTGGCAGTGTAATTCCTTAACATTGAGCCACCAGAGCATCAAATTGACTGAGATCCACATTTATTTTCATTCCCAATAAACGTGATCTACCAGAATGTGAAAATTATAAAAAATATTACTAATAGCACATATAAGCAAAATCTTGATGAAGTTTATCCAAAAATGACTAGTACATCCACAGAAAACTGCCATAAATACAAGCTGTGTTTAGAAGATGCTGTGGCACTAGGGATATCACTGCTGAGGGATACTGGGAGCAGAGAGCACCAAAAATATGTCTGTGCTTTATTGACCATGCAAAGGCATTTGATTGTGTAGATTACAACAAAGTGCTAACAAAGAGAAGAATGGGGATCCCAGAACACTTAATTGTGCTCATGTGAAATTTATACCTAGACCAAAAAGCTGCTGTCAGAACAGAGCAAAGAAACACTGCCTGGTTCAAAATTAAGAAAGGAGTGAATCAGGGATATATCCTTTCTCCAAACATTTTCAATCTATATGCTGAACAGGTTATTCAAGAAGCTGGATTTTATGAAAATGAATGTGGCATCGGGATTGAAGGAAGTCTCATCAAAAGTGTTATGCAGGTGACATAACCTTGCTTGCAGAGAGTAAGGAGCACTTGAAGCATTTACTACTGAAGATCAATTACTGGAGCCTTCACTATGGACTGCACCTCAACATCAAGAAGACAAAAGTCTTCATCACGATGCCAGAAGGCAGCATCATGACAGATGGACAAAAAATTGAGGTTGTTAACAATTTTATCATGCTTGGATTCAGAATCCAAAACCTTGGAACTAGCAGTCAGGAAATCAAAAGACAAGATGCAATGGAAAAATCTGCTGTCAAGGATCTCTCCAGAGCGCTAAAGAGCAATGATGTCAGACTAGAGACTAGGTTCACCTGATCCAGGTCATGGTCTTCTCAGTTGATTGCTACTCATCTGAGAGCTAAACAATGACTAAGGATGACAGAAGAAGAAATGATGCCTTTGAGTTGTAGTGCTGGAGAAGAGTACTGACCATACCAGGGGATGTTAACAAATAGGTCTGTCCTGAAGAAGGTGAAACCAAGTTGCCCAATGGAGGCAAAGATTTTGAAGCTCTTTCTCATACTTTGGGCTTGCTCCAAGGAGGGACCAGTCCTTGCAGAAGAGCATAAAGCTTGGTAGGGTAGAGGGTTAGTGTAGTAGAAAAAGACTCCAAATGAGATGGATTGCCACCGTGACTGTGGTAATGGGATCAGGTGTGCTAAAGACAGTGAGGATGATTCATGATAGGGCAAAATTCATAGTTGTTGTTCATCAGGTGGCAATGAGTTAGTCTCAAATGCACATAACAACATATATTAAAATAATATGTAACTCTTCATATTTTCTATTACTTCATTGACTGACTTTCCTAAGTTGTATTGCTCTGTGAGTTTATTCATTTCATCTAAATTCTTATACGGATGTTCATAATACTATCTTATTATCTTTTTAACACAATTTTATTCGTTTCTATTCTTTATTTCATTACTTTTTTTTTTTTGCCATGAGGTGGGTTTTATTTTCATTAATCATACAAATAATTTTCTAGAATAGCCCAGGGCAAACCGGAGACTTCGGTGGTCCCTTCAGAGACCCGCAGGCCGGTGGCAGGGCGCGGCGTGCCCGGGTTCACAGTGCAGCTCGTCGCTCGTGCCCATCCTGCAGGTGGCTCTTCCTCCACATCACGACTAGGGTGTCGCACATGACGTGGGCGGAGACCATTGCAGGATCCTAGGACATCTCACTTCACTTCTCCTGCTCGATGGTCTCTTTGGTAGGCAGGGTATTCTTCTCCTGCGTACTTTTGATCTCTAATCCCTTTTACATTTCTTCTTTGAATCACTGTTTCTAAACAGTGCTTAATTCTCTAATCGGGGATTTTAATTCCTTTTTTATTACTGATATCTACATTGGTCAGAAAACATACTATAATTTTAATCATATGTTTCATTTGTTTAATATTATACTATATTTTCATAAATATTCCATGTATACTTGAAAAGAATATAGATATTAAAGTTACTAGGCATAATTTTCTACATTCACTATCAAGTTGCTCAAATCTTACACACATCCACCACAATTTTGTCTCTTCTTTCAGGTACTAATGTTGTTGTTGTTGTTGTTGTTGTTGTTGTTGTTGTTGTTGTTATGTGCCGTCCAGCCGTCTGCGAATCATAGCGACCCTATATACAACAGCCCTAAACTCTGCTCTGTCCTGTGCCAATCGCACTATCTCTGACACTCCCATCCCAATTATTCCAGTCACTGAATCAATCCACCTCATAGAGGGCCTTCCTCTCCTGCGCCGTCCCTCC
>NW_006399810.1:13446201-13446841 GCF_000299155.1 Elephantulus edwardii | reverse complement strand
GTTGTTGGTGTATATATTTGACTGATATATGCACCAACAACCAGGTACTAATAAATGTTAAAAATATTCAACTCTGTTTTTAAACATTGTTAGGTTTCCCATTAGTTCTGTCAGGTTTGCTTTATACATAAACTCCATTTGCGGTCCCACATACATATTGTATTGTTAGATTCCCCAGATCAGCTGACTACTGTATCATCACAAAGTGACCCTAGTTCTGGTAATACTTCTTGACTTCACATTTTCATCTGATAATCAATGTAGCCACATCAGTTTTGTTTTGGTTGGTGTTTAACTGGTATATCATTTTCTACTTATTTTACTCTGATCTTTGCTTGTACCCTTACATGTCAGCTTTGACTCTTGACTATAACGTACACTTGAGTTCTTTTTTTCTCCCCAACTGTACTATCTTTTTGGTTGACATATTTAGCCCTCTAGCATTAACATAATTACTTATACAGTTGGGTTTGTTTCGTTGGTTGGTCTGCATTGTTTTTAAAGAAAATGTTTATTTTGTACAGTTTATTTACAAAGTCCAGGTTTTTCCCACTTCCTTTACCCACCACTCCCTCCACCCATCAAATTGTGTTAACCTAGGATCACTCCTCCTCATACCCATCCTCACCCCACTTCTCCC
>NW_006399810.1:13430501-13445191 GCF_000299155.1 Elephantulus edwardii | reverse complement strand
CCCCCCATAAGTGGTCATACTATATTTTGAAGTAGGTGTCACTGCCCCCCCCTTTATATATGATAAAGGGAACCTAAGAATTGTGAACAGACTCCCCCCAGGTCTAACCATATTTTGGCAGAAGCATTCAACAGAACAAAATATGTGGTGCATTTAGGATGTTGGTCTTCTTGTGCATGCTGCCACTGTTAAAGTCATCAGACTCACAGTGACTTTCAGCAATCCATTCTATAGGTAATCGTCTTCTTTGGCCTGTCCAAGGAAACCCAAAGCTGCAGATGGCAGGCATGCATCCCATCCCCCACCTCCTACACAGGCGGCCAGTGGGGCACACGCTCCCCCCAGCACGGGAGGCCAGTGAGAGGTGCACGCCCCCCCCTGTGCGAGCGGCTACTGGGGGTGCGCCACACCGCCCCGCTGCACTGGTGCTCGGCGTGCACGTGGCCCCTCTTGTGCAGGTGGCCAGTGATAGCCCACTTCCCCCACAGACGCCATCCTTGCTTCAAGAATTCTCTCCAGAACAAGTCCACCTTGCAGCAGTGTGGTGGCTTCGCTGTACCAGTCTTGAGGAGGGCCGGTGCCCAGCATCCATCCTGGGTGAGTGAATCCATTCATTCCGGCTGTGGAAGCTTCATGGAGCTGTAGCGGCTGTGCAGCGTGGCGTGGGCTCTGTGGGGGTGGGTTGGGAGCCACGAGACTCACCCATTTCTCCGTGGGAATCCTTGAATTCCTGTTGTTGAGCCTCGATCTTCACTGAGGGCCAGTCATCAACTGTTTGAGTGTTCAATTATCAATAAGCCGAAGTCTGAGGAAGGCCAAAATGGCCCTGCTTTAAGTGGTTCGCTGCTCCTGCAGCTCACCACGCTGTCTCTGCCTCCACAGCCATCTTGGATCTCTGTCTTTCCACTTCTATACTATTGTTCTTATATAGTATTTCTGCTTATGGGACTGAGTTAGTTCACTTAGCATATTTTATACAGATAGCTTTAATGTAGCATTTTTCTACTATTTTCTATTTGTTTCATGTGTTCTTTCTTTTTGCCTTTAATATTCTTTTAAATTAATAAAAGTGTTAATGATTTTCTTTATCTCTCTACTGCCTTATTAGTTTCATAGTTCACATGACATTTTAATGGCTACCTTAAGACATCTCAACGTGCATCTGAGAGTTATTGATGTTTACCTTAAATTGGTGTTAGGTGCTATCAAGTCAAGTACAACTCATAACGACCCTATGAACAACAGATTTCAACCCTGTCCTATCGAAGTTATTTTCTTTTTTAAAAAAATTTTTATTGTTATTTTAATGAACGTTTAGAAAAAAGTTGGATTGTTCATTCATTCATCATTGCATAATTTCATTCTTCCCCCCACGCTAGTCCACTTTGGTATGCACCTCTTATTCTGGACTGTTGTCATACAAATAATGCACAATAATATATTCTTTTCAAAGAGTTCTTTCCTTCATCTGGCCCAATGCAGTATACATTATGTATCACCTCTTTTCTTAGTTTCCCCTCAACCTCCATGTTAGTCCTATTTTATAAAATAGTATTTGTCCCTTTGTGACTGAGATATTTCACTGAGCATGGTCACCTATGTTGTATAATATTTTATGAGTTCCTTGTTTTTTGGTGCTGCATAGTATTCCATTGTGTGAATATAACACAGTTTCTCTACTCTATCCGTTCATTTGTTGATGGGCACTTGGGCTGCTTCCATCTCTCTGCTATTGTGAATAACACAGTTGTAATCACGGGTGTGCATATATCTGTTTGGGTGGCATATATCTTTAGGGTATATTCCCAGCAGTGGAATTGCTGGGTCAAGTGGCATTTCTATTTACCACTTTTTTAGAAAGTGCCAAACCACCTTCCATAGTGGTTTTACATGGCCACCAGGAGTGAATAAGGGTTCCATAAGCTCCACAACCTCGCCAGCACTTCCTGATTGCTGCTCTGTTGAACCATGTGCCTTCCTCACACTTCCTGACACACTAGAGCTCATTACAACAGTCATAGTAATAACACGACAATAACAGTCATAATGTAATAGAAACGGTGGTGGCTACCTTAAATATAGTACTTTTATTATCTGTTTTTGTTGGACCTTAAAACAAGTTATTATCTCTACTCCTTCAATTCTTCTATGTTATTTTAACTCTTGACACCTAAATAAAAATATATGTGCCCCTGAGTCAACTACAATTCACAATGATTTTATGAATATTTAGCAAAATCTGAACTTCTAGGGAGCTCTGGTGGCCTAGTGGCAAAGAACCTGCGCTGTAATCCTTAAGGCACACAGTTCTAATACAGCTGCTCCATGGGAGAAGGATAGGAAATCTCCTGTGCAATTAACTGCCTCCGAAAACCTGCTGGCAAATAAGCTATGGGCCGGATCCAATTTGATGGTACACCACACCACCACCAACACCATCACCAAGCAAAATCTGAGTCATCCTCCTGACCACTGGCATGTTGGCATCCACTGCTGGAGCCACTGCTATGTGCCATGCATCTCACTGAGCTTCTCTCTACTTGTTTGCACTAGCCTTCTACTTCACTCAACATCATGTCCAATTCCAGTGATTAATCTTTCTGATAACAAAGCCAAAGCAAATGAGACAATACTGTTTTAATCTAATCCACAAGGTTTCCACTGGCAAATTTTCAAAAACAGAGCATCAAGTCTTTCTTACGAATTTGTTTTTTGGAAGTGAATTCTAGCCACCTGGCTGGCTCTTGAAATATCAGTGTCAGAGCTCCTAGCATCACAGCAATGCCTGAAAGACTATTCCTACATGAACTGACAGGTGGCTGGCAGGTTCTAATCCTACATTATCTAACTTGCACAAGGTAATCTTGTTAACACTCTCAGAACTACTTTCTATTTGCTCACAAAGATCTTTTACTTGAACATTCCTTCCTTTATGCGACTGTTTCCACTGAGGATCAACTTTCTCTTGCTTGAAAGCCACACTAAGTATTTCCTTTTTTTCATTTTTTTCTTTTTTCTATTATACTAGTTTATTTACAAAATTATTTTAACATATTTCTGCTAGCAAATAATTCTCAGCTTTGTGGATCAGAAAATGCCCATTTCTTGCTTTTCTTTTCAAAGAATATTATACATGTGGTATAAATTTCCAACCAAGTTTTTTCTTTCAATCCTTTAAATGTACTTCTCAATTTTCTACTTCTCCTTCAGTCTTAAGCAGAGTGTCTTTTCTCTGTGGTTCTAGCTCTCACTGAACAGTCCAAGTAGGATTGCAGTTCTCTGGACTTCAAATATATTTTAGTCTTTGTCTTATCTTTGCAACTTAGGATTGATACTAGCTTCCTGTTGTAGGAAATTTCTAGATAGCATCATTTTCCCCAGCAGCTTTGTGGATTTTCCAACATGGCAGTGTCCTCCCAAACGATTAATTGCCTCTGAAAACCCACCAGAGGGTCAGCTACAGGTCAATTCTGACTTAATGGTACACAACAACAGGAAGTACAATGGTTAATTCCCTGCTTTTTATCTTTCCCTTTTAAAATCTTGTATGTATTTTTTAATCTGCTTTTGTTATTAGAAAGTATTTTTGTATTCTAGTATCATCAAAATAAAAATGGACTTTTAAATCTTTGTAATCCCTTAGGAATTTATCTTGAGTAGAATGTGAGATTTCAAGAATATCGTTCATGAAAAATGCAAAAGGTCATTTATAAAGAAGGAAGAAGACCAAAACGGATGTTAGAAGAGACTCTGAATATTGCACTAGAGCACCAAGAAGCCAAAGCAAAGGGAAGAAATAAAAAAGTTAAGAAGTTGAGTAGAAGATTTTGAAGGGCAGCTCAGGAAGACAAGGCAAAGTATTATAATAAAATGTACAAAAAGCTGGAGTCCGAAAATCAAAAGGGCCAAACTCACTCAGCATGTCTCAAGCTGAAGAAACTAAAGAACAAATTCAAGCTGCAAGTTGCAATGCCTAAGGGTGCTATGGGCAGAATATTTAATGATTCAGGGACCACTAAAGGAAAATGAAAGGAGTATATAGACTCACTGTAAGAAAATGAAATGGCTGGCACAGAAGAATTTCAAGAAACAATATATGATCAAGAGGCAATAGTGATGAAGGAGGAAGTTCAGGCTGCTCTGAAGGATTTGGCAAAAAATAAAGCCCCAGGAATTGGAATACCAATTGACGTATTTTAACAAACAGATGCTGCCCTGGATGTGTTCACCAACTTGTGTCAAGAAATCTGGAGGACAACTACTTTGCCAACTGACCCATATTTATTTCCATTCTAAGAAAGGTGACCCGACAGAATGTAGAAATTAACAAACAGTATCACTAATATCACACACTAGCAAAATCCTGCTGAAGGTTATCCAGAAACGACTGGAAGAGTACATGATAGAGAACTACCAGAAATACAAATTGGATTTAGAAGAGGTCATGGCACTAGAGACATTACTACTAATGTCAGATGGATCTTGGCAGAAAGCAAAGCATACCAGAGGAATGTCTATCTGTGTTTCATTGACTATGCAAAGGTATTTGACTGTGTATATTACAACAAATTGTGGCTAACCTTGAGGAAAATCGGAATCCCAGAACGTGTGATTGCACTTATGTAAAATCTATATTTGGGACGAGGAAGCAGTCCTCAGAATACAGCAAGAAAACACTGAGTGGTTAGAAATCAGGAAAAGAGTGCATCAGGGTTGCATACCTTTTCAATTGATATGGAGAACAGATCATTCAATAAGCAGGACTTTATGAGGAGGAATGTGGCATCAGGATGGGAGGAAGACTCATCAACAACCTACAATTTACAGCTGATACAACCTTGCTTGCTCAAAACTGAAGAAGACCTGAAGTGTCAAAGGTCAACTACAATCTTCAATATGGATTGAAGCTCAGTATCAAAAAGACAAAGATTCTCACCACTGGACCAATTGGCAGCACCACTGATAGATAGAGACTGAGGTTGTTAACAATTACAGCTTGCTCAGCTCCAAAATCAACATTCTTCGTTCCAGCAGTCAGAAAATCAAAGGACGAATTGCACTGGGAAAATCTATTGTCACGGACCTCTACTGAAAAGCAACAACGTCAGTCAAGAGACTAAGGTGCACCTAATCCAGGCAATGGTCTTCCAATTACTTTCTAAGCATCAGAGAGCTTGAAAATGACTATGAATGACAGAAGAAGAATCGATGCCTTCAAATTGCGGTGCTTGAGAAGAATCTTGAACATACCATGGATTGCCAAGAAAACAAAGAGGTCAGTCTTCAAGAGGGGGAAACCAAATCTCTCCTTAGAGGTTAGGATTTTGAAGCTCTATTCACATATTTTGAGCATGTGGCCAGGAGAGACCAGTCCCTGGAGAAGGACATCATGTTTGGAAGGGGGAAAGGACAGCACAAGAAAGGGATACCCCAGTTAAGATGGACTGATAAAGTAACTGGGGCAATGGGGGTTAGTGTGTTGGAATTAATGAGACTGGCTCAGGACAGGGAAAGGTTCAGAGCTGCTGTTCATAGGGTCACTATGGGTCACAGGCAACTCGATGGCACATAACAACGATATACTAAATCACTATCTAGTAGTATAAATGCCTTTTTTTCCCTCTGTACCATAGTTTTACTTCTTTGCATCACACAAATACACAAATGTCAGTATCTATGCACAATGCAATATAAGATACCCCTAAATTTTTCTCAAAAACTTTTTCACTTCTATTACTCATCAATATACTTTTGGTCTGCCTCTTCTTTCTTTTTCTTTTAAAATATTTAATAACAGGCCATGGTCTTTGCAATCACTTCTTATGCATCAGAGAGTTGGACAATGACTAGGGAGGACAGAAGGAGAATTGATGCCTTTGAGCTGTGGTGCTGGAGAAGAGTATTGAATGTACCCTGGACTGCCAAGAAAACAAACAGATTCATTCTGGAGAGGGTTAAACCAGGCTGCTCCTTGGAGGCAAGGATTCTGGGGCTTCATCTGACATACTTTGGACATGTTGTAAGGAGGGACAGGTCCTTGGAGAGGGACATCATGCTTGGGAGGGTGGAGGGATGGCACAGGAGGGGAAGACCCTCTAAGAGGTGGATTGATTCAGTGACTGGGGTAATCGGGATGGGTGTGTCAGAGACAGTGCAACTGGGACAGGATAGAGCAGAGTTTAGGGCTGTTGTACATAGGGTCGCTATGAGTCACAAGCGACTCGATGACACAAAACAACAACAACAACAATATAATTTTTATATGTGTAAAATAATTTTATAATATATTTATTCCTTTCTAGTAAGTCAGAACCAGCTTGGGAAGAAACTGCCCATCTTTCTCCCACAGAACCACTGGTGGACTCAAATCACCAGGGGGTATGGCCTTCAGGTTGGCAGCTCAACTCTCTAGAGAGACTGTTAGCAACACTCCATACTAGCATTCTGTAAGTTATAATGGACATACAACCAATCACTTCACTCAGGACCTAGATAATTAGCAATAACAACTCACAACCACCAGGGGATGGGTGTGCGAGCCTGCCTGGAGCCTGGAGCCTCCACTCTAGGAGTTGGCTAGCTAGCATCTTGATGGCAGTCACAACTTGCTGGTGGTCACATAAGGGAAGTTTTTGGGTTGTGTTTGATGTGTGTTACTGTTCTCCCCCACCCCTTAAGGAATGAATATTCTTTAGGTGACACAGCAATTGTTTGTCAATTTGCTGTATTGAACAACTTGGGAGTTGTTGTGATGCTGAACACTGTGCCATAGTCACCGTGGCAAATACCATAAAGGTTACCCATTATGTATAATGTTTGGATGAACTTCCAGATTGATTCAGGTTGGAAAGCAGGGGTGGCATCTACTTTCTAAACTAGATGCCTCTGAAAACTCTATAAACTTGGAGAAACAAGGACAGTTATGGAAAGGCATTAGATTTTTTTTTTGTTAATAGAGTTTCTATGAGATGTGCTCAACTCGATGGCAATCAACAACTCATAACCACAACCCCTATAACCATCTATTATCTCCACTGTCCATATGAAAATCAATAAATTGAATTATCTCTGTATAATTCCTCTAATTTTTAAAATGTAATTATATTTATATATATGCACATGTATGTGCAAAAGATGGTGGAGTTCTCATTGTTTGAGTTTATATAAATTGTGTTGCATCATACATAGTTTTCTGAGATTTTAATCAAATGAAAATGTAACTTTTCCCCTTCCTTTTGCCCTGAGCACATGTCAACATTCCTAGGAACTTTACTTAGCCAAGCACATGCAGTAAGCAGCAGCTGGCCAACCACTGTGAGGGTGTATGTCAGTGGCATAAGGGGGTGAGCAAGACCATTTGGGGAGATCAATGATCATTATGAACACCAATCTCATTCTATTGCCACTCCATGTGAATATTCTATCCAGTTCCTGTGAATCATGTTTTTCTTTGAAACACCAACATCTACAAAAAACCATAAACTTGGTAACCTAGACCTGGCGCTCCTACCGACAGCCCTATTATGATCCTCTGTGTACTTGGATTCTTTCCCTGGAGGTGGTAATAGATATGTTTCTTGATGTTGTTAACTGCTGTCAAGTATGACTCATAGCAACCCAATGAACAACAGATGTGAACTCTGCCCCATCCTGTGTCAATCTCGCAATCTCTGACACACTCAAGCTGCAGTAAATATCAGTCCACGTGGCTGAGGGGTTTCCTCTCCATGACCAACCCCACACCTTTCCAAGCATGTCCTTCTTCAAGGAATAGCCTCTCCTAGCAACACACACAAAGCTGTGAGATGAAGCTTCGCTATCCTCCTTGTCTCCGCCGATCTCTCTGGCTGCACCTTCTCCTTATCCATCCGTTCTTTTGGCAGTCCATGAGATATTCACTACTTCTCCAACAACACAGTTCAAAGGTATATTTTTTTTTGTCATCCTTATTCATTGTCCAACTCTTAGCACCACAGCATGTGACTGAAAAGATCACAGCCTGAATCAGGTGCACCTTAGACTTCAAACTAAACATTGCTCCTCGGTAATCCGAAGAGGTTGCAGACTGCAGATTTTGCTGGTGCAATACGTCTCCTGATGTCCTACTGCTGATACCAAGTATGCTAATTGTGGATCCAAATATGATGAAGTCATTGATAGTTTCAGTCTTTTCTCCATCATGATGCTGCCCATTGGTCCAATGGTGAAAATTTTTGTTTTCTTGAGGTTGAGGTGCAATCTATGTTGAAGGCAACATTGTTTAATCTTCTGCATCAAGTATTTCAAGCCTTCCTCACTTTCAGCAAGCAAAGCTCTGTCCTCTGCATACCAAAAGTTGATGAATCTTTCTGCAATCCTGACACAGTCGTCTTCTTAGAGTGTAGTTTCTTGAATCATTTCATCAACATACGTCTAGAAGGAGCCCTGGTGTTCTAGTGACAAAAAGCTGCGCTCCAGTCCCAAAGGCACATGGTTCAAGGCCCCCAGCTGCTCCATGGAAGAATGACAGTGACAATTGCCTCTGAAAACCTGCCAGAGGGTCAGCTATGAGTTGGATCACTTCTGACTCTATGGTACGTAATGACAACAGAGAGATATGGAGAAAGGATACAATGCTGAACTGACACATACCTTGTTAATTTTTTTCTGTTAGTTGCACATTTTTTCCCTCCCCCAGTCCACCAAGCAATGTACCCCTTATTCCAGATCGTTGTCATATATATATTGCCTAACCATATATTCCTTTCGGACAGTTCTCTCCCACATTTTTTCTACTGTAGTGTTTATTAGCTATCCATTCTTTTCCATTCTCTGCCCAGTCGACCCCGTCTGTCCTATTTTATAACAGTAGTGTTGTACAGTATTTGTCCTCTTGTAACTGAGATATTTCCTCAGTATAATGTCCCCCAGGATCCTCCATGCTGTGTAATGCTTTATGAGTTGACTGTTTTTTCAATGCTGCATAATATTCCATTGTCTTTACAATGTTTTTCTACCAATTAATTCTTCTTGATGGACTTTCCTAATCCATCTTTTGATTTACTGGCTGCTGTTTCCAAGAGTGTTAACTGTGGTCAAGAGCATCCATCTCTTTGCTATTGTGAATAATGCAGCAATAAATATAGGTGTGTACCCAATGCTGCAGAAGGTCAGGGACTGCAGCCTTCAATACAGATTGAAGCTCAACATCAAGAAAACAAAGATTCTCACCACTGGGCCAATTGGTAGTATCAGTGTGGATGGCGAAGAGATTGAGATAGTTAACAGTTTTAGTTTACTTGGTTCCCATAGTCAACACGCTTGGTAACAGCAGCCAGGAAATCAGGAGACTAATTGCATTGGGAAAGTCAGCTGTGAGGGACTTCTCAAGAGTACTGAAGAGCAACGACATCATGCTGGAGACTAAGGTGTGCCTGATCTGGGCTATAGTCTTCACAATTATGTGCTATGCATCAGAGAGTTGGACAGTGACTAGGAATGCTAGAAAGATAATTGATGCCTTTGAGCTGTGGTGCTGGAGAAGAGTATGAAATATACCATGGACTGCTGGGAGAACAAACAGGTTTGTCCTAGAGAGGGTGAAATCAGAATGCTCCCTGGAGTCAAGAATTCTGGGGCTTCGTCTGACATACCTTGGGCATATTGAAAGGAGGGACTGGTCCTTGGAGAGGGACATCATGTGTGGGAGAGTGGAGGGACGGAGAGGAAGACCCTCAAAGAGATGGATCGATTCTGTGATTAGAGTGGTGGGAATGAGTGCGTTTGAGTTGGCTAGGTTGACACAAGACAGAGTGGCATTTAGAGCTCTTGTACATAGGGTCGCTATGAGTCACAAGCAACTCGATGGCACATAACAACAACAACACACATCTGTTTGAGTCACGACTCTGGTTTCTTTAGGGCATATTCCAATAGTGTAACTCCTGGGTCAAATGGTATATCTATTTCCAATTTTCAAAAAAAAGCAACAAATTACCTTCATTTTGGCTGAACCATTTTACACTCCCACCAGCAGTGGATAAGACTTTCAATTTTCTCCACAACCCTGCATTTGTTGTTTGAACCTTTTTTTCATTTTAAACCATGTAATGTTCCCTCACTATGTTTGCAAAACAGCTTCTTCATCTAGGTATGGGTTTCATATAAGCACAATTAATTAAGTGTTCTAGTATTCCCAATTCTTCCCTATATTAGGCATAATTTTTTATGTATTATTGTTGTAATGTGCTGTCGAGTTGTGACTGTTGTGCTGTGACTCATAGTGACCCTATGCACAATTGCTCTGAACCCAGTTCTATCCTGAGCTAATCTCACTGTCACCAACATACCTGCCTAGATTACCCCCATCACTTGTGTCACTCCATCTTATTTCAAGGTCGTCTTCTCCTGTGCTGTCACTCCACCCATCCAAGAATGATATTCTTCTCAAAAGACAGGTCTTTCCTGGTAACCTGCCCAAAACATCTGAGACAGACTTTCAAAATCCTTGCCTCTGATGAGAAACTTGGTTTCACCTCTCTTGGACACACCTGTTTATTCTTTTGGCAGTCCATGGTATGTTCAATACTCTTCACCAGCACCACAAAACAAAGGCATCAATTATTCTTCTGTCATCCTCATTCACTGTCCTGCTTTCTGGTGCATCGCAAATAAATGCAAAGATCACGTGTGGACAGGGCACACCTTTATCTCTAGATGGACATCTTTTCATTTCAGTAGTCTAGAGAGGTCCCTGACAGCAGACTTTCCTAATCCATCTTTTGATTTACTGGCTGCTGTTTCCAAGAGTGTTAACTGTGGTCAAGAGCAAGCTGAAATTGTTAACAAACTCAATTTCTTCTCCATTGAGAATAGTATTGCCAATTGACTCAGTAGTAAAAATCTTTGTTTTATTGATGTTGATCTTCAATCCATACTGAAGATTGCAATCTTTGAACCTCTGCAGCAGATGCTTCAGCTCCTCCTCAGTTTCAGCAAGCAAAGTTGTATCATCTGCATAACACAGGTTGTTGATGAGTCCTCCTCCAATTCTGATACCACATTCATCCTCATTAAAGACCAGCCTCCCGAATGATCTGTTCTGCATCTAGAATAAAGAGGTATGGAGATAGGATGCATCCTTGACACACTCCTTTCCTGATTTTAAACCATGCAGTGTTTCTTTGCTCTGTTCTAATCAGACTGCCTCCTGGTCCAAGAATAGATTTTTCATGAGCACCATCAGGTGTTCTGAGATTCCCGTTCTTCTGAAGGTTTGCCACAATTTGCTGTGATGCACAAAGTCAAATACCTTTGTGTAGTCAATGAAAAATGCATAGACATTCTTCTGGTTTTGGCCAAGATACATTTGACATTGGTAATAAGGTCTCTACTGCCAAAGCCTTTTCTAATAAACCCAGCCTACACATCTGGTAGTTCTCTGCTGATGTACTGTTAGAGTCCTTTCTTTATAACCTTCTGCAAGCTTACATGTGATAATTAGTGATATTATTCAATAATTTCCATACTATGAATGACTGGAACAGCACATCAACAGAGAACTGCCAGAAGGACAAGCTGGGTTGAGAAGGGGTTGTGGTACTAGGGATATTGTAGCTGATGTTAGATGGATCTTAGCTGAAAGCAGGGAATACCAGAAGAATTTATCACTGTGTTTCATTGATTATGCAAAGGTATTTGACTATGTGGATCATAACAAACTGTAGCTGACTCTGAAAAGAATGGGGATCCCGGAACACTTGATCATGCTAAAGCGAAATCTATACTTGGCCCAAGAGGCAGTCGTCAGAACAGAGCAGGGGAACACTGCATGGTTCAAAATTGTGAAGGGTGTACACCAGGGTTGTGTCCTATCTCCATACCTTTTCAACCTGTATGCAGAGCAGATTATCCGAAAGGCTGGGCTTTATGGGGAGAAGTGTGGCATCAGGATTGGTGGAAGATCTATTAACAATCTGCTTTAGGCAGATAACACAACCCTGCTTGCTGAAACTGAGGAGGACCTCATGCACTTGCTGCAGAGGGTCAAGGACTGCAGCCTTCAGTATAGATTGAGGCTCAATGTCAAGAAGACAAAGATTCTCACCACTGGACTAATTGTCAGCATCAGGATGGACGGTGAAAAGATTGAGATTGTTAACTTTAATTTGCTTGGCTCCACGGTCAACACTCTTGGCACCAGCAGCCAGGAAATAAAAAACCGTACTTTAATGGAAAAGACTGCTGTTAGGGACCTCTTCAGGGTACTGAAGAGCAATGGTGTCACTCTGGATACTAAGGTGCATCTGATACAGGCTATGGTCTTTGCAATCACTTGTTATGCATCAGAGAGTTAGACAATGACTAAGGGGGATAGAAAGAGAATTGATGCCTTTGAGCTGCAGTGCTGGAGAGGAGTATTGAATATACCATGGACTGCCAAGAAAGCAAACAGATTCACCCTGGAGAGGGTTAAACCAGGCTGCTCCTCGGAGGCAAGGATTCTGGGGCTACGTCTGACATACTCTGGACATACTGTAAGGAGGGGCAGGTCCTTGGAGAGGGATATCATGCTTGGGAGAGTGGAGGAGGGATGGCGTAGGGGGGAAGACCCTCTGAGGGGGATTGATTCAATGACTGGGGTAATGGGGATGGGTGTGTCAGAGGCAGTGCGATTGGCACAGGATAGAGGAGGGTTTAGGGCTGTTATATATAGGGTCGCTATGAGTCTCAGGGGACTCGACAGCACATAACAACAGCAACATGAAGGGTCGCCCTTTTTTGGAATGGGAATAAATATGGATCTCTTTCAGCTGACACTGAGATTTCTTGGCACAATTTAGTAAGTACATTCAGGGCACCATATGTTTAGTGAAATATGTCAATTATATTCCATCAATTCCTGGGCCCTTATTTTTTGCCAATTCCTTGAGAGCTGCTTGAACTTCCTCCTTCATTACCATTGCCTCTTGGTAATATGCTGTTTCATGAAATTCTTCCATGTCAGCCACCTTTTGCTACAGTGACTCTGTACTCCTTCCAGCATGATAAATTTCTAAATTAGCAGCAAACACCTAACAACAACAAACACTAGGATTTGGAGGCTGGCTGACCTAGGTTCAAATGTCATCTCTCCCATGAACTAGGTATTAAACTTATACTTCTATAAACAGTTGTTGTTGTGTACCATCAAGTGAGAAATTACTCATAGCTGACCCTGCAGTAGGTTTTGAGAGGCAATAAATCACATTAGATGAGACTGCCCATCCTTCTTTTAGGAGCAGCAGCTGGTGAATTCAAACCACATGCCTTTGGGATTGCAGCACAGATCCTTACCATTAGAGCTCCAAAGCTCTATTACAAAATGAACCTTTAGGAATTGAAGAGACAAAGTATGTAAAGCATAGGGTTTAGCGGCATATTGTAAAAATAAGGGCTTAATATATGTTAATTTTTAGTAATACTTTAAATTATTTCTTCCACATTCTCATGTTAAGAATTGACATAATAAGGTATAATCATCAGGCCTATTATAAAAATTAAATTCTATTCATTGCACCTAAATGAGAAAAGTATTCCAATGAGATGTGGGAGCATGGCTCTCTTACCACTTAAGTATCTATCCCACAAACTTAGTGAATGCAAGACTCAAGTTCTTGCTTCGAAAGAAATATGGAAGGGACAAAAATTCATCAGGAGATGGTCAAGCATGAATTTAAGTACAAATATTAAATGCCAATTATCTAGTATATAGCAACAAACACATTTAGACTATTAGTAAGACTTACCACAAAGATAAACACAAAATATATTAAAGAAGATATGGAAGTAGTTGAAAATAAAGCTATTATAAAAAGTATTTTAAAGCATACTAAAAGTATATTAGCACTAAATATCTTTGGCAAATTTTTTAAAAACCTACTTTTGCTTAAGAGCTTGTTTCCGACTCCTCTGACGGTGTGAGGCTGACACAAAATCCATAAAAATTCCACATACTGGTGCTCTGAAAGGGGAGTTATTTGCATCTGTAGAAAATTAAAAAGTAATTTTTTGTGAAATATTGAAATATTTCTTTCAAAAAAATGAGGAATAATCTAATTACAAGATCTTAGTAATTATATCAAACTAACTCTGCTTTTTCATAAAAAGTATTTGCAATAACTAAATCTTTCAAAATTCAATGTACAGAATTCAATCATGTGATCTCCAGTATCATTTCTATTGTCAGGTTTGTGATTTCCAACTACCAGTCCTCATTGTTTGTACCCAATGTTTATGTTCCAGTCACCAACTACTATTCATGAATCCTGATTGAATGTTCAGTCAATTTCAGTTTGCAAAAGGTAGAAATAATCACTTTTCTCCTCTTTGGCTTTAGGTTCTGGTTTGCATATAAGCATTATAGTTGTACTAATGAGTCTTCTTTGTATGCATATGGGTTGTATTCTGTTATTCATAGCACAGCACTTGAGGATTGATCTTGAAATGTTCTATTGTAACAATGAATGCAATCTCATTCTTCCTTATTTTTTCTGTTCCTAGAATAAGTATATGATTGCCTGATGCAAATGATGAAGCAAAAGCATTGAAAAGATGATGGCAAAGGAAAGCTCAAGAAGACAAAGCGAAGTATCATGAAATATACCAAGAAAAAAAAAATCTGCCTGGAGTGAGAAAATCAAAAGGGCCGAACTCGCTCAGCATTTCTTAAG
>NW_006399810.1:13397795-13429326 GCF_000299155.1 Elephantulus edwardii | reverse complement strand
AATGACCAAGGAGGATAGAAGGAGAATTGATGCCTTTGAGCTGTGGTGCTGGAGAAGAGTATTGAGAATACCATGGACTGCTAGCAAAACAAACAGATTCGTCCTGGAAAAGGTTAAACCGGGTGGCTCCTTGGAGGCAAGAATTTTGAGGCTCCGTCTAACATACTTTGGACATGTTGTGAGAAGAGACCGGTCCTTGGAGAAGGACATCATGCTTCGGAGAGTGGAGGGACGGCGCAGGAGGGGAAGGCCCTCTATGAGGTGGACTGGGATAATGTGGATGGGAGTGTCAGAGACAGTGCAATTGGCACAGGACAGAGCAGAGTTTTGGGCTGTTGTACATAGGGTTGCTATGAGTCGCAAGCGACTCTACAGCACATAACAACAACAACAACAACAACAGCCTGCCATTATTTCTCAAGTTAAGAGAAGCAAAGAACAAATTCAAAGTTGGAATGCTGGAGGATGCTATGGACAAAACCTTGAATGATTTTCTTGTTTTGTTATGTTGTTGAGTCAGGTACAACTCATAGCAACACTATGTACAATAGCTGTGAATTCTACTCTATCTTAAGACAATTTCACTGTCTATGATAAACCTGCCCCCATTACTCCAGTCACTAAGTCAATCCATGTCATTCAAGGTCTTCTCTTGCACTGTCCCTCCATCCTTCCATGCATGACGTCTCTCTCCTAGGACTGGTCCCTCCTTGCAACATACTCAAAATATGTGAGATGGAGCTTCAAAATCCTTATTTCTAAGGAGCAGCCTGGTTTTACCCTCTCCAGGACAGAATGGTTCATGGGATACTCAATACTCATCTGCAGGACCACAACTCGATTCTCCTTCTATCATCCTTAGTCATTGTCCAGCTCTCTGATGAATAGCAAGTAATTGCAAAGACCATGGCCTGGATCAGGTGCACCTTAGTCTCCAGACTGACATCATTATTCTTCAGTACTCTGGAGAGGTATTTGACAACAGATTTTCCCAATGCAATTCATCTTTTGATTTCCTGTCTGCTGGTACCAAGAGTGCTGATTGTGAAGCCAACCAAGTTGAAGCTGTTAACAATCTCAATCTCTCTCCCATTTATCATGATGCTGCCAACTGACCCAGAATCTTTGTTTTCTTGATGTTGAGCTTCAATCCATATGAAGGCTGTATCTTTGACTTTCTGCAGCAAATGCATCAGCTTCTAGCAAGCAAGGTTGTCATCTGCATAAAGCAGGTTATTACTGAATCTTCCTCCAATCCTAATGCCACATTCCACCTCATAAAGTCCAGCCTCCAAGAATGATCTATTCTGCATATAGATCAAAAAGTTATAAAGATAGAAGATATATCTGACATATGCCTTTTCTTATTTTGAACCATGAAGTATTTCCTTGCTCTTTTCTGACAACTGCTTCATGGTCAAAGTATAGGTTTGCATAAGCACAATTAGGTGTTCTGGGATTCCCATTCTCAGAGTTAGGCAATATTTGTTGGGATACACACAAATATCTCTGCATAGTCAATGAAACACAGAAAGACACTGTTCTGATAGTGTTTTCTGCTAAGATCCATCTGACATTGACTATAAGGTCCCTGGTATCACAGCCTCTTCTAATCCCTGCTTGCACATCTGGCAGTTCATTGTTAATGTACTGTTCCAATCATTTTTAGATAATCTTCAGTAGGATCGTGCTTGTGTGTGATATTAGTGATATTGTTCAATAATTTCCACTCTCTGTTGGATCACCTTGTTTTTGGCAATGGCAATAAATATGGATCACTTCCAGTCAGCTGACCTAGTGGTTGTCCTCCAGATTTCTTGGCACAACCTAGTGAGCACATCTGGGGCTGCATCGATTTGTCTGAATATGTCAACTGGTATCTGATCAATTCCTGGGGCTTTGTTTTTTGCCAATTCCTTAGAGCTACTTGAACTTCTTCCTTCATCACCTCATGATCATATGCTGTTTCATGAAATTTTTCTGTGTCAGCCAATTCTTTTTTTGGTACAGAGACCCTATCTTCTTTTAATGTTTTTAATGCTTCCTAGATCATTCAACATTCTGCCCATAACATCCTTAAGTACTATAATGCAAAGCTTGAATTTATTCTTCAATTTCTTCAGCAAGTTCACCCCTTTTGATTTTCTGACTCCAGTTCTTTACACATTTCCTTATATATAATACTTTGCTTTGTCTTTCCAAGCTGCCCTTTGAAATCTTCTATTCAGCTCCTTAATTTCCTGATTTCTTCCCTCTGCTTTGGCTTTTCAGCACTCTAGAGTCTCTATTTTTTATTAAAAATTTTATTTTATACTAATTTACTTACACAGTTCATACACATTGTTTTTCACACTGGATCTTTCCCATTTCCTTTACTCACCCCTCCCTCCATACATCAAATTGTGCAACCCTATGATTACCCACCTGCCTATCCTCATCAGAGTCTCTTCTGACATCCACCTTGGTCTTCTTCCTCTGTCTCCTCATGGATGATATTCTTGACATCCTCCCACAGCTCATCTGCTCTTCGCTCATAAGTGTTCAAAGCCTAAAACCTGTTCCTGAGATGGTCATTAAATTCAGGTGGGATAAACTCAAGGTCAAACTTTGGTTCCTGTGGATTTGATTTAATTTTACTTAGCTTCCGTTTGAACTTGCCTATGAGTAGCTGATAGTCTGTTCCACAATCAGCAACTGGCCGAGTTTTCACAGCTGATCTTGATCTTCTCCAATGCTTATTTTTCCACAGATGTAATCAATCTGATTCTTGTGTAGACCATTAGGTGAAGTCCATGTGTATAGTCACTGTTTGTGTTTCTTATAAAAGGTATTTAAAATGAATAAATCATTGTACAAAATTCTATCATTCTATCTCTAGCCTCATTTCTGTCACCATATCCATGTTTTCTGACTACTGATCCAACTTTTCCAACTTTTGCATTACAGTCACTCATTACTATTCATGAATCTTGGTTGCATGTTTGATTGATTTCCAACTGCAAAAATTAAAAGAAGTGCTCTATTTCCTCCACTTTGGCTCTGTTTGTTGGTGCATATATTTGAACAACGGTGCAATGGTGGTATTAACAGGTCTTCCTTGTATGCATATAGATATTATCCTGTCACTCACAACATTGTATTTCACGATGGATCTAGATATGGTCTTTTTAACTATGAATGCAACCCCATTTTCCCCACTTTTTCCTTTCCAGTGTAGTAGATCGATTAAAACAAGCTTGGAAGCAGAAGTGGCATCCACCTTCAAAATAGCTTGCTTCTGAAAACCCTATGAACTTGGAGAAATGATGAAAGTTATATAAGTGTTCAGGTCTTTCATTCATAGGGTCGCTATGAGTCATCTATGACTCAACAGCACTTAACAACAACAACAGATCATATAATTGTCTGATTCAAAGTGTCTGATGTCAATCCAATTCATTTTGCCAATGCCTAGTATATCAATATTTATACATTCCATTTCTTCTTTAACTATCTCCAATTTTCATACATTCATACGTCTCACATTCCACTAGCATGGCTCTAGTCACTAGCATCTCCTTGCAAAAGTTCCTGCTCCTTTGTGATTCTCAATATGAAGGTTCAGCCTCTGGTGCCTTATCTGCTAGTCTAAACTAAATGTGCTCTATTGTACATAGGATTTTCAATGGCCTGTTATTTAGGAAGTGGATGGCCAATCCTTCTCTCTAGTTGGTCTTAATTAGAGCAATATTTGACAGACAAGCATTTTATCAAAAAGAGCTGATGAGCGACCTTTCTCCATTATACAATTCAGAGAGCAGTCCTACAGCAGCTTTCAATATTGTGACTCGAGGTTTAAACTTGTTTTTCAGTTCCCTCGGCGTGAGAAATGCAGAGCGAGTTCTTCCTTTTATATTCTCTAATTCCAGCTCTCTGTACATCCCATTATAATATTTTGCTTGTCCTCTTATGCTATTAAGCAATGAAAAAGTCTCTAAAACACTGTTGAGAAGAATGGAAGCCCGGAACACTTGATTATGCTTAACTTGGACCAGGAGGTAGCTGTCAGAACACAGCAAGGAAAAACCGTATGTTTTAAAATCAGGAAAGGTGTACACCAAGGATGCATCCTATCCCCACACCTCTTCAATTTAAATACAGAACAGATCATCTGGGAAGCTGGGTTCTATGTGGAGGAATGTGGCATCACAATTGCAGGAAGATTCATCAATAAGCTGTCTTATGCAGATGACACAACCTTGCTTGAAACTGAAGAGGAGCTGAGGCATATGGTGCAGAAGGTCAAAGACTACAGCCTTCAATGTGGACTGAAGCTCAACATCAAGAAAACAAAGATTCTGGGTCATCTGGCAGCATCATGATAAATGGGGAAGAGACTGAGATTGTTAACAGCTTCAGCTTGGTTGGCTTCACAATCAACACTCTTGGCACCAGCAGCCAGGAAATCAAAAGATGAACTATACTGGGAAAATCTGTTGTCAAATACCTCTCCAGAGTACTGACGAGCAATAATGTCAGTCTGGAGACTAAGGCCAGTGTCCAGGCCATGTGGATTCAAGTAAATTTAAATGCTTGACAGACTGAAACTTTCTCCAACTATCATGATCTGTCTGCCCGTCCAATAGTGAGTGTTTTTGTTTTATTGATGTTGAGACGTAATCCTATAGAAAGTTGTGACCTTTGATCTTCTTCAGAAATTTATCTTCTAATCTTCACTTTCTGCAGGCAAGGCTATGTCATTCACAAAAAGCAGATTATTACTGAGTCTTTCTTCAAACTTGATGTCACATTCTTCTTCACAGAGTGCAGCTTCTTTTATTATTTGGTCAGAATACAGATATAATATGTACAGAGAAAGGATACAACTCTGATGCAAAACTTTATTATTTTAAACCATAAGGTATTCCCATGTTCTGTTCAAAGGATCAATTCTTAGTCTATATACACATTTTACGTTAGCACAATTAAGTGTACCAGAAGAATTCCTATTTGTCTCAACTTATCCATAATTTATTAAGATCCACAAAGCTGAATGCCTTTTTGTAATCAATTAAATACATACAAATATTCTTCTGGTATTCTCTGTTCTAGCCAAGATCCATCTGATAGAGCCTCTTCTAAATCCAGCTGGCAATTCTGGTAGTTTCTAGCCATTTTCTCATAATTTTCAGCAAGAATTTACTGGTATGTGATATTAACCATATTGCTCACCCTTTGAGGGGAAGGGGCGGGTAAACAAATACGAATATCCTCCAGTCAGTTGGTCGACCAGATAGCTATCTTCCAAATTTATTGGCATAAGAGTAGTAAGCACATTCAGAGCTGCATCTGTCTGATCTCAACTGGTATTCCATCATTTCTGGAGCCTAATTTTTTCTAATTACTTCAGTGCAGCTAAAACTTTTTACTTTATTACCATTGGTTCTTGATCGCATGCTACTTCCTCAAATGCTTCAATGTTGAACAATTTTTTTATAGGTCTCTGTGTATTCCCTTGAAGCTTCCTGCATCATTCAAGATTTAGCCCATAGAATCCTTCAGTATTATAATTCAAAGCTTGAGTGTGTTCTGCAGTTCCTTCAGTTTGAGAAATGCTGAGTGTTATTCCCTTCAGTTCTTCTAACTGCAGAATTTTGTGCACTTAGTTATGATAATTTGTTTTGTCTTCTAGAGTCGCCCTTTAAAATCTGTTAAGCTTTCTGATTTCATTATTTTTCCTCTTCATTTTGTCTTCTTTAAGTTGAAGAGTAAGTTTCAAAGTTTCTTCTGACATCCAATTTGACATTGCTTTCTTTCATGTCTTTTTATTAACCATGTGCTTTCTTCATGGATGATATCCGTGATGTCATCCCAAAACTCATTCTGCCTTTAGTCATTGGTGTTCATGTATCAAAGCTATTCTAGAAATATTTTTTAAAAATTCAAGGGGGATAAATTCAAGGTTGTACTTTAGCTCTCTTGGACCTATTTTAAATTTCTTCCATATAAATTTGAACTTGCATCTGAGTGTTTTCCACAATTAGCACCTGGCATTTCTTTGACTGCTAATATTGAATTTTTGCACAGATGTAATCACTCTAATTCCTAGAATTTCATCAAGTGAGATGCAGGTATATAATCATCATATGTGTCTTTAAAACAATAAATAAATAATAAATAAATCACTGAATAATGTTCTATCATGTGCTCTAGCCTTGTTTCTGTCACCAAGGTAATATTTTCCAACTACCCTAGAAGCAAGGATTTTGAAGCCGTGTCTCACATACTTTGGGCATGTGACCAGGAGGGCCCAGCCCTTTGAGAAGGACATCATGCTTGGAAGGGTGGAGGGACAGCACAGGAGAGTAAAATCCAGGATCAGATGAATTGAGTCTGTGACTGGAGAAATGGGATTATGTTTGTCAGAGACTATGAGACTGGCTCAGGATAGGGGAGGTTTCAGAGCTAGTTGCATAGGGTCTCTGTAAATCACAGGCAACGTGATAACACATAACAACATCAACAGTCTTTTTTTGTTTCCAATTTTTGCATTACAATCAACAATTTTTATTAATGCACCTAATTTAATATTTAATCCATTTCAGACTGCAGAAGTTGTTCGAAATCCTCAACTTCTTTATTCTTGGATTTAATAGCTGATGCATATACTTGAATAATAGTCATATAAAGAGGTCTTCCTTATAGGTGTGTGTATATAATCCTACCACTAACAGCAATACAGTTCAGCATAGATTTTTGAAATGCTTTGACAATGAATGTCTCTTTAAATTCTCACTCCTGGCATAGTACATCATATGACTGTCTAGTTTAAAATTACTAATAACCAGAACATCTCAGTTCACTAATGCAAAAGTTGTCAATCTTTATGCATTTCATTTTATTTTTGACAACTTCCAATATTCTTAGTTTCCTACTTCCTACATTCCACATTCCAATTATCAGTCAATATTTGCAGCTGTTTCTCCTCATTTGGAGAAACAAAATATAAAAAATAAAATACATAAAGGTCCTTCATTGAATGAAACTGTTACTCTATTCTTAACATTAAGGAAGACTCTACTTTGAGAGAGCAGCTCCTCCTCAGCTGTATTTTGAGTGCCTTCCACCTAAGGGGTCCACCTTCCAGCACTACACTCAACGGGGCTTCTACGTGATTCGCAGGTTTTCTAAACCCTGCTATTTCACAAGTGGATGGTGACTCATGCTTCTCAGTTTGTCTTAGTCTGAGAACTCTGCTGATACTTGTCTACAGTGGTTACCCTTCTGGTATTTGAATGACTAATAGTATATTGTCCCATATCACAGCAATGCACAAACCAATGATACAGCAAACTTATAGACTGTTATTTCTAGAGGAGACATGCTATCTATATAGGAGAAAATATGAAGGTAATCATGAGTCTGTCAAACCTTCAGTTGTATTATTAATCCATAGTAAGAACTACTAATATTTATGGTTAGCACAATCACTATGACAATTACAATTATTAATGACTGGCATTCTACAAGATATTTATTTTTACACATCGTTGTTTTTGTGGTGGTGGTTGTGACTGTGTACCACTGCGATGGAACCGAGCCATAGCTGACCCTCTGGTGGGTTTTTAGAGGCCGTTAATGCATGAAGGGAGATTGTCTATCCTTCTCCTGCATTTTTACACAGTATATCACTGAATAAAAATGTCACTATCACAGTCATTTCATTTTACTTTTAATAATATTTTTTATCTAACTGTGAGTTTTCCCTTCATGTGATGTTAAAAAGATTTACTCCTACTCTTATAAGTCACTTGATTATACCAGATGCCAAGATTTTTTTTCTGCAAATATAATTCTAATTAAATAAAGAAAATCACTGGTGAAGAGAGATTTAGATGTTCTCATTATAACACACTTTTGGCATCGTTAAAATCTTTAGGAAAACATATTCTTGCTATGAAGATGACACTGAATGCAAAGAAGGAAGCCCCAGCCCCTCCCAAAACTTAAGCCAAAGCAGAGGTGCTAAAGGCCAAGAATACAATCCTGAAGGGCATTCACAGCTGCAGAAAAAAGATCCACAGGTCACTCAACTTCTGGTGGCCTAGGAGTCCAAAAGCAGCCCAAACACCTGGAAGAGCACCTCCAGGAGAAACAAGCTTAATCACTGTGGCATCATCAAGTTTCCTCTGATGACTGAATCAGCCATGAAGAAGACAGAAGATAAGAGCACACTTGTCTTCACTGTGGATGGCAAGACCAACAAACACCAAATCAAACAAGTTGTGAAGAAGTTCTATGACAATGATGTGTCCAAGACCAGCACCTTCATTAGGCCTGATGGTGAAAAGACCTAGGTTCGACTTGCTCCTGACTTTGATGCTTTGGATGTTGGCAACAAAATTCAGATCATGTAAACAAAATCCAGATGGCTAATTCCAAATATAAATTTTTCTCATAAAAAAAAAAAAGAAAGAAAATGTAGTTCCATGTGATACTATTCACATGTCTCAAGGTGGGCTCTTATAGGCTTCTTCACATTTATGACCCTCCTACTGCAAAGAATGACTACTCCTTTATGGAAACAGTGAGGTTACACTCAGAGACTGAGAAAGAGAATAGTTAGGCAAAAAGTCCTATTATCGAGGACTGGGGATAGTCTCTAAGTCCTCGTAGAATGATTAGGAGAGCCTACACAGTGCAAGGTGAAGCACTTGGCTGCTAACCAAAAGACTGATGGTTCAAACACACTTGGAGCTCCGCAGGAGAAGGGCCTGCCGTGGGCTCTGTAAAGATTACAGTTTCCTGTCACACAGTGTTGCTATTAGTTGGCATCAACTCAATGGCACCTAACAACAAGAAGAATGACAAATACTCACAATTACACTTGGGAGCTGATTTTAAAAAAATGACATAAACCTCGCTTTTATCTACAAAATAATCCTTAATATACCAATGATTGATACTTATAGCATGCTTTGCTTTGTGTCAGATTCAAGCCATCACCATGAATGTATAAAATTGTCATTTATACACTCCATTAATTAGAATAATTTTAACTGTAGCAAACGTCTACAAAGTTTTAGTGTCCACTATTTTATAAAAAACATGAACACATACTTAGGATTCAATTGTATACCTGTTCTTGATTCTCCTTCATATCCTGTTCCACCTGGCTTCTTAAACCGTTTCAAAGATAATTCACCAATCCTTTCATTTTCAGCATTAATGGCTTTTTGGATTTCTTGTATCTCCTTTTTTCTGGCTGGAGGAAGTTCTTCAACTTTCTCTTTTGATTCACATTCATTGCTGCTAACATCATCATTATCATCTCCATCATCACAAATCTCAAAATCATCTTCATATTCCTACAAAGAATAACAATATGGTTGGAGCATTTTCAAACAAACTGACTTGATGATATAGTGCTAGAAAAAAAATCATAAAATTATACTTTAAAATGAACAAATTCCCCATTTATGATTAAGAAATATTTTTATAGTTCATTGATCTTAATTTTTTAAAAATATCTGTGTTTTACTGACTATGCAAAAGCCTTTAACTGTAAAGATAATAAAGGAGATGATTAACTCTGAGAATCCCAGAACATTTATTTATGCTCATATGATACAACAGAGGTTCTGTGAAAAAGACAAAGATCTTCAAAAGATAGACTGACACTGGCTGCAAGAGTAAGTTCAAATATAACAATGACTGAGAATGATGCAGATCTAGGCAGAATTTCACTCTGTTGTATGTAGGATCACAGTAAGGTTGTACGTCACTATGATTTTAATGTTTTTAAATTACAAATCTGTAGAAACTGCTCTTTCTAAAAATGAGATACATTATTTTTAGATAAACAATAACCTGATAAATGGAGAAAAGATTGAAGTTGGTAATTATCTCATTTTACTAGGATGCACAATCAACACCTACAGATGTAGCAGTCAAGAAATCAAACACCAGGCTAAGGCGCACCTGACTCCAAACAATATTTTCAACTACTCCATACACAGGTGGAAGGTGGACCATGAAGGACAGATGCCTCTGAATCGTGGTATTTACAGAGCAGACTGAATACATGATAAAATGGCAGGATGAACAAATCTGTCTTGGAAGAAGTGCAGTGAGACTGTTTTTTAGAGATTAGAATGGTGAGAGGTTATCTCACATACTCTGTGCAACTTATAAGGGGGGTTCATCCATGGACAGGGACTTCACATTTGTAAAAACAGAATGTTGGTAAGAGAGAATAATAGCCATGTTTACAGGTCTTCCTTATATGCATATGGATATTATACTATCATCCAAACATTGTATTTCAAGTCAGAACCTGAAATTTACTTTTTGACTATGAATGTATCACCATTCTTCTTCAGTTTTTCATTCCCTGCACAGTATAGCATATGATTATCTGATTCAAAGTGGCCAAAGTTGGTCCATCTTATCTCACAAATGCCTAGTAAGTTAATATCCATGTGTTACATTTAATTTTTAATAATTTCTAGTTTTTCAACATTCAAGCTATGTACATTCCATGTTCCAATTATTAAACAATGCTTGTTATTGTTTTTCCTCATTTCAACTGACTTCCAAAATGTGCTCTACCACTACACTACTATAACTATGCTCTTTCTTTAGTGTTCATAGGATTTTTAAAGGACTGTTATGTAGGAAGTAACATCCTTGATACCAGCAGTCAGGAAATAAGGAGACCCATTGCACTGGGAAAATCTGCAGTTAGGGAATTCTCCAAATTATTGATGAGTATTGATGTCAGTTTGAGGATTAAGGTGCATCTGATTAAGATCATGGTCTTTCTAATTACTTGTTATATCTGAGAGCTAGATAATGAATAATAAGGATGACAGAAAAAGCATCGATGCCTTTGAGCTATGGTGTTTGAGAAAAGCACTGAACATCTCATGGACAGCCAAGAGAACAAAACATCTTGGAAAAAGTGCAGCCAGAGTGTTCTTTGGAGGCTTCACCTCACATACTTTAGATATGTTGCTAGGAGGTGTTATTCCTTGGAAAAGGACATGATGTGGGGAAGGGTGGAGGGTCGGCAAAGGAGAGGAAGACCTTCAAAATCTGGTGGATTTATACGGTGACTGCTGCAATAGATTCTTGTGTGTCAGGAAGCGTGCAGATGGCACAGGACAGAACAGAGTTCAGACCTTTTGTTCATAGGGGCGCTAATAGTCGTACTAGACTCAACTGCACCTAACAACAATAAGAAAGAAGATCCACATGGATTAAACAGATTGACTACAACAAAGAGCTTAAGCCTGTGAGGATGGAATAGGATTGATGGTCATTATAAGTCAAGGTCAACAGCACCCAAAAACAACAACAAAATGGGCACAGATACAAAAAGGAATATTACAGATATTGCTTGCCAAAGCCAGAACATTTGGGTGTCTGTGGGGAAACAGGGGACTGAAACTTCAGTGGGGCAAGGGCCCTTCATGGAAATCCTTGCCTCTGCAGTTGCTGAGGCATCCCAGGGTTGAAACAGGACAAAAGAGTTTGGGACTGAAACTATTCAAGTGGTGCACCTGGTCTCATACCACTTAGCAACTCCCTAGAAAAAGGACAGGAAAGGGAGAAGAAATTACATTAAAACAAAGAGAATCTGAATAACTTTATGAAAGGCAAATTTTCCCAGAATGGACTTTCTTTAGAGTGAGTGGCTCTCCCCATTTGGCAACTAATCAATAGTATATAAAGGTAAGAATTACCAACAACTTACACAGACAAAATAGAAACAAGCTAACATGTTTCAAGAAAATCTTCACACAATGTAAAGAAAGCAGCAAGCAGCTTCAAATACTGTTGAAAAACAAATTAAGCCTTCTCAAAAAAAAAAAGCTGAGCATACTGCAAACCAAATGAATAACCCTGAGTCAGGAAATGAGAAGATATATATTGAGTCATATGAACAGCTGTAGAAAATGATGGAAGAAACAAAAGAAACCAGAAATAAAGGTAGCAGCTTGGATGAAGAAAACCATAAGAAATATACTGATGCTGAGTTATTTGGACAGCTATAAAAGAGCATTCAATTAATGAAGGAAATAATGGAAACCGTTAAGAAAACACTCAAGAGACACAAAGCCAGAAGAAATACATTGATGAGGAGGAACCTGCACAACTATGGAAGAAAATGCAAAAGATGGAAGAAAAAAAATGAAACTATAGATGAAGGATATAAGAACCTAAAAACACATTACAAGATAGAAAGGGTACAGCCAACGAAGAACTGGAAATAACATAAATTCCCCAAACTGCAATCCAGAATGTCAAGGCTGAAATGTCAGAAGTGTCCAACATGCTGGAGTGACAAAAAGAGTAGAACAGAACAGATGGAGCAGAGAGTCAGTGAAGTGGAAGGCAAATATCTCAATGGAACATACTAGAAGACAAATCAGAGCTGAGACATAAAGAATCATGTGGAATGACATCAAATGGAACAACATATGTATGCTTGGAATTCCAGAAGATGACAGGGACAGGGAAATCACTAAGAAAACTGTGGATGAGGTACTAAAAGAAAACTTCACAGAAATTATTAATAATGAAGAAATTCACATTCAAGAAGCTCAGGGAATACCAAATAGACTGGACCCAAAAAGAAAAGCATCAAGATATATCATATTCAAATTCTCCAAAATAAATCATAAGGACAGAATACTAAAAGGAGCATAAGAAAGGGGGGGAAGTCACCCACAAAGGAAAACCAATTAGATTAAGTTTTGATTTCTCAGCAGAAATCATACAGATGAGAAGACAATGGGATGGTACATGCAGAAAGTTGAAAGAAAACAATTGGCAACCAAAGATCCTATACCCAGCAATGTGCTCCATCAAATATAAAGGAGAAATCACATTCTTTGGAGAAAAGAAGAAACTTAAGTCTGTGAAAACAAGACCAAATCTACAAGAACTTTTAAGGAAGTCCTTCACAAGGAGACATCAAAGGAAAGTAGATGGATCATGGTAACAAGAAACAACAAAAAAAAAAAACGAAGAAACACAGCTCCAGGCCCTCCTTCTTACACCACCAAAGCCCCCAAGTCTAAATTGCTTTCCTTGTCGCATTCCAGACTATTTCTTAGGGCCTTTCTACTACAGCCTCATCGGGCCCACCCCCAACTCCGTTCTTCATGGCATTGCTCCTGTGCTGTGGGCCCAAGCTGGCTGACAGTGGCATCGTTCTCAGCACCTGGGGAGTGATCATGATGATAATGTTCAGAATCTTTTTTACAGTCCATTCTAGTCCATATTGAGAATATCCCCTCCACGAGAAAGATTTTAAGAATGCCTCCAGAATATATACAACCTATATGAGCAAGTGAGCTACAACTGTTTCATTACTGCGGGCCTTTACCTCCTCCTCAGAGACTTCTCTTTCTGCCAAGTTCAGCTCAGTAAGCACAAGGAATACATGGTGTGCTAGCGCACAGTCCAGTTTCCCCTTCCACTATTTAAAGACCCAGCCTATCAGGCATCCAGCCCCTCTGTTTCGTTCTGTACAATAAAGAGGAACTGCTCCCTTAAAAAAAAGAAAAGAAAAAGAAACACAGTAAAATGACAACAATAAAAGCTGGCCTGTCAATAATCACACATAATGTGTATGGACTAAATACACCAATCAAGAGAAAACGAATAGTAGAATGGACATTAAAAAAAAAAAAAGCCCATCTATATATTGTAAACAAGAGACACATCTAAAAAATGAAGAGAAAGATAGACTCAAGATCAAAGGCTAGAAAAAATATACCAAGCAAATGGCATCCACAAAAAAGCAGGAGTGGCAATACTAATCTCTGATAAAATGGACTTTAGGATGAAAACAACCATAAAAGACAAGGAAATGCACTATATAATGATTTAAGGCACAGTAGATCAAGAAGACATAACATTGGTCAAATCTATGCACCAAATGACAGACCTGCTAAATACACAATACAACTGTTACTTGAATTGAAGAAAGAGATAGACAGCACCACAATAGTGGTAAGAGATTTAAATATGCCACTCTAACCAAAAGATGGGTCAACTCAAAAGAAGCTAAACAAAGATGAAGAAGATTCAGCCAACTCAACCTTGTGTATGTACTCCAAGAACTGCACCCAACTAAAACTCAATTCACTTTCTCTCAAGTCCACATAGTACATTCTCCAGAACTGATCACATATTAGGGCACAAAGCAAGCCTCAACAAATCCAAAAACATGGAAATAATACAAAGTATCTTCTCAGACCACAATGCCTTAAAACTAGAAATTAAACACAAAAGGATAAAGCTTATAAACCACCAACAAGGAAACTAAGTAATACCTTACTAGAACATGACTGGGTTATAGAAGAGATGTTGTTCACTGCCCTTGAGTCAAGCATGACTAATAGGGACCCTATGAAAAAAAGACCTGAAGGGTTTAAGTTTCTCAAAGTTCATAGAGTTTCCTGAGGCATGCTGTTTAGCAAGTGGATGCTACTCCTACTTCCAAACCTGTATTAAACTGGGAGCCCCATAAACACTGTCCACCATGGTAACAGTTATGGCATTTGACACCCCAGTGGCACAAGGTTGAGCATCACAGCAACCGCAGGTTACTTCAGTACACCATACTGACAGAAGAGTGCTGTACCACTTAGAAGAAGGTTCCTACAAAATATAATAACAGCCAACTTTTAAATACAAAGACCTTCCAAGGTCTTGTTGACTCACAAAGAGGCTTAAATAAAAAAACAACCAATATAGTAGGTTGTTGTTGTTTTGTGCCACTGAGTTGTCTGCAACCCATAGTGACCCTATGTACAGCAGCTCTGAACCCTTCCCTGTCCTGAGCCATTCTCATTAACTCTGATACACCAACCCCCACTGCCCCAGAAACTATATCGATCCATCTCATTCAGGTTAGAGCTCCCTAAAGAACTCCTATGTTATTTTGTGTACCGCAGAATCAGAACCGACCCATAACTGACCCTCTGATGGGTTTTAAGAGGCAGTTAATCACACAAGAGGAGATTGCCCAGCCTTCTCCTGTAAAGCAGCTGGTGGCCTTGAACCACGTGCCTTCAAGATTGCAGCACAGATTCTATGGGGGAACAAACCTACTATACTTCTAGAAAAGACTTTTTTTCCTCTGAGCAAACACAGCTGTCCATCTTTATGATAGCTGTGGCTCTAACTTAGCCCACACAGGCACTGCTAATACCTCCCTAAGGGACAGAGAAAAGACATCTGTCAGGTAACATGTGTCTACCAGATTTTTTCTCAACCTCTTCTCTGTGGTTAAGAGTCTAGGAACATTTCCACACAGGAGATTTACTATTTGCTAGAGATATTAGTTTAAAAGGGAAAGGAATCGCTTCAACTATTTAGATCCTCCCAGAAGAGCTGTGGGTGAGCATTAACATTACTGGAAAGTATATTCGTTTTCTCCTGGACACAGAGCCTACTAATTGGTCCTAAACGCTTTCTGAGGTCCCAACTCTTCTCACTATTTCATAGTTGTTGGAATGGACGGAAAACCTCATAAGCAGTTCCTTACTTCACCTCTGCCTTGCATGTGGACTTCCGACTTGTAAAATAACCCAGTGGTAGATGGAATTTGCTCCAGGACTTAAGAACAGTAAATGACATAGCTGAGCCTCTACACTTGTGGTTCCTAACCTCTACACTATAATAGACAAAGTGCTAGTCTATAGGCCTTTTATTGTAAGAACCACCTTCCCTCTGTAACTTGATTTGTGCCACTGTTAGAACCTCTACTCGGAATATTATTGCTTTTTAATTTTTTACTCATGTACTTTCAACTTGTTAGTTAAATTTGTGTCTTCTAGGCTGCAACACTTCCATGATACATCTTCAAGGATATGAACATGTACGGCTAAGCACAACTGATAACAGTGAATCTAAATTACAAAATCAATCTCCATAATAGTCTATGTGTTCCCTACTGCCAAAGGGGCCCTTTAGAGTAGTGAGAGAAGATCTTCACCCTGAAATCTACAGCGTCCCTTTTCATCAGGAAGTAGCTAAGAGAATACGCCATCCCCTTTTCCTTATGAATCACGGTGAAGTCTCTCTCAGGGAGGAGTGATAGTGAATGGCAAAGGACACACTGACAAAGGAGAGTAATCATAACTGGCTTTGACAAGCACTGTGGCAATTGGACAATTAAAACAGACATTCAAAGGGGGGGGAAAAAAGAACAATGAACTGGGGAGGAGGGTAGAGAAAATAGTGCAACAATGAATGAATGAAAACCCAAAATCTCTGTAAATGTCCCTTAAAACTAATAAAATTAAATAATAATAAAAAAATTTTTTTTAAAAAAGGGAAAGGAATTTCCCGTATTTTTCAACTTCTCTAATCCTCTGCAGGTATCCTGCTTTTTACGAGACCTCTTTAGTTGGAGCAAAAATTCAAAAATAAAGAACTGTCACTGCTTCTTATCTCTGAAAATAAAAACAGCTGTATTATCAGTGAGCATTTCTTCAGCACAGCCACCTGTACAACGTGCTATCACCATCAGCATTAACTGTCATTTTCAAAGCAGAAACAGTAACTAGAGAAGTGTATTCTGGATAGAGACATCAGTGGCATAAACAAATGAATGCCAAAATAGAACAAGCCAATCATCATAGAGCAGCATCCACCCATCAGATAAGTGATGTGGAGTTCCTGAGTAGTACAAAAAACTTGGACACTAGATTACCAACTAAAAAGGTTTCCATTCACTCACAGGCCAGGATACTTCCAAAGATCACATCCTTGGAAACCTGAAGCAGCGTGTGTACCCTACACACAGGGTCACCAAGAGTCAGAATTTAGTCAACTCTTTATCTACAACAAGAAGATAAAGACACCCTCAGAAGAGAGTGTGGTTAACTTGGATGTCACCACAAGATGGCTAAAATGAACAACTCAACTGCTTAAAGGAAATGGCTAGCTGAAGGCATTTAGGAAGAACCTTATCTCTATTGAGTGAATAGCATATTATAGTAATATACTGAGTTCAAGCATACTATAACACTCCAAAGAATCTTAATGGCATAACGTGTAATATGTTAGGCTGCTAGTCAAAAGGTCAGCATTTCAAATCCACCAACTTCTCAGCTAGAAGACAGATGAGCAATCTCCTCCCATAAATATTTGAAGCCTTGGACTTCCCCTCCACACACACAAACACACACCCATCGATGAGCTCTATGAGAAAGAATCAGCTGGACAGCAGTGGAGTGAGTACATAACATCTCAATAATAAGCTAGTTACTGGTTCACCAAAAGAGATCCTCTAAGGATATTTAATAAGAAAAAGGATACCAATCATAATTTAAAAACAAACAAATAAAAATCCCACTCTCTTCTATGGTGTATATGCCTGAAATGGAAATACTTAAAATATTTATAATCATAATTAATGAAATTTAAAAGTTCCTCAAAACAAAAGATAATGAAAATACAATGTACCAAAACCTCTGGGATGCAGCTAAGGCAGTCCTCAAGGGACAGTTCATAGATAGGCAAACACATAAAAAGCAAAGAAAGAAGCCAAATTAATGATCTAACTCAATACCTTCATCAAACAGAAAAAGAACAATAATCTAACCCCATAGTCTCTAAAAGAAAGGAAATTATAAGAACAAGAGCTGAAATCAGTGAAAAGAAACAATTTAAATCATTAACAAAATCAGGAGTTGGTTTTTAGAAAGTATCAATAAGATAGACAAAACATTGGCAAATTTAACAAAAGAAAAAATAACTAAGGAATGACAGAGGTGGCATTATAACAGAAACAGAGAAAATTAAATCTATAGTATTAAATTATTATGAAAAGCTGTACAGGAAAGGAAGACCCTCCATGAGATGGATTGATTCAGTGGCTGGGGTAATGGGGGTGGGTATGTCAGAGACGATTAGCACAGGATAGAGCAGGGTTTAGGGCAGTTGTGCATAGGGTCTCTATGAGTGGCAGGCTCGATGGCACATAACAATAACAACAACATACTCTGATAAATTTGAAAGCCTAGAGAAAATGGACAAATTCCTTGAAACTCACACCATACCAAATTGGCTAGGACAGATGCAGAACATCTGAACAGACCCATCACGAAAGAAGAGACTAAGCAGGTCATAAAAAGACTCCCCCACAAAAAAAAAAAAGTCCTAGACCAGATAGCTTCATGGCTGAATTCTACCAAACATTCAGAGAAGATTTATTACCGATTATACTTAAAGTATTTTTAAAAAAACAGAAAAAGAAGGAACACTCCCAGAGTCATTCTATGAAACAAGCATAAGCCTAATACCAAAACTAGTCAACTATATTACAGAAAAAAGAAACTATAGACCAGTATTTCTCATGAACATAAATGCAAAAATCCTTAACCAAATCCTAGCCAATAGAATACAAAAGCACATAAAAAAAAATAATAATAATTCATCATGATCAAGTGAGATTCATAACAGGTATGCAAGGATAGTTCAACATAAGACAAGCAATTAACATAATTCATCACATTAACAAAGCAAATAACAAGAACCATATTATCCAAGCAATTGATGGAGAAAAGGCATATGACAAACTCCAATACCCCTTCCTTCACTCAGCAAAATTGGAATAGAAGGTAATTTCCTTAACCTAGTGAAAAGTATATATGAAAAAAGAAGAACCAATATAATTTTCAATGGAGAAAGGCTAAAGGTATTTTCCTTGAAAACAGGGACCAGACAAGGATGCTCACTGTAATCACTTCGATTCAATATTGCATTGGAAGTACTTGCTAGGGCAATATGACAGGAAGGAAATAAAAGGCAAGCAGATTGAAAAAGAGATGGTTAAACTGCTACTCTATACAGATGATATAATGGTGTACACAGAAAACCACAAGCACTCAACAAAAAAACTGTTAGTGCTAGTAAACCAATTTAGTAAAGAGGCAGGATATATAAGAGCAATATCCAAAAACCAGTGATATTCCTCTACAGTAACAAGGACCATTTACAATAGCCAACCACAAATTGAGATACTTGGGAATGTCCCTAACTAGAGACACAAAAAGACCTGCAGAAAAAGAAAATTACAGAACATTTCTACAAGTCACAAAAAAAGATCTAAAGAAATGTAAAAATGTGCTTTGAAAAAAGTTGTTTACTAACTATATGTAAGCTGATTTTAGAATAAATTCCCTTTAAGCTGAGAAAAATTAATTTTATACATACTTCAAAATCTTCTTCAAAACTGGTTGTATATTCATGAGCTCCACCATTTTCGAAATCACTTTCTTCCTTTTCAGTTTCCTAGAGGCAAAAATTAAACATGCAAGAAAAAAATAAATAAGACATAAGTTTCATCCTTACAATTAGGTTAAGCAAATATAGAATTTCTTAGATTCATTTGATGTTACCAACTAAAAAAATTAAATACTTATAAAGCTAACAGGACCTAACTCTAATTTTTAAGAAAAACAGAATAAAAAATCTGATCATTTATAAACATAATAAAAAAAGCAGGAAACATTTGTAAATCTTATGGCTAAAAATATGTTAAACAAATAAATTCTAAACTTCTAGTTGTCCCTCCAGACATTTTGTTTCTTATCCATGAATATGTTCCCAACTGGACGGTACTCACCTTGTCTACAATGTTAAGATATAAAGAAATGTGGGCTAAAGGACAACTAACGGTCCTGTCAGAAAGTCCTAATCATTAAAATAGAAATTAAAGAGACTCTTCATTTTAAGACCTTATTCATCCATGTCCTTTCTCCTTTTATTTGAGAGAAGTATAGGAATCTACTGCTCAGACTGTGCAGAAAAACAGTATGTTCCCAGCTTGACCTAGCTATTTTGTCAGCCTCCTCTTGTTCTAATCACTTGACCATTCTGAGACAGAACCACACTTATGACTATAGATTTACTATAGCCATGAAGGATACTGAAGAAGAGATACAGAAGACAAAAGTCTGAGTTTCCAAATCCCAAGGGACAAATTACAGCCTGCAGAGCAGATATTATCAACAACCAGGAAGCTCTCCAAGTCTTAGTGTCCCAGGCTTCTGTTGACAGCCTGCATGGTAGTCAAGATCATTCCTTGTTAGACTATTGAGCCCCCAGGTGAGTCTGGCCACCCCTTCACGCCAATACATATCTTTCAATGTGGCTGGATGCTCCACAGAACAAGGTATCACAGTTATCCCAAGGACTGCTTCTCAGGAGTCAAGCCTAAAGGGAGCTTTGGTGGCCTAGTGGCAAGAAGCTGCACTGCAATCCCAGAGGTAAGCAGTTCGAATCCACCAGATGCTCTTCTGGAGAAGGAGAGGCAATCTCCTCCTGTACTGGTCAGATCCGATTTGATGGTATACACACACACAAAAAATAATTAATAATAATAAATCTGTACACACTCAGAGTCAAGCCTACCTTCTTGTTGTTGTTGTTGTTATGTGCCATCAAGTCGCTTGCGACTCATAGCGACCCTATGTACAACAGCCCTAAACTCTGCTCTGTCCTGTGACAATCTCACTGTCTCCAACACACCCATCCCAATTACCCCAGTCACTGAATCAGTCCACCTCATAGAGGGCCTTCCCCTCCTGCGCTGTCCCTCCACCCTACCAAGCATGATGTCCCTTCTCCAAGGACCGGTCCTTCCTTACAACATATCCAAAGTATGTTAGATGGAGCCTCAGAATCCTTGCCTCCAGGGAGCCTCCTGGTTTAACCCTTTCCAGGATAAATCTGTTTGTTTTCCTAGCAATCCATGGTACCCTCAACACTCCTCTCCAGCACCACAGCTCAAAAGCATCAATTCTCCTTCTACTTAGTCACTGTCCAACTCTCGATGCATAACAAGTGATAGCAAAGACCATGGCCTGTATCAGACTCCAGAGAGACACCATTGCTCTTCAGTACTTTGGAGAGGTCCCTAACAGCAGACTTTCCTATGGCAATACATCTTTTCATTTCCTGGCTACTGGTGCCGAGAGTGTTGACTGTGGAGCTAAGCAAACTAAAGCTGTGAACAATCTCAATCTCTTCACCATCCATCCTGATGCAGCCTACCTTACTAAAGGTAAAACTAGATCCTTTAGCCTGTGAGCTCCACTAGCTTTATTATTTTTTACTGATGACTGTTTTGGAAAAGAACATTAAGAATAGAGACCCCTCTTGAAGATTACAGTAATATTTTCTCTCTTAAATAATGACATTTCCTTAATCTATCAAATTTGGCAAATACCTTGAAAATACCCGATATCTTTTGACTTTTAACTGAACCTATATTAAACCTTTTGTGATGTTTGTATTTAAAAAAATTTCCACAACCTAAGTGCCCATCAACAAACGAATGGATAGAGAAGTTGTGGTATATTCACATAATGAAGTACTACGCTGCATTGAAAAACAAGGAACTCATGCAATATTATTCAAAATAGGTGACCCTGGAGGACATTATGCTGAGTGAAATATCTCAGTCACAAAGGGACAAATACTGTATGGTGCCACTGTTGTAGAATGAGGCTGACATCAGGGTAGTGGTAAGACTGAGAAAAACTGGATAAATTATGTATACTGCACTGAAGCCGATGAGGAAGAGAACAGTTTAAAAGTAATATATTTTAGGGCATTATGATTATAACAAGAGTTCGGAATGAGGGTTGCAGAGTGGAGTATACTAAGTTGGGGGTGTAGGAAGGGGACTGTATACAAACAAAGGAGTTTTTCTTTTGCTTTTCAAGGAGAAGAGCCAAGTGGGGGTGGTGGTGGGGGCGGGGAGAAAAATGCAACAATGAATGAATGGAAATCCAAAATCTCTGTAAATGTTCATTGAAATTAATTAAAAAAAGACATTTCCCCCACCCCATTTTCTCAAATTTAAATTCAGTCAATTAAATATAATGCAATATTGAAAAGACTGGCTACTCAGTAACCCAAATATATTCTATGCAAAGGTCTTTGTAAAAGTTTTCTCTCTCTTCAGTTAAGAAATGAATTGTTTGGAGCTCTGGTGGCCTAATGGCAAGAAGCTCTACTGCAATCCCGGGGGTACATGGTTTGAACCCACCAGATGCTCTGCTGGAGAAGGAGGGGCAATCTCCTCCTGTACCAGTCAGATCCGATTTGATGGTACACACATAAAAAAATAATAATTTTTTTTAAAAAAGAAATGAATGGTTTGATAGTGTATACATTAAACTTGTCATTTTGTACTATCCATAACCAAGATTACCTTCTATATGACCCACAAATTTAAAACGAATGAGAATTCAAATTTTATATTAAAATCTCTTCCTTCTTAGGGAGTTCTGATGGCACAGTGATAAGAGAATCAGAAATGCAATTTACTGCCTCTGAAAACTCACTGCAGGACCAGCTAAGATTTGGTTCTGATATGACCACACATAACAAAAAACAGTGTCTAAAAAGAAGAATAACGCTCCTAATAAAATGGTACTATGAAAGCAATGAAACATGCATGAAATCATGTGCTTACATGTGGTCATCAAATTTATCATTTATAAGTATGCATCTTCCTTACCACATTTTCTTCATTTCTGTGTCTCTGAGCCAACATCCATACTGATGACCCTTCCTCAGAGCTGTGCTGAAGAGACAGAGCACAGCCATAATCAGCAAATATGCCAGTGAGAAAATAGAGTTACAAAAGAATGCTAACACAGTATCCCCAACAGAAGCAAAGTCACTCTGCAGTTAGCAGGCAGATGTTGACGTTAAAACACTGAGACTTGGGCCATTATCTCTGACTTATAATGCATCATGCAGCTTAAGGCAAGTAACTTAACCTCTCTGTGTCTCAAATTTTTCCTTCAAAACACAGAGACACTCAGCAACAATAACAAAATTCAACAGGGCAGCAAACAACAAATGCTGGTGAGGGTGTACAGAGAGTGGAACCTTTATTCACTGCTGGTAGGAATGTAAAATGGTGCCTCCACTATGAAAGATTATCTGATGTTTTCTCAAAAAGCCAGACAGAGACACAACCATTTGACTCAGCAATTCCACCATGGAGAATATACCCTAAATAAACCACAGCACAGCCATGTTTATTGCTACATTATTCACAAAAACAAAGAGATGAAAGCAACCCAAGGGCCCATCAACAAATGAATGGATAGAAAAAGCATGGTACATTCACACAATGGAATATCATGCAGCACTGAAAAGCAGTGAATTCACAACATGGAGGAGCCTGGAGGACATTATACTGAGCAAAATATTTCAGTCAGAAAAGGGCAAACACTGCAGAACATTGTTATAAAATAGGAAAGACATGTGGGGGGAGTTGGGGAGAGAATGGGAAAAGAATGGATAGATAATATACAATGCATTAGAAGAGAAAAGGGAGAGAACTCTCTAAAAGGAATATATGATTAGGCATTATATGTATGAGAACAATCTGGAATAAGGAGTGCATTGTGCTGTGGGTTAGGGGAGGGCAAGAAAATGTACAACAATAAAAAAAATAATCCTTTTTTAAAAAACCACAGACACAATGCCAGTAAGTAGTCAGTAGAACCAAAGAGAAGAATAAAAAAATAATGCACATAAGGCACTATCAGTGGGTTTCACAAAGGAAAAGACCATTAACATTACGGTTCTTATTTGTTGTTAAGGACCATAAAGTCAGCTCTAACTCATAACAATCCTTTGTGACGAGAACAAAGTGTTCCCCAATCCTCATAATCTCTGCTGTGCTTAAACTCACTGTTAATATTATTGCTATAAAAATTCATAATATTTTGGAAGATGTTACTCAAAACTATTCAAACTGTGTATAAAACTGGTAATAACATTATGTGTTATTCATGAGATTAAATAAAATTCTCATTGTGAATACAAAAAAATATTTTCCCAGATATACCATGGTTCTCTACATGTTCAGAAAATTATTTTGTCACATTTCAGGATCTGTATAAATGCAAAAGAAGCAAGCAAAGACGAGTTACACTGACTGGCATGTTGTGCCTTACTTAATGTTGATGTTATATAATACAAGAAGCCCAGAGAGCAGAGCTTTGTTGCTAATCCTAAAGCAGCACTTCTCCAGCGGCTGAAATCTACCAGCGCTCCTCAGGAGACTTAAGTACATCTCCTACCATGCAATTTACACACCCTAGAAGAGGCACCAGGGGGACAGCTCTTCTGAGTGGTTCTAATTCAACAGCAATCAGTTTGAAGCATAGAATCCGTAACTGATTTCATGAGCAAAAAGGTGGCTGTCAGTACCTTCCAAGATCATTTCTGGAATTTTTAAAGAGAAAAATCTTTCACATAAATTTGCTCTTTAGTGAGGGGCGAAAAAAAAGATTGCAAATTATCATATGGATTTTTTTTAATATTGAGAGCATGTGAGAAGTGATAACCTTGTCTATATACAAAATTAAAATAATTTGATGGGGTTTTTTAAACTTTTTTTAAAGTAATTAGAACTTAAAAAAAAAAGTAATTAGAACTTAATTAGAACAATGGGCTTAGGCCCAGAAGAGATTGTGAAGAAGCCTCAAGGTCTGGCAGAGTTTCATTCTGTTGGACATGTGACCCCAAGAGTTGGCACCTACCATAACACAGAATTAAAACAGCAAGTGCTACTCATGCACTAATTCTAGTGAAGAAGGCTGATAGAGAACGTATAAGAGTTGGAAAACAGAAAATAATATATTTTTATCTAAGAATTCCACTTCAAGAGATTTATTTATTTAAAAGGAAAAAAAATATATATATGGTAGATCCCTACCAAGAAAACTGCAATGATTACCACAGTAAATTGGGAAAAACAATATGCTGAGTGATGTATTTTGCTTTGTCTTTAAACTGATTTTTATTTGAGGAAAACTTTACAAATCTCACTGGTTTTTCATATAATCCTTTATAGGTATTTTGTTTTATAACAATATTCACTGCCATTGATTGAAGTTAGTATAAGATGTGCTAGTCTAATGCTATGCTGAAAGCAAGGTGTCAAACTCTCCAATACTATTGAACTGTTTCTCTTTTTAATTCAGTTTGCTTTTTGTATTTTCAAGTTTTGTTACTAAGTCCATACTTATCTGCAATTGTTATATCATCCTGTTGAATTCTTTTATCATTATGAAGTACTTTTGTCTCTAGTAAGGCTTTTTTTATCAAAAAGTCTTTTGTCTGTTATCACAACCATTACAGCTCTATTGCAATTAATATTTGATGGCTTACTTCTTTCCATCTTTTTACTTTTACTCTATTTGGGTGTTTTAAGATAAAATATGTCTCCTGTGTGCCTCCCAGGATCAACACTTAAATAACCATCTTCAATCACTTCCTTTTGTCGGCTCTGCTGTCATTGCTGGTGTTATTATACACTACAATCAATATAACTCAAGGTAAATTACCATACCTTCCTTCGTGATTCTTTATCTTTTTCATTATTCCTTGATAAATTATCTTCATGACTAGAAAGTAAAGACAAAATAAAAGTTTAGTTTTAAAAAATAAAATACTTTATAACTCAGACATAATTCTTACCATTATTTTTACACAATCAAGAACTACTAGAAATAGGCAAACTTCCAAAGCACATTTTCTCAGAACAAAAAATACTAAAATCTTCCTAATAGTTTTACTATCTCAGTAATAATTCAAAATAATAAATATCTTAAGCAGAAAAAAGGGGGAATCTGGTACTTTTTTTGACAAAACCTTTTGAATATATTTAAACATATATCCTTATCAGTTCAAGAAAATTCCTAGAGTTTTATTAGTCAATCACAAGAACTATTTGTTTAATATAATAATATTTGTCTTTTATAAAGAAATCTTTTCTAACTAAGGAGGGCCTGAAGCATCTGCTAAGGACTGTAGTTGGCAATATTAATTGAAACTCAACATCAAGAAAATGAAGATTCTCCCTCTGTGGGGCTGGTGCTTCCCTAGAGGCCTCTTGTCCCGACCCTCAAGCGCTGGGGATGAACTTCGGCTTGTCTTCCAAGCAGAAGAGCATCCAAATCATCCTGTCTCCATACCTTTTCAACATGTATGCAGAGCCGGGAGGCTGGGCTCTATGACGAGAATTGTGGCATCAGGATTGGTGGAAGATCTATTAACAATCCGCGTTAGGCAGATGACACAACCCTGCTCGCTGAAACTGACGAGGACCTCATGCACTTGCTGCAGAGGGTCAAGGACTGCAGCCTTCAGTATGGACTGAGGCTCGGTGTCAAGATGACAAAGATTCTCACCACTGGACCAATTGGCAGCGTCAGGATGGATGGCGAAGAGATTGAGATTGTTCACAGCTTCAGTTTGCTCGGCTCCACAGTCAACACTCTTGGCACCAGCAGTCAGGAAATCAAAAAGCATATCGTGATGGGAAAGTCTGCTGTTAGGGCCCTCTCTAAAGTACTCAAGAGCAACGGTGTCTCTCTGGAGACTAAGGTGCGCCTGATACAGGCCATGGTCTTTGTAATCGCTTGTTATGCATCAGAGAGCTAGACAATGACTAGGGAGGACCGAAGGAGAGTTGATGCCTTTGAGCTGTGGTGCTGGAGAAGAGAATTGAATGTACCATGGACTGCCAGGAAAACAAACAGATTCCTCTCGGAGAGGATTAAACCAAGCAACTCCTTGGAGGCAAGGATTCTGGGGTTTCGTCTGACATACTTTGGACATGTTGCCAGGAGGGACAGGTCCTTGGAGAGGGACATCATGCTTGGGAGGGTGGAGGGACGGCGCAGGAGGGGAAGACCCTCTATGAGATGGATTGATTCGATGACTGGGGTAATCAGGATGGGTGTGTCAGAGGCAGTGCGGTTGGCGCAGGATAGAGCAGGGTTTAGGGCTGCTGTGCATAGGGTCGCTATGAGTCGCAAACGACTCGACAGCACATAACAACAACAACAACTTTCACTGGAACTGGAAAATTACTCCATGTGCAACCTCACTCAGGTGATAATAAAAAAAGTAAAGAAAAAAAAAAGAAAATGAAGATTCTTACACTGGGTCAACTGGTAGCATCATGAAAGATGGAAAAGATTAAGACTGTTCCTAATTTCAACTTGCTAAATTCCATAATCAACACTCTTTGCCCAGCATCCAGGAAATTAAAAAATGAATTGCACTGGAGAAGTCTGCTGTCAGGGACTTCTCCAAAATGCTAAAGAGTAATGATGTCTGTCTAGGAACTAAGGTGCGCCTGATCCAGGCATGGTCTTCACAATTACTATGCATCGGAGAGCTAGACAATGACCAAAGATGACAGAAGAATTGATGACTTCGAGTTGTGGTGCTGGAGGAGAGTAGTGAATATATTATGGACTGCTAACAGGTCTGTCCTGGAGAAGATGAAACCAAGCTGCTCCTTGAAGGCAAGGATTTTAAGACTGTGTCTAAAATACTTTGGGGAGTTGCCAGGAAGCACCAGTCCTTGGAGAGGGACATCATGCTTTTAAGAGTGGAAGGACAGCACAGGAGAAAAAAACGCCAGCTGATGTGGATTGACACAGTAACTTGTGTAACAAGGGTTACCACTGTCAGAGACAGTGAGTTTGACTCAGGATAGTGCAGGGTTCAGAGCTATTATGCATAGGTTCGCTATGAGTTGCAAGCAAATCAATGGCACATAACAACAACAAAGAAAACTATCTCAAAATTAATTTTGTATGTTAGTTGGGACCTAAAATAAGATTTTAAGGTTTTCAAAATTCCAAGTTTAGTGTCAACATTTAGAATTTATATTCATATCAAGTCATTGAAGGGAGCTCTGCTGGCCTAGTCTGGAGGACAGTTAGCTGCTAACCCAACGGCAACTCCTGGCAGTTGCACAGTTCAATTCCACTAGCAGCTATGGAGGAGAACGATGGGCAATATCCTACTGTATGATTTATAGCCTCAGAAACCCAATGGAAGGTTCTCCTGGTTCTAACTCGATAGCAATGACTGAGTGAGTGAGTGAGCGAGCGAGCGATCCAACATATACTTGATAGTTTAAGAGACATAAAGAATTGTACAAAAGCTTCCTTGCATTTCTAATAAGTCTGCAATACAAAAATCAAGGAATTTAAAGTTCAGATTTAAGTGTTAGGTATGGGTCAATTTTGTAAAACTTTAACCTGAGTTCTCCTAATCAAGAAAGAAAACTATTACATATGGTTGTTATAAAGAACAAATTAAAATCTAGAACTCATCTTCAAAATAGACCTTACAAACAAACTCTTATTTTACTAAGATAGTAACAAAAGTCCACAAAAAATAGGCATTGCTGACATCAGTTTTACTGATGAAGAAATAGGCTCTTAGATGCTACCAATATCACAACTAAGAGACAGAGGAAGTTCTAGCAAGTCTGATACCAGCATCCTTCCTCTCATTATGACTCTACAGAGGTCTGGTTGTCAAAAGTAAATGCTCTTGTTTGTATTCACAATTCACAAATATTAATGTATTCACAAACATTGGGCAATAGGTAATTTAGTAGCATATCCAGCAAATACATCTTTTTTTTTAAATACATCTTTTAAAAAACTAAAAACTAGTTGCCATCAATCCAATTTTGACTCATAGAGACCTCACATGGATCAGAGCAGAACTGCTCCATAAGGTTATTGTTGTTGTTATGGGACGTCAAGTTGCCTATACAACAGCTCTGAAGCCTGCCCTGTCCTGAGCCAGTTGCACTGACTCCAATACACCTACTCCCATTGTCCCAGTAAGTTAATCTATCTTATCTGGGATCTTGGTCTCCTGTGCTGTCCCTCCACCTTTCCAAGCAGGATGGCGTCTCCAAGGATCAGTCCCTCTTGGCCACATGCCTAAAATACATGAGAGAGTTTCAAAATCCTAACCTACAAGGAGAAACTTGGTTTCGCTCTCTCCAATATAGATCTATTTGTTTTCTTGGCGGTCCATGTTCAAGACTCTTCTCCAGCACCACAACTCAAAGGAATCAATTCTTCTGCTGTCATCTTTAGTCATTTTCCAGCAATGAATAGCAAGTAATTGCGAAGACCATGGTCTGGATCAGGCACACCTTTGTCTTTAGACTGATATTGTTACTTCTCAGTACTCTGGAGAGGTCTCTGACATTAAAGACTGATTTTTCAGAAGTAGATAGCCAAGATTGAGTCTCCTATAGTTGGACTTGCCCTGCCAACAATGTGGACAGCATCTAGCGTGTTAACATCTTTAGCTTACAAGCGGCACATCAATTGGCAGATGTCAGTAAAAAGGAGGTAAACAATTCACTTGGAAAGGCCTTTATTTCTCAAGCTTTCCTTGTTCTACAGATGAGGTAACATTTTCTTCAACTTTGCAAGACTTTCAGACAAATTGTTTTCCCGAAGCTGATCTTTATTTCCCTAAAGCTGATCTTAATTTTCTAATTTTGTATGTTGTTGTTATGGACCGTCAAGTCAAAACAAATTTTCAGAGGCAGAAAATCACACTGGAGAATATTGTCCATCTTTCTCCCATGGAGCAGCTAATGAATTCAAACCACGTGTCTTTGGATAAGCAGCACAGCTCCTTACCATGTGGCCACCAGAGCTCCCTAATTTTATATGAACACATATAAAATAGGTAAAATAAGACCAATAATAACTTATATCATAAGTTTTCCGACCCATCACCCGTTGCCACTGAATGAATCCTAACCCATAATGACCCTTTAGGAAAGAACATAACTGCCCCAGAGAGTTTCCTTAGCCCAACAAATCAGCTCACGGGTTCCAAAGGCTGAACTCTCACATAGCAGATGAGCACATAATCACCTCTCCCACTCTTGCTGTTATTGTTAGGTGCCGTCAGGTAGAGCATGACTCATAGAGACCCTATGAAGAACAGATCTGTACCCTGTCCTATCCTGTGCCCTCCTCATTTCAGATATACACGAACCCACTGCAGCAGTTACTGTGTCAATCCACCTGGATGAGGGTCTTCCTCTCCTTCACAATCCCTCCACCTACTCAAGCATGATGTCCCTCTCTCAGGAATAACCTCTCCTAACAACATGCCCAAATTACATCAGATGAAACTTCATCATTTTTGCCTTCAAGGGGCATTCCAATTGTACCTTCTCTAAAACATAACTGTTTGTTCCTTTGGCAATTCATAGGCTATTCAGCACTTTTTTCCAAACACCACAATTTAAAGGCATCGATTCTCTTTCGTCGTGCTTATTCATTGTCTAGCTCTCAGATGTATAGCAAGTGACTGAAAAGACCATGGCCTGAACCAGGTGCACCTTAGTTCTCAAAGTGACATCACTGTTCCTCAATAATTCGGAGAGGTCCCCAACTAAAGAATTTCTCAGCACAATACATCTCCTGATCTTCTGACTGCTAGTAGCAAGTTACTGATTGTGGATACAAGTAAGAAGAAGTTGTTGACAGTTTCACTCTTTTCTCCATCTAACATTGATGTTGCCTATGGGTCCACTGGCAAGGATTTTTGCTTTCATCACAATGACATGCAATCCATGTTGAAGGCTGCAGTGTTTGATCTTCAGCAGCCCTAGTACACCTAAAATTTAATTTGAAAAGGCATCCAGAGAAAATGAAATTTATGATTTATTCTTAATTGGTGGCTAAAATTTGGTCAATATGAAAGGTAAATTTTAAATAATTTTATGAGAACAACTATACAAGGGGAAAAATATATATTCCTTACTGGCTGTTAGTTCCATCTCTTTTTGAACCAGAACCTCGACTTCTGTGTTCACCATTCTATCAAACAAACAAAAATTCATAACCATTAATGAACATAGAAGTAAACTCTGAAAAATATATTAAAAATTTAAAAACATCTACACAATAAGTATCTTTTAAAATAACTATTTTGATCATGTATTTTTTACTAAATTGGAAACAATGTAAAGGAGATGAATACAAGTATATTAAGATGGATCAGTATACATTACTTCAATAGGTAAAAGATTTAAAGGTGAGTTTCACTTAAAAAATTACAGACAAATCTGACTAGCTTATTTTATTGCTTAAAACAATAAATTTTCATATATCAACACCATAAAAAGTTACGATTCCTAGAGTTTTCAAAGAGGGAAATATTCAGATGACCAAGAGACTCATGAAGAAATGGTCAAAATCACTGGCAATAAGAGAGATGCAAATCAAAACCACAATGAGAGACTATCACACTCTAGTAGCAGTGGCAAAGTTTAACAGGAGAACAAGTAATAAATGTTGGAGAGGATGTGGAGAGATAGGAACTCTTATATATTGCTGATGACATTTTAAATGGTACAACCACTCTGGAATGAACTTTGGTGTTTCATCAAAAAGCTGACAATAGAAATTCCATATAAATCAGCTATTCCACTGCTTAGAATATACCCTGAAAAAATGAGAACTGACACACAAATGGAGACTTGTACACCAATGTTCACAGCAGCATTATTCACCATCACAAGAACATGGAAGTCCAAATGTCCAACCACAATTGAGTGGACTGAAAAATTATGGTACAGTCACATGATGGAATATGATGCTACATGCAGGAGCAATAACTGATTATATATATATAT
>NW_006399810.1:13396368-13397460 GCF_000299155.1 Elephantulus edwardii | reverse complement strand
TATTCATTCTACAATAATGATTTTATACAGTATTTGTCCTTACTAGTTACTTCAATTAGCATAATAGGAGCAATTATTTTATAAATTACTGCCTAACTTGGGAGAGACTCAAGAGCATTTTGCTAAGTGAACTCAGTCCCCAAAAGGACAAATACTGCATAAGACCATTATTGTAGAATGAGTATCAGGATCCAAGGCAGGGAAGGAGGGAGCAGAGGGCTGAGAATGGGGACAGGAGGGCGTTAATCATAAGGTCACACAATTTATTGGTGGGGAGTGAAGGAAATGTGAAAGATCCCGTGTGAAAAACAATGTAGACGAACTTTGTAAATAAACAACTATAAAATAAAAGAAAAAACCAACCTATACTTAGGAAAAAAAGTTAGGATCCTTGGTAACCTTGTTAGCTAAGTGTTGGACATCTTGGTGATGTAGCAATCTGCTCCCATTAAGATATACAGACTAATTGGGGCAACTCTACTCACTTTTAGTTTAAGTTGGAATCAATTCAACTGCAGTGAGGGGAGACGGTATTTTTCTAGTTAAAAGGGATGTATGATTAGATATTATTGTCATGTCAGGAGTGCAGAATGAAGGCTGCACAGTGCAGTGGACCTGGGGGGAGGGACTGCATAGCAATGAAAGAGTTTTTCTTTTACTCATCAAGGAGAAAAGTGAATTGGGGGGGGAGGGGGTAGGCAGGGAGAAAAGTGCAACAATGAATGACTGGAAACCCTAAGTCTCTGTAAACTTTCATTAAAATGAATTTTTTAAAAAGGCAAGACCAAATCATGAACAAAAACATCACTTTACAAGCTAAATGCAGCTAAAGCTTTAATAAATATAATTTACATTCAGATGTTTGCTTTGACCTCTAAGTTGTATTTCTCAGGAATTCTTAGAAAACAAAAGCATGTATTAAGACTTTTCATTCTTCTCATCATAGACTAATTTATGATATTAAAACAACACTAAAAACCTAAAGTGTCAAAAAATTCAGTGACGCTGCAACCAGTGTGGAAGGCGGTATGGCGCTTTCTCAAAAAGCTGCAGAGATACCATTTGACCCAGCAATTCCACTACTGGGAATAT
>NW_006399810.1:13382804-13396153 GCF_000299155.1 Elephantulus edwardii | reverse complement strand
AAGACTGAGAAAAACTGGATAAACTGTGTATACTGCACTGAAACAGATGAGGGACTGAATAATTTCAAAGCGATGTATGATAGGGTATTATGGTTATCACAAGAGTCCACAATTAAGGTTGCATAGTAGAATGTACTTGGGGTGGTAGGAGGGGTGCGGGGGGATTGTGTACCAGGGAGGGAGTCTTTCTTTTACTTTTGAAAGAGAGGAGCAAACTGGGGGGCAGGGTGAGAGGGCTGGGTGGGTAGAGAAGTACAGCAATGAATGAATGGAAATCCAAATTATCTGTAAATGTTCATTAAAATTATTTTAAAAAAATAAAAATTCAGTGATGTGTTAAATAAATTATATTATGACCACATTACAGAATACTATATAGTTATTAAATATCCTGGTATTAAAAATTATTTCCCAGAATAAGGCAAAATTGTACTCATTTTGTATAACATTTAAAGAAAGAACAATAAACAATTCAGTCTAGAAAATAGATTGGCTAAAGACTAAAACCAGAAATGCTGGGTAGAAAAAATATTATTTAATTGCTACTGTGCTGCAAATGGGGGAGATCTAGTGTCCCAATGAGTAAGAAGCTGTGATGTCAATCCCAAGACAAGCAGTTCAAATCCACCAGCTGCTCCCCGAGAAAAAAAGCACATTTTCCTCCCCTGTGATTTATAGCCTCTGATAACACACCAGAGGGTCAGCTATGAATCACTTGTTACTTGATGGCACATAACAGCAAAAGCTAAAAATGACAAACTGTAGAGTAATGGTATCAAACTCATTTTCAAATATAAAGTTTCAATCTCTATACTGAAACATAACATTAAGTAATATCCATGCACATACAAGGAAGATCCATTTGGAGGAACATTCTTCTCAGTGGTACAACACTCTTCTGTCAATTTGCTATACTGAGATAACCTGGAGTTGCTGTGATGCTGAACCTTGTACCACTGGGATGTCAAACGTCATAATGGCTGCCCATAGTGGACAGTGTTTGCTGGAGCTCCCAGTTTAAGAAAGGTTTGGAAGCAGGAGTAGCATCCACTTCCTAAATAACATGTCTCTGAGAAACGATGAGAGTTATAGAAAGCCTTCAAGTCTTTTATTCATAGGGTCCCTATGAGTTATGCTCAACTCGAGGGAAATCAACAACAACAATACAACTATTCAATTTATGCACCAAACCAAATATCAAGAAACTGAGGACTACTACCAATTTATGTGATCTGAAATTGATTTAACATGCAATCAATATGCATTAATAATAAATGGTGACTGGAAGGTAAAAGAAGTTTGGAGATTAGAAAATATGGCATTGGTGACAGAAAGAAGTAGAATTACAGAATGTGTATTAAAAATTACCTATTCATTGAAATATTTTTTTAAAAACTCAAAAAGGAAACTGTTCACATAGATCTCACCAGATGCATATGAAGAATAAAATTGACCCCATAAGTACAAAAGAGATGATGAGGAAAGTCAATATGACCAGTTAGAATAAGGCCATGGGCTGACAGTGGAACAAACTATCAATTATTCATTTGTAAATTCATATTTAAGCTGAAGAAAACAGTAAGAATTTCATGAGCACCAAAATATGACCAAGAGTAAGTCCCAATTCAATCTGAAAAGCAATTCAAGAATCAATTTGATGCACAAAACAAAATGGTTTCCAAAACATTGACCACATGTTAGCTAGCTGTCTCTGTCTCTCTCTCTCCCTCCCTCCCTCCCTGAATTTGTGTTGGCAGTGCAACTCCTCAACTCCTTCCTCATTAGGCTACCAGCACTCCCTACATGGCTAGGTAGAATTACGTAAATAACGTGAATGAGGTAAATACCACCTTTGGGTGGAAACATGCAAATAAGGTGTGTGGACTACTTACAAGAGGATGTATCAGTTCTGCCTTCTCACCAAACTTAAATTGAGCAGGTTCAGAGGCAGAAAATGGGAATCTCACAAGCATTCTGAAAGCTGGTAGTTCAAATCCACCAGCTGCTCCATAGGAGAAAGTTGGGTACTCTCCTCCAGTGCAGTTAATTGCCTCTAAAAACCTGCTGGAATATCAGCTATGGGTCAGCTCCAGCTCAATGGTACACAACGACAAAACAACCATCAAGAAAGAAGCATCAGAGTCCAAAACATCCATTTGGGCTAAATACTCCTATGCAAAACAGACTAAGACCAGCAGCAAGCAGCAGCAGGGATGGGAGAGACCCATGATGAGAAAGAGCTGAACTGGAGTAGCCACTCTACATCGTCAGCCACAAGCCTTTGCTAGGTTTTCCGAAGGGCTGGGAGTAAACACCATATGTGGCAGGACTGAAAGAGCTATATGGCTTAGAGGTAAGGAGTTGTGCTGCCAGTCCAAAGACATGAGGTTCAAATTTATCAGCTGTTCTGTGGAAGAAAAATGGGCAATCTCCTCCTGTGTGACTTAAGCCTCTGAAAGCCAAATGGAGGGTCATCTGGGAGTCAGTTCTGACTTTACAGTACACAGTAACAATAAAGAAGTCATTAGTTTGAACTTGAACTCAAATCCATTACCATCGAGTCAGAGCAGACAATCTCACACATTCCTGAAGCTGGTCTCCTACAGGGGAGCCTGTCTGTCTCTCTCCTGTAAGTTTCTAGTTATTAGATAGAAATCAGTAAAAGACTATTTTCTTATCATATTTATCATAATCAGACTATATCTAATTGAAAAGTAGAGGAAGCTTATAATGAAAGACAAGCATGGCTAAAAAAAACCACATACAGAAAGGGAAAAATTTTTTAGAAGATTATAGATCCTGGTTTCCTGGAAACACTTTCAGTTTATATCTGCTGTCTTGACAAAACATTAATATTGCTCTCTTCTACATTCTGGTCATCATCAATCTAATTATATCAAACATTGGAATAATGTAACTAAATTGAAAAGTTTGGTTTTTTTTTCCGTGTCAGATGGGTACTGTGCCTCCGTCGTAACAAGGTTAGAAGGTGGCACATGTCATACAGACGTATGAACTCCCGATCATCATGCGTATGAACTGGAAAAGGATCTGAAAAGTATTTTTGAGAAAGGACAAATTTATGAAACATTAAAAGGCCCTGTAAGACAGATGCAACTCAAGGACTGCATGTAATTAAATTCTATCAAGGGAATATGATAAAGCAAATATAATAAAGAGTTACTGGAAAAGTCAAGATGAAAGTGTATAACAATGTTCACAGTCAAACTGTCAATTCTGCTGTATGTCTGAAAATCTTCCTAATAAAATGTTGAGGGGGCGAATGCTGCACAAGTTTGATCGAGGGAAAAACAGCTGTCAATTTAGAGGTGACCACTCAGTGGATAAAATCTGAATCGCAGGGGAGAGGACTCTTCATTCTTCCACAGAGTCACTGCTGGATTCGAACTGGCAGGGAAGTGTGGCCTTTGGGTTCCCAGTATGCCTCGTGCACTGCAGCCCGAGAGCTCCCTGACCTAGGGAAGAGCTAGAAAAACAAGAAAATGAATGCTTCTCTTTCTTAAGATTCCATTCTTAACTATTGCTCATGGAGCTGTTTGACAGCAGGTGCCTGGGCTGGGAATGTAAATGTTCAGTGTGGCTGATTAAAGTTTCTTACGGTATCCATGGATTCCATTATGTAAGTAGTAAAACTTGTATTGTCCTATAAATGTGAGAAACCTGGCCAGTGTTCTGCACCAAGAGGAAGGCAGCAGGCTCTTGATGATAAGGGTAGGGTTTCAGTATAGCTGTAAAGAAAAATATTGGGATAAGAGAAATGGAGGTTATATGCAGGAGACTCCACCTCATGATACTTGGTTGTGCAAAAAGAAAACTAGTCACTAAAAACATTAATCTCAAATGTCAAGATATTTCAACACATTTACCAAATGTGTCTCAATTTCATTTTTTTATGTGTCTCAATTTTAATGCTCCTGCAGCCTTCTATATGGATTGAAACTCATCATGAAGAAAACAAAGGTCCTCACCACTGGGCCATCTGGTAGCATCATGATAGATGGTAAAGAGGTTGAGGTTGTTAACAGCTTTAGTTTGCTTGGCTCTACAAGCAACACTCTTCGTACCAGCAGCCAGGAAATCAAGAGATGAATTGCATTGGGAAAGTCTGCTGCCAGGGACTTCTCCAAAGTACTGAAGAGTAGCGATGCCAGTCTGGAGACTAAGATGCGCCTGATCCAGGCCTTAATCTTTGCAATTACTTGCTATGCATCAGAAAACTGTACAATGACTAGATAGAATGATAAAAAAAAAAAAGGCCAGAGATGATAGAAGGAGAATTGATGCCTTTGAGTTGTGGTGCTAGAGAAGAGTATTGACTACATCATGGCCAGCTAGGAAAACAAACAGGTTTGACCTAGAGAGGGTGAGACCAGGCTGCTCCTTGGCAACAAGGACTCTGAAGCTTTATATGACATACTTTGGATATATTGCAAGGCGAGATCAGTCCTGGGAGAGGGACATTATGTTTGGGAGGGAGGAGAGACAGCACAAGAGAGGAAGACCCTCCATGAGATGGATTGATTCAATGACTGGGGTAATGGGGATAGGTGTGTCAGAGACAATAAGATTGGCACAGGATAGAACAGGATTTAAGGGTGTTGTACATAGGGCAGCTATGAGTCATAGGCGACTCAATGGCACATAACAACAACTTTTAATTAATTAATTTTTAGATGCTAAAATAAATGAAGCCTATGCAAATATGAAAGAATTGTGCTATTTCATCTTATATAAGGCAGGCATGTTGTTAGAAGGGCTAGTCCTTGGAAAAAGACATCAGGCTGGGCAAAGAGGAGGATGAGAGAAAGATCAGACAGACTGACACAGTGACTATAACAAATGGCTCCAGCATATCAGAGATAAGGAGGATGGTACAGGAAAGAGCAAGATTCAGATTTGTTGTTTACAGGGTCATTGTGAGTCGTAGATTGCACCTAACAACAACAAACTTTAGTAGACAGAGGACCAAAAAATCATAACTCACAGCCTTTAGCTGAGACTTCCCCACAGTGTTTGCTTCTCCCAGGACTCCCACCCCACCTAAAACCGGAAAGATTTGTGTCCAACTGAAAGGAAGTACTACCAAGAAATACAACACTAAAATAGCATTTGCTTCAGGTTCTGTAAAAGCAGAGCAGCAAAACATAGATCTATTGGAACAGAAGCTATTAAAATTAGTTTGATATATTTAGTACAGGGCCAGGCAGTGCTGTGCTGTTATAAACAAGGCTGCCATGAGTCAGAACTGACTCAAAACAACTCAAGGCAACAAGAACAGGACCATATTCAGCAATTAAATCAAAACACATGAGGAGGAAATTAGACCCTTCACAATCAAACATCTTCTATTTTTGGTTCTGTTTACTTTTGGTTGGTTTTTTAGGGGATAGTTGGGGGTTTTTTGCTAACATGTATTATGTCTTTTGGCTGAAAGGTTCATTTACCTTAATTTCCACTTTTTAAAAAAAGTCAACTTCTTTCTAATGCTATATTTCAAAATTGTATGAGAGATTTCCAAATAGTTGTTAAAAAATCAGTTTCCACATAGTAAGACTTGACTTAATGTTTCTTAGAAGTATCTTAGAAAATCTGTAATTTTTCTACTCTGATCACATGATGCCAACTTGCATCAAATTTTATCCAAGTAATGATGTTGAGCAATAAACATTAATTACCAGGGCTGACTTTAGATACATTGTCTCTAAAAGTTTTACACTTGGGACAAATAGAAAGGAAATAAATTATCAAAAATACTACCTTGGAATCCCTTTTCTTGTGTTCCTCTTTTGAGGCTCTCTCTTTCTTATGTATGCTACTGTGGTGCCTCTCTTCATCAAAATGCACACCTTCTTTATGGTGTTTCTCTTTATGTCTCTCTTCCCCTTCCTTCTCAGTGAAAAAAATACTTTTTTCTTTACGGATTTTTTCTCTTTTTTCCCTCATGCTTTTTTCTCGGTGCTTCTTCTCTCGGTCTTGTTCTTTCGGTCTCCTGTGTCGTCTTTCACTTTCTTCATTATAAAGCCAATATTTAAGAGGATTTTCTTTACTGTCACCATACTGTAGCTGTAAAACAGTACATGTTACAAATGCATGAGTACAGAAAGCATGAGCATTTCATTGACGTATGCTATGAATAATAAAAGAACAAAGTCAGAGAACTACCATTGTCCCTTCAGTACTATATACTATTGCCAGTTCCTTTTTAAAAACTTACAGTCCTAAAAGAAAAGGAAAAAAGCAATTTAGAGTAGTCCTTTAATGTTAGATGCTGCTCACTACCCAACAACTACAACAAAGAGACAGTGAAGCCCAAACAGCCACTCTCTAATATGGAAAACAGGGTCCAAAGGCCTTTCCAGGACACATAAGTCCTTCATAGTCAAAGCTCAAATACTCAAACCCTCAACTTTCTTACCCTTCCCAAGTCCTACATGGCCTAATCTCCACTGACACCAAAATCCTTTTGTAATATTTGACACATTCTCTAGGAAGGCATTGTCTTCTGCAAATAACTATTACACTATATGGTTAACTTTCTGATAGTAATGTGTCTCCTTATACTTTCTTTAGTTCATAAATCCATTTTCTACCCCTAGACTGAGATTCTTAAAGATGGGACTCATCTTTTCATCAATTCTATATACACAAAAATTAGTGAAGCTCATTACATAATTGCTGACATTCTCTATAAAGAACTATGCTGCTAATTTATGTCAAAACATTCTCTATAAAGAACTATGCTGTTAAATGCCACTGAGGCAATGCCAACTCAGAACAACCCTCCATCAGGTTTTTGAGGCTACAGATCACTGTGGGAAGAGACTGCCCACCTTTCTCCCTCAGAGTGGCTGTAGGATGTAAATCACCAACCTCTTGGTGTGTGGTCCTACATGTTACACACCCACAGAGTTAATTTATATAGGGTAAGATGCAGATCTATTATTCAAAGGTTGCTATAGATTGTACTCAACTCCATGGCACCTTCCAACAACAACGTACTTTGAGCTGGTCACGAGTCAGAACCAACTCATATCTGATTCTCCAGCAAGTCTGCAGAGTCTCTAAGTCACACAGGAGAAAAAGTGCCCAAGTTCCTCCACTGGAGGAGCTAGGAGATTTGAACTTCTCACTTTGGGGTTTGCAGCACAACTCCTTAAATGCTAAACAACCAGAGCTCCATTAGTTGATACTGTTGTTGTTATTGTGTGTCCCGCTGAGTCAGAACTGACCCATAGCTGACTCTCTGGTAAATTTTCAAAGACAATTAATCGCATGGGAGGAGACTGCCCATCTTTCTCCCACAGCTGATGGACTCAAACCATATGTCTTTGGGATTGCAGTGCAGCTTCTTACCTCTAGGTCACCATACCACTCTAAAATTAAAATTATTTTGCTGAAGGAAAAAAGCCACCTAGTTATTGAGTGGGGAAAGTTCTGTCAGCAGCTCTAACAGGGTCTCCCATACTTCCTACTCTAGGAATTTATGAGGTCATCATATGATAACTCTCCTTTTAATTAAGATCATTTTAGTGGAGTTCTGCTATTTGCAACAAACTGAGACAGAAAATTAAATCTGTTAAGTTCTTTGTAGACTATTTAAGGTCATAGGGTTATTTAAGAGTGTCAGAATTTCAGCTGAATCCACCACTCTGAGGCAAACGTTTCAGCTTGTGATGAATGAATGCAGTTTTCTAGGTGAAAGTGGCATGGGGCAACCAGCAGTATTTTACCTGTTGGTGTTGCTTGGTTATTTTAGCTGGGACCAAGCGAGGAGAAAATTCTATTTTCCAGAGAATCTAAAGTCATACTTGAGGTTTGTGATCTTAACAAACTCAGAAAACCGTGTTGGATTCATAATATTCTCCTTATTTGACAATCAGGGAAAGACTGGACAGCAAGTACAGCTGGGCAGAGCTGGTAGTGATACTCCCTGTATTCTAACCAACAACAAGGGGGTAGGGAGATGAGGGGGATGCACATGTATGTGTGTCTTTGATCTCTAACTCTCATTTGGTAAAAAAAAAAAAATTCTCCTTATTTCTTTCCTTCTCTGAATTTTCCCTCTCCATTTCAAGTTATACTTAAAGATGGGATCAGACCTAAGAAAATAAATGTGTATAATAGGTTATTGATATTTCCCATGTTTGGCTCAGTCTCAGTTTGAGCACATAATCACCTGTGTCACAACAAACCATAAAAACTAGCATGCTACAAACGAAACCTACTGTTTTCCTCATTAAACAAGGGTCTGCTCTGCGCATATCAAACCAGTGCTCATTTAATTTCAGTATTCTAATAACTTTCTTTTATAGCTCCTTTCTCATTTTTTAGTTTTCTGCTATTTTATTCCTTTCACTTGTGTTCACCATCTTACCACTTTGCCTGAAAATCACTGTAATTGGATGCTAAATAGTTCCCTTTCCTCAACTCTTACCCAAATCCAATCTACCCTATACATTCTCCAGAATCATCTTCCGAAAGAAAAATACTCTATCTCCCTAACTAAACCAGACAGTAAAGTAAGAGCACCACCTCTTATCATTCACCTAAGTCAATTCCATGGATATTAAATATTCAAGCATTAAACAAGGGAACTCTGGCGGCCTAGAGCTAAGAATCTGTGCTGTAATCCCAAAGGCATGAGGTTTGAATCCACCAGCAGCTCCATGGAAAAATGATAGGCAATCTCCTCCCATGTGACTTACTGCCTCTGAAAATTTGCTAGAGGATCAGCGATGGGTCAATTCTGACTAAATAGCACAAATAAAACAACAACACACACTAAACAAAAATAAGAAAGATCTAAAACAAAAATTTAGAATGGGAAATCTCTTACTGTGTGCCTCTGAGACCCTGCTGGAGGGTCAGCCATGGATTGGTTCTGACTCAATAGCACACAACAACAACAAACATGACATCCACTACAGAAAAATAAATAGACTTACTGACTTAACTATTTCAGAATTTTAAACTTACAAAGAACCTTCATGTAAAATCAAACAAACAGAAAGTGACTGGCATTAAGTTAATCTTTAAAGTATTCTTACAAATCAATAGGTCACTCTATTACAAAAGCAAGCAAGTATTTAAATATAGTGACTAACAAAAGGACAGCAATTTCCCTTTTGAGAAAATGAATAGAGATTCATTTTTCTGAATCAAGTGAGCAAAAATTAAAACTAAGGATACTATTCAGCTACTTCTTAATACATATGTTATTACACTGATCATGTAAATATTAAGATTTTAATGTAATGAATTTATGCAACTTCGTTAACTAACTCCTAGAAATTAGGTATAAATACAAAATATAAAATAAATGCAAAAAAGTTTTCCACATGAATACCTTTATGCTAAAAAATTTTAGACACAATCCAAATGTCCAACAGTGGCTGCCTTATTAAGAAAAGTATGATCAGGGTGGGGAGAAAAGTGCAACAATGAATGAATGGAATTCCAAAATCTTTGTAGATGTTCATAGAAATTAATAATAATTTAAAAAATTTAAAAAAAAGAAAAGTATGACCCAACTACATATTTGAATATGATTGGGGCACTGTAGGTCTATTGTTTATAATGTCTTTCCTCAACACCAACAAGAAGAGGAAGCAGCACATATCCTTCAGGGCCAGAGATTCCTGAGCAAGCCAGAGTTTAACATGAGGCACAGCACAGCTGGGACTGCTGCTCTATGAAGGCAGGGCCAAAGCCTTCACCCAAGCCAGCTAGCTAGAGGACCAAGGGAAGACATTGTAACTGGCAAGACTAAAGGCACTTTGTGACACTGACCTAATCATAATGTGAAAAGTCAAAGGACTTGCAACCATGCCTGAGAAACTGTCTGGACTGAGGAACTTTATCCAGCTGCCAACCTGAATAGTAGGTAGCCTTTTAACTTCTCTAACAAACCCCATAACCATGCTTATGGTTCTGTGTAGTCTGCATAGCTAATGCAAGGATTTCAAACCCTGCAGGGCAATAGGATTGGTATTAGAATTAGCAGAAATAGGCATGTGAGAGTGGGAGACATGTCTGCCTTCATGGGACTGGTTTTGTGATGTGGATGTTGCTGATCGGGGCTGTCTCAACAACATCCACACTCTTTTTTTATGACCATACAATACAGCCATTAAAATTATATTGGAGAAGATTCGGATCTCATGAATTCTCCCACCTTTCCCCTTCCTATGAGCAGCCTTGGGTGACCTCCCAAAATGGTTCACTACTCACTTGAACCAGAAAATCCTCTAAAATCATTCACATAAAGAGGCTCTAAGAGAGATGCAAATCAAAACAACTATGAGATATCATCTCACCCCAGTCAAAATAGCAAAATTTAACAGAACAGCAAGCAACAAATGCTGGCGAGGTTGTGGAGAAACTGGAACCCTGATTCACTGTTGGTGGGAGTGTAAAATGGTGCAACCCCTGTGGAAAGCAGTATGGCGCTTTCTCAAAAAGTTGCAAATAGAGATACCATTTGACCCAGCAATTCCACTACTGGGAATATACCCTGAAGAGACCATAGCTGACATCCAAGCAGATATATGCACACCCATGTTTATTGCAGCTTTGTTCACAATAGCAAGGAGTTGGAAACAACCTAAGTGCCCATCAACAAACGAATGGCTAGAGAAGCTGTGGTATATTCGCACAATGGAATACTATGCTGCATTAAAAAATAAGGAACTCATGCAATATTATTCAAAATGGTTGACTCTGGAGAACATTATGCTGAGTGAAATATCCCAGTCACAAAAGGACAAATATTACATGATACCACTGTTGTAGAATGGGACTGTCCTTGGGGTTGGGGAGAGACTGAGTAAGATGGGTTCAATAATGTATACTGCACTGAAACAGAGGAGGGAGAAAACTGTTTAAAAGAGATATATGACTAGGTACTTCTGTCATCACAGGAGTCTAGAGCGAGGGCTACATGGTGGAGGGGACCTGGGCGAGGGTTTGTAAAACAATGAAAGAATCCTTTCTTTTACTTTTCCATAATTTTTGACTCATGTACTTATAACTTGTTAGTTAAATTTGTGTCTTCTAGGTTGCAACCCCCCCCCCATGATACATCTTCAAGGATAGGAACATGTACGGCCAAGCACAATCAATAAGAGTGCATCTAAATTCCAAAATCAATCTCCATAATAGTCTATGTGTTTCCTACTGCCAAAGGGGCCCTTCAGAGTAGTGAGAGAAGATCTTCACCCTGAAACCCACAGCGTCCCTTTTCAGCAGGAAGTAGCTAAGAGAATACGCCATCCCCTTTTCCTTATGAATCAGGGTGAAGTCTCTCTCAGGGAGGAGTGATAGGGAATGGCAAAGGACACACCGACAAAGGAGATTAATCAGAACTGACTTTGACAAGCACTGTGGCAATTGGACAATTAAAACAGACATTCGGATGGCGGGGAAGAAGAACAAACTGGGGAGGAGGGTGGAGAGAATGGTGCGGCAATGAAGGAGTGAAAGCCCAGAATCCCTGTGAATGTTCATTGAAACTAATAAAATTTAATAATAATATATAAAAAAAAGAGGCTCAAATCTCTGGGTCTATTTTAAGAACACCCAGGAAGCTGCCTAGGCCACTAAGGGTATGCAGATTCAGAAAGCCACCAAGTATCTGAAAGATGTCACTTTGCAAAAGCGGTGTGTTCCATTACAACATTACAATAGTGGAGCTGGTAGGTGTGCCCAGGCCAAACAGTGGGACTGGACACAGGGTTGGTGGCCCAAAAAGAGTGCTGAGCGTTTGCTGCAAATACTTAAAAATGCCAAGAGTAATGCTGAACTTGAGGGTTTAGATGTCCGTTCTATGGTCATTGAGCCCATCCAGGTGAACAAAACTCCCAAGATGCAACATCGCATAAATTAACCCCTCTATAAGCTCCCCTTGTCATTTTGAGATGATCCTTACTGAAAAGAAACAGACTGTTCCTAAACCAGAAGAGGAGGTTGCCCAGAAGAAAAAGATCTCACAGAAGAAAGAGAAAAAAAACAAAAACTTACGGCTCAGGTGAAAATGATTCAGCATCAAATAAAATTCAAATACCTTTTTAAAAAAAAGTTATAGAGAAATTTGGGGAATACTCCTAATACAGTAAATTCAACCAATATATCAAACAATAAGTAAGCAATTTAAATTTTACGTGCATTTCTTTTTATGTGTTAACTAGACTCTAAACACTGAAAAAAACACAACTCACTGCCACTCAGTCAGTTACAATTGACAGGGAGCCCCCACCAGGTCCCCAAGGCTGTAAATATAATCCAGAGAAAACTACTCCGTTTTCTCCCAACTTGCAGCTGATGGATTCAAACCATTAGAGACAAGGTTTTGGCTAGCAGTACAACACTGTATGGCTCAGGCCATCAAAGCTCCCTGTGGTATATATTTATATAAAGGTATTTTATAGAAGTGGTTACCAGTTAAATTATGTTGACTCTAATGATATTTATTTAATTATTTGATCAGGATGATTATTTACCCTCCAATAATGTGGGTAGGCTTCACCTAGTCAGTTGAAGGCTTTAAGAATAAAACATGAGGTTTCCTACAGAAGAAATTCTGGTTCGAGACTGTAACATAGAAGTCTTGTTTGTTTCAGGCCTACTGGCCTGCCCTACAATCTTAAAACTGCCAGCCTCCACATGAGCAAATCCTTAATATATATCGTTTTATATACACACACACTACACACACACACACACACACACACACACACACACACACACACGTGTACACGCGCCCAAGTATTTGTATGCAACACTCAAAATACACCACATGGTCTGTGTAGTACAAGAAGACATGATTTGGATGTTGTATGAACACAATATTGTTTACAGGAAGCTTCCATACTATTCATAGTTCAATTCCACAAAGCTATCTTATTAAAACCTTACAGAAACCTGCTGAAAAAGGCCCAAGAGCTGTATCCACTGGATTCAAACAATCAGTCTTGCTGACAGGAAGTTTGTGACTATCCAGGCACAGTGTGACTAGAGAGAGGAGGAGAGCATACAATGGACTGCAGAGGCAGCCACAGGGACTGAGTATATGAGTAACTAGAAGCGTTTCTTTAATGGGTTTTGTGCATACACTGTTTCAGTTTATACAAAAAGTCAATTTAACATTTAAGAATGGAACCTGTGGGTATAAGTATATATATATATACACACATACACACACACACACACATATGTTTATACAAGGCCTAAATAATATAATATAAATATATATATGTATAGAAATATTTGAAGTATTTTTCTCAGAGTAAGAAAATGACTCTGCTTCAGCTCCAGAAATGACTCTCTTTTCT
>NW_006399810.1:13374658-13382704 GCF_000299155.1 Elephantulus edwardii | reverse complement strand
AAAAAAAAACCAGAAGGAAAAACATTACCTGCATATAAATCTAATTATCTCTGGATTTATGTGCCATTTAAAACAGTGCTTTCAAGCTAGCAGAAAATATCACTTTAGCATCAATAACATACTCATATGGCTTATGTATAATATGTAATTATAAGATTTCATGTTCCAAGTGCCAGGCAAATACTTTCTTAAGCCACTTAACAATTACTTTGGTTAGCCATCCTTCAAATGAGAATGCTGTAGCAGGTGGCTTTCATTTGCCATACTGAATTCTTTGACAGGAACCAGAAAGAATCTCCTCTCCAGACTTCTTCCTGGGTGATATAATCGTGCTTCTCTTTTTGTCAGTGTTGTGTACTCATTCCTTTCAGGTGATTGACTGTGTCTAAGGAAGCTTGATAGAGGTGAATCTTAGGTGCATTCTTTTGATGAGATGTCTCTTCTTCAATATGCCTTGGACAGAGTTCTGGCAATGTGAATTATATCTCCGGCATCAAGCCTGCTACTGTCGTTAGCTCCTGTCGAGTCTACAATATGTTAAGATGCAGTAGGACGTGTCAAGCTTCCACATTTCAACTCAGCTTCTTTTTTCAGGATTTACGTAATGGAAATTTCTTTTTGGTCCCTGAATGTGACACATGATTTCAGTGCTTTATGCGTGTCTATGGGACCCCTTCACCATTGCCACTTATATCAGCCTGATTTCCAATATCCAGGACATTTGCACTCTAGGCTGAAAAGGCTTGAGAATGTGTTCCTGAGGCAGAACCTAGGTTCTGCAAACAATAGCATACGTAGTTGTTAACTGAAAGGCTGGATGCTCAAGTCTACCCAGAAGCATCTGAAAAGAAAGACCTAGAAATCTACTTGTGGAAAAAAAACCACCACCAACAAACAAACCAAAAAAACCCCACTGCCATTGAAAACCCTACGGAAAACAGATTTACTACAGTGCACAAGAGATTTTCATGAGCTAAAATCACCTCAATAGCAAATATATATATATGTTTATACAAGGTCTAAATAATACAATATCTTGTTGGCTAGAATGTATAAATGACACATAATTATATGATTAAAAACACACGTATATGAATACTTAGACACATCTCTATGTATATTCTGTTTCTCTGGAGATTATATATACACAATGTATAAACATCATACATATCTATGATAAGGTATTTGACTGTGATCACAACAAAATGTGGCTAACTAAAAATAATGGGAATCCCAGAACACTTGATTGTGAAACCTACACTTGGACCAGGAGGCAATATTCAGAACAGAGCAAGGAAACACTGCATGGTTCAAAACAGGGAAGGGTGTGCACTAGGGATGTGTCCTATCTCCATACCTTATCAATCTAAATGGAGAAAAGATCATCCAGAAGGCTAGGCTCTATGAGGAGGAATGGGGCATCAGGATTGGAGGAAGACTCATCAACAATCTGTGTTATGCAGATGACACAACCCTCCTTGCTAAAACTGAGGAAGCACTTGCTGCAAAAGGTCAAGGACTACAGCCTTAAATAGGGATTGAAGCTCAACATCAAGAAAACAAAGATTCTCACCACTGGGCCAAATGGCAGGATCATGATAGATGGTGAAGAGACTGAGACTGTTAACAGCTTTAGTGTGCTTCGTTCCACAATCAACACTTCTTGGTATCAGCAGCCAAGAAATCAAAAGACAAATTATACTGGGAAAGACTTCGGTCAGGGACCTCTCCAAAGTACCAAAGAGCAACAATGTCAGTCTGGAGACTTAGGTGTGCCTGATACAGGCCATAGTTTTCACAACTTGCTATGCATCAGAAAGCTGAACAATAACTAGGGATGACAGAAGAACTGATGCCTTTGAGCTGTGGTGCTGGAGAAGAGTATTGAATGGACTGCTAGGAGAATACACAGGTTCGTCCTAGAGGAGGTGAAAGAGGATGCTCCTTGGAAGCAAAATTCTGAGGTGTTATCTGACATACTTTGGGCATGTTGCAAGGAAGGGACCAGTCCTTGGAGAAGGACATCATGCTTGGGAGAGTGGAAGGACAGCGCAAGAGAGGAAGACCCTCGATAAGATGGACTGATTAAGTGATTGGGGTAATGGGGATAGGTGTGTCAGAGAAAGAGCAGGGTTCAGAGCTGTTGAACATAGGGTCACTACAAGCCCCACAAAACACCAACAACAAGCTCTGGCAGCCTAGTGGCAAGAAGCTGCACTGCAATCTCAAAGGAAAAGGTTCAAATCCACCAGCTGCTCCATGGGAAGACGATGGGCAGTCTCCTTCCCTACAATTAACTGCCTCTGAAAACACACCAGAGGATCTGCTATGGGTCGTTTCTGACTGTACAGTACACAACAACAATTATTTATATATACTGTCAGTCAGTCAGTAAATTAAAAAAAGAAACCAGGTGGCAGGATTTAAGTAACAACATTTTTAATAGTATCTCTGACTGAGGATCCGGTGGCTTTTGCTTTGTTCTCAATATTTAATTGTACTTTCTAAATTTTCTAAAAAACAGTATCTTTGAAATAAAGGAAAAATCAAAATATGATTGTAAAGGGAAAAGAAGATGTCAATATATAGTGCTTGAGATCATGACTAGGCCTTAAAATCTGTTTTAAGGAATGTTCTAAAAGTGTTTTTAATAATAATGATTAAATGTCCTTCACTGTTGCAGGATCTGGGAAATGTGACTTTGAGTTTCACATACCTTTCTTTCTCGATATCTTCTTTCTCTCTCTTCATCTCTTTCTAAGTCACCTCTTTTTTCTTTGTCTTCAACTCTTACTTTACTTACTACAAAATAAAATTTTAAAAAAATAAAATAAAAATATTTTCATATATCAAAAAGATCATCAAGGATATTATTTCAGTCTTTATGTCTTTGCAAACATGTTTATGAGAATATTTTAAAATATTTTCTTCAATTAAATTATCTAATCTCGTGATTGAAAAGTACTAAAGTACTGAAATTTAAAATGGAATTTATAAAAAGAAATGAGCAACTCCCCTGGAGGGAAATTGCTGTAGATGATGAACTAGCCAAACACCAACAACAACAGACTTTAGGAGAGGAGGCCACAATGAGGTGACAGACTTCCTCCCAGATGAGGCTCACCAGGTGCCAGGGAAGGAAGAGCCTGCAACCCACCTGGAGAAAAACAATTCCATCAATATCATGCCTACAAGAGATACATCTGAGAAATGAAGAGGAAGACAGACTCAAAATCAAAGCCTGAGGGAAAAAAATACAACAAGTAAATGGCAACTTCAAAAAAGAAGGAGTAGCAATACTAATCTCTGATAAAATGGGCTTCAGAATGAAAACCACCATAATGAATAAGGAAGGACATAACATACTGATTAAAAGCACAACAGATCAAGAAGACATAACCTTGGTCAATATTTATGCACCTAATGATAGACCTGCAAAACACGTAACAATAGTTACAGAATTGAAGAAAGAATTAGACAAAAACCCAATAGTGATAGGAGACTTCAACACACTACAACCATCAAAAGACAGGTCAACTTGAAACAAAGATGTAACAGATCTAAACTATACAATCAACCAACTTGATCTTATGGATGTACTCAGGACATTGCACCCAAGTAAAGCTCAACATATTTTCTTCTCAAGTGCACACGGTACATCCACCAGAATCTATCACATATTAGGGCACAAAGCAAGCCCCAACAAATTAAAAAACATTGTAAGTATCTTTTCAGGCCGCAATGAAATAAAATTCATGACCTAACTCAACATCTCCATAAAAAAAAAAAGAGAGAGAGAGAATAACAACCTTATGCCACAGCCTCTAGAAGAAAGAAAATTGTAAGGACAAAGGCTAGAAGAGAGAAATACAAGTGAAATCATCAACAAGATCAGGAAGTGATTATTCAGAAAGGTCAGCAAAACAATTGGCAAACTTAATAAAAGAGAAGAAACAAATAAATAACTCTAATTAAAAATGACAGAAGTGGCATCACAACAGAACCAGATGAAATTAAACCAATAATAGAATATTATGAAAAGCTATACTCTGATATATTTGAAAACTGAGAGGAAATGGACATATTCCTTGAAACTCACACCCCACCCAGATTGATATGGACAGATGTTCAACAGTTGAACAGGGCCATCACAAAAGAAGAAATTGAGCAGGTCATAAAAAGATTCCCCACCAAAAAAAGTTCTTGCCCAGATGGCTTTGCAGCTGAATTCTACTAAACTTACTATCAGCAATTTTACATAAATTATTTCAAAAATAGAAAAATAAGGAACACTTCCAGAGTCTTTTTCTGAAGCAAGCATAATCCTAATATCAAAAACAGGTGAGGACACTGCCAAAAAAGAAAACTATAGATCCTTATATCTCATGAATATACATGCAAAAATACATAACAAAATTCTGGACAATAGAATCCAATAGTACATCAGAAAAATAATTCTTCGTAACCAAGAGAGATTCATAACAGGTATGCAAGGATGGTTCAACAGAAGAAAAACAATCAACATAATTCATCACACTAGCAAAGCAAAGAACAAGAACCACATGATCTTATCAACTGATGCAGAAAAGGCTTTTGACAAAATTCAGCACCCTTTCCAGATTAAAGAACTCAACAAAATAGGAATAGAATGGAATTTCTGCAACATAAGAAAAAGTATACATGAAAAACCAAGATCCAACACCATTCTCAACAGTAAAATGACTAAATACATTCTCCTTGTGAACTGGGACCAGAAAAAAAATGCCCACTTTCAGCACTCCTATTCAATATTGTATTGAAAGTACTTGCTAGGGCAGTATGACCAGAGAAGGAATTCAGAGGCATTCAGATTGACAATTATGATAAAATTGTTGCTATATGCAGATGATATATTAGTGTACACAGAAAACCCCAAGGATTCAACCAGAAAAATGTTATACCTAGTAGACCAATTATATAGAGCTGGAGGATTTAAGATCAATATTAAAAAATAAGTAGGGCCTGCCAGTCATATCTCCTTTCATGTAGAGAGGTCTAGCCCTTTGAAGATAGAAATTTCTAATAAATTTATCATTACTATTTTACCCTAAAAAAAAATCGGGGGGATTTCTCTACAGTAACAAAGAAAACACAGATAAGGAAACTAAGAAAGCAGTATTATTTACAATAGCCAAATATAAATTTTAAAACTTAGGAATAAATCAAACTAGAGACACAAAGAACCTTTATAAAAAAAAAACATTACTGTGAGAAACAATAAGAGACCTACCTAAATGGAAAAATGTTTCCTGTTATAGTTAAAATGACAGTCCTTCCAAAAGCATTCAATCTGCTCAATGCAGTGCCAACACAGACAGCTAACTCATTTTTTAAAAAAGAGATAGGAAAAACAATTGGCAAGTATATTTGGAAAGAGACTCTAAGTATGCAAGGCACTTATGAAAAACAAAAATGAAGTGGGTGGCATAGCACTCTCTGGTCTCAAAAATCAACTACAGAGCCGTAATACCCAAAACAGTACAGCATTTGTATAATAACGTAATATAGACCAATGGAACAAAATCAAGGACCCATAAATTAACCCATCTAGCTATGTTGTTTGTTGTGAGGTGCTGTCAAGTGAAGTGTAACATATAGCGACCCTATGAACAAAAGATCTGAACCCAGTCCTGTCCTGCGCCATCCTCATACTTCCTGACAAACAAGAGCCCACTCCAGCAGTCACTGCAACAATCTACCTGGCTGAGGATTTTCCTCTCCTTCAGTAACCCTCCACTCTTCCCAACATCATGTCCCTCTCCAAGGAATAACACCTCCTAGCAATATGTCCAAAGTATGTGGGGCAAAGACTGATCATTCTTGCCTCCAAAGAGCACTCTGGCTGCACCCTCTCCAAGACTTATTTGTTCGTTCTCTTGGCCATCCATGGGATATTTAGTGCTCTTCCTCCAACACCACAACTCAAAGGTGTCAATTCTTTTTCTGTCATCCTTATTAGGATGCATAGTAATCAGAAAGATTGTGGCCAGAATCAGACACACCTTAGTCCTCATAGTTATGTCACTAATAATTTGGAAAGGTCCCTCACTGCAGATTTTCCCAGTGAAATGCATCTCCTTATTTTCTGACTGCTCGTACCAAGGTTGTGAATTGTGGATCCAAGCAAGATGAAGTTGTTGACAGTTTCAATCTCCTCTCTATCCATCATGATACTACCTATTGGTCCAGTGGTAAGAATCGTTGTTTTCTTGATATGGAGATGTAATCCAAACAGAAGGCTGCATTTCTTGATCTTCTGCTATAAGTGCTTCAAGTCCTCCTCACTTTCAGCAAGCAAGGTTATGTCATCTGCATAATGCAAGTTATTGATAAGTCTCCCTCCAATCCTGCTGCCACATCACATTCCTCTTCATAGAATCCAGCTCCTTAGATAATTTGCTCAGCATATAGATTGAACAGGTATGGAGAGAGAATACAACCATGACACACTCCCCTTCCAGTTCTAAGCCATGTAGTGCTCCCCTGCTCCATTCTTACAACAGCCTCCTGATCCAGGTATAGGTTCCTCTTGAGCACAATCAAGGGCTCTGGGATTCCCACTCTTCTTCTCTATGTCAGCCACAACTTGGCATGCACAGAATTAGTGTACCAGAAAGAACAGATTGCCACTAAAAAATTTCAGGAAGTACCATATGAATAGGAGCCAATGGCAATGAAAGAGGAATAGGAAGCTGCATTGAAGGCATTGGTAAAAAATAAGGCCCCAAGAATCGATGAGATACCAACTGACTTGTTTCAATTAACAGAGGCAGCCTTGGATGCACCCACCAGTCGATGCCAGAAAATCTGGAGAATTCCTGTCTGGCCAATGGATTGGAAGAGGTCCATATTTGTTCCTATTCCCAAGAAGGGTTATCCAATTTAATGTGGAAATTATCAAACAGTATCACTGTTATCACATGGAAGCAAAATACTTTGAAGATCATTCAAAAACGGCTCAAAAAGTACACAGATAGGGAATTACTAGAAGTTCAAGCGGGATTTAGAAGAGGCCATGGGACCAAGAATATCATTGCTAATGTCAGATGGATCCTGGCTGAAAGTAAGGAATACCAGAAAAATGTCTATTTGTGCTTTTTTGACTATGAAAACACATTTGACTGTATGGATCATGACAAGTTGTGGCATCTACCTATGGTCATCTGGTATTTGACAAAGAAACAAAAGCTATCAAATGGGAGAATAACAATCTCTTCAACAAATGCTGCTGGCAAAACAGAACTGCTACCTGCAGAACTCTGAAGCAGGATGCTCATTCTCACACCATATACAAAGATTAACTCAAGGTGAATCAGAGACCTGGGGTAAAGACTAAAATCATAAAGATCATAAGAGACATAATGGAAGAAGAGTTAGAAGACCTAGTCTATGGTGTAAATAAGCTGGCAAGCACAGCCAGAAATGCACATCCAGAAGAAGCTAACATCGACAATGAGATCGTTCGAAGATTAAATCCTTGTGCGCATCAGAAAACTTTTCTAACAGAGTGAAAAGAAAACCTGCTGACTGTGAAACGACATTTGGCAATGACATCTCGGACAAGAGCCTCTTAACAAAAGTTTACAGAATCCTACAGAGCCCCCAAAAGAAACAGACTGATAACTTGATCATAAAATGGGCATGGAAAGACTTAAGAAATTCAGATAGCCAGCAGACATATGAAGAAATACTCAAAATCATATGACGAAATACTCAAAATCACTGGCAATCAGAGAGATGTAAATCAAAACCAAATGAGATACTATCTCACTCCAGTGGCAATGACAAAGTTTAATAGGGCATCAAGCAATAAATGCTGAAGAGGATGTAGAGAAACTGTAACTCTCATACACAGTTGGTGGGAATGTAAAATGGTACAACCACTCTGGAAGGCAATTTGGCATTTCTACAAAAAGCTGAACAAAGAAATGTCACATGAGTCAGCTATTCCATTGCTGGAATAATCCCTAGGAAAAGAGAACAGAGATGCAAGCGGAGATTTGTACA
>NW_006399810.1:13365052-13371218 GCF_000299155.1 Elephantulus edwardii | reverse complement strand
TTCACTAAAATTAATAAAATAAATTTTTAAAAAAATTTGAGAGGAACACCATGCCTCAGATACAAATGCCTTCAAATTTATGTTCTAAAAGAGGTACACAGAGACGTATTACAGACTGAGTTGTGTCCCTCAAAAACACATACTCGAATCCTAATGCCTACACATGTAGAAGGTGCTCTGGTGATGCGGTTTTTCGAGAGTTGTGCAGCTAACACAAACGCCAGGCAACTCTGGTAGTTAGAATCCATCATGAGGTCCTCAGGAGAAAGATTGACAATCACCTCCTGTGCAGTATATAAGCTCAGAAACCTGCTAAAGACTCAGCTGAGAGCTGGTTTACAACTTGAAGTTTACGAGCCTGAGTTGAGGTTTTGTTTTCTTTTTCTAATATGACTTTTATATTGGTTTTCATACAAGATTTGTATACACTGTGTTTCACTCATATATATGTATTTCACACAGTCCTTCACATTGTGTTTCATAGGATCATATAAATACACTGAGTTTTAGAAAATCAATCACCTACCATTATCACATCTTTTCAGGTCCACATTGAGTTTTGAGGCATGAGAAGATGTACTCCAATTTATAATCAGTGTTTCTTTGTTATGTTAATGAGGCCAGTTTAGGGTAGGAAAAAAACCCTCTGCTATCTACTTGGTCTGGGCAGTAGGTCAGTCTTGGCAACAATATGCATGGACCTCAGCTGATAAATGTCTATGATTACGTGGAAAGAATCATTGCAGAATCTCAGTATCAGCTGTGAAAATTACACCAGATGCTGATTAGAAAGATCATCACGTAAGTTCAAACTGAAGCTAAAGAAAATGAAAGCAAATCCACAGGAACCAAAATTTGACCTTGGGTCTATTCTACCTGAATTTAAAAATCATCTCAAGAAAATATTTGAGGCCTTGAAGACTAATGAACGAAGACCAGATAAGCTGTGGGAGGATATTAAGAATATCATCTATGAAGAATTGCAAAATGTCATTACAAAGACAGAGAGGAAGAGACCAACATGGATGTTAGGAGAGACTCTCAATCTTGCACTAGAACATCGGGACGCCAAAACAAAAGGCAGAAGTCAGGAAGATAAAGAACTGAACAGAAGATTTCAAGGGGCAGCTAGGGAAGACAAAGCAAAGTACTATCACAAAACGTACAAAGAGCTGGAGTCAGAAAATGCTCAGCATTTCTGAAGCTGTAGGAATTGAAAAATAAATTAAGCCTCACATTGCAATACTTAAGGATGCTATGGGTAGAATACTGATTGATCAAGGAAGCATAAAAAGAAGATGGAAGGAGTACACAAGTCATTGTACCAAAAAGAACTGACTGACCCAAAAGAACCTCATAAAACCACGTATAATTGAGAGGCAATGGTGCTAAAAAAAAAAAGAGGCAGGAGGAAGTTCTAGGTGCTCCAAAAGAACTGGTAAATAAGGCCCCAGGAATTAATGGAATACCAATTAACATATTTCAACAAAGAGATTCCCATCCCAGAAAATGCTGATCCAACAGAGTGTGGAAATTATCAAAAAATATCACATGCAAACAAAGTCCTATTGAAGATAATACAAAAACAACTAGAGAACTACCAGAAATACAAACTGGGTTCAAAAGAGGCTATGGTACTAGGGATACCACTGTCAATGTCTAATGGATCTTGGCTGAAAGCTGAGAGTGCTAGAGGAATGTCTATCTGTGTTTCATTTACTATGTAAAGGTACTTAACTATGTGGATCACAACAAATTGTGGCTAACCTGTAGAAGAATGAGATCCCTAGAACACTAGACTGTGCTCATCTGCGACCTTTATTTAGACCAGAAACCAGTCATTAGAACTGAGCAAGGAAACACTGCATAGCTGAAAATTAATAAAGGGTGCATTAGGGATGCATCCTTTCTCCCTACCTTTTCTATCTGTATGTGGAACAGATTATTCAGGAGGATGAACTTATGAGGAAGAATGTGGCATCAGGATTGGAGAATGGCTTATCAACAACCTGTGCTAACCAGAGGACATATTTTGCTTACTGAAAGTGAGGAGGACCTGAAGAGTTTGGTGCACAAAATCAAGGACTGCAGTCTTCAATAGAGATTGAAGCTCAACATCAAGAAAACAAAGATTCTCACCATTGGGCCAATTGGGAGCACCATGATAAAAGAAGAAAAGACTGAGATTATTGATTTCAGCTTGCTTGGATCCACAACCAACACTCTTGGCACCAGCAGTTAGGAAATAAAAAATCAAATTCCATTAGGAAAATCTGATCTAGACCTGCCCAGAGTGCTGAAGAGCACTGATGTCAGTCTGGAGACTAAGGTGCACCTGACCCAGACCATGATCTTCATAATTACTTTCTATGCTTCAGAGAGCTGAACAATAACTACGGATGATAGAATTGGTGCCTTTGAGTTGTGGTACTAGAGAAGAATATTGGACATTCCATCGACTGCCAAGAGAACAAACAGGTCTGTCCTGGAAAGGGTGAAACTAAGCTACTCCTTAAAGGCAAGGATTTTGAGGTTTCATCTCACATTCTTTGGGCATGTTGCCAGGAGGAACTAGTCCTTGGATAAAAACATCATGCTTTTAAGGGTGGAGGAAGTAATGTAGGAGAGATAGACACTGGATAAAATGGGTTGACACAGTAACTGGAATAATGGGGGTAGGTGTGTTAGAAACAGTGAAAGTGATTCAGGATAGAGAATGGGTTGGAGCTACTGTGCAAAGGGTCACTATAAATCACAGCTGACTCGAGGGAATATAACAACAGCATCTATTTAATTCCTACTCACAGTGAAGGACCATCCTTCAAAGCATCAGCTGATGAAGTCAAACTGTTGACCATTCAGTTAGCAGCCCAATACAATACATTATATCACCAAAGCTCTTTCGTCAGTGGACAGTGTGTCTCAAAACTAGTCACTTTTGACAGGTAGAAGGAGCAAATAAAGCACAGAAGCAAGGACTAAGAGTAAAAAGGTTGATGTTATATTAAAGAGTGCTGACTTGAAGAACTGAGACAAGGCTTTTCTCTCAGAACTGACAGGAGGCCTTCCCCTAAAGGCAGCACACTAAATTTGATGTTTGAGCCTCCTCAACTATGAGAAAATAAACCTGCATGTTAAAAACCATTGATCTGTATTTATGCTACAGTAGTGCTGGTAAACTAAGACAAGAAGCATAGTCCTACCTACTGAGAGAAATCTGTATAATCGGTCAAGCATTTTAGCTACTAAACTCAAAGGAAGTGTCTGCCATTGTTAACCAACCAGAAATAAAACAGCACCAGTGAACTACAGCCTACTGGCACCCACTAAGAGTAAGGCAGAGAATACCACGAGACTCCAGGATGCCAGGGGGGTCACTAAATTGCTAAGGCAAGCCCACGTGCCAGCCTGTTCCCTCACTAGAACAATGATGCTATACGACCTAACAGACCATTCTGCTAGAAGCCTGAAGACAGACAGGGGTTCAAAACAGGAAGAATTCCCTAAAAAAGCACACATTCTAGTAGGGGAAGATGGAGGAAAAAAACAGCACACAAGGTAATGGAGGTGGTAGAAAAAGTTCATTTTCTGGACATATCTGTAGATAGATCCAACAGAATTATCTGAGAATAAAAACAGATTTCCCAACAGACTGGGGGAAAAAAGAGTTAGCCATGATGCCAAAATCTTGTGCTGCCTAAGTAACTAGAAAGAAACAGCTACTATCAACTGTTACAGACAAGGTTACAGCAAAGTAGACTGCGCACGGGGATAAAAGAAGTCTAGTATTCACCATATCGCATGTCGGGTGTCTGTTAGACATCAAACTAAAAAGGTCAAGGATTCAAGTAGATAAATACCTTTGGAATTGAGAGCTAAAATCCTACTGAAGAAGAAACTTGGAAATCTGAAGCATCAAATTGTATTTAAAACCATAAGCCACCATGCATAGTCCGTTTCCCACCACCTATAGTGGTTTTGTGTCGACACCAACAGTGTCATTCATGCTGACTAAAACAGACTTAAGAGCAGGACTGGCCACCTACTTCTGAAACAGATCCTGAAAGCCTTATTAACAGCATGAGAATACTGCTCAGTATCATACTGAAAGATGAGCTGCTCAAGCCGGAAGGCATTTAAGTTGGTTGGTGAAGAGCTGCCTCCTCAAAGTCGAGTCTACCTCAATGACACTGATGGAGTAAGGTTTTTCACTTAATAAAGCAACTTCATTTGTTTACATAGCAGGACTCAAAATGAGGCAAAATACCTACAAACATCCATTCATAATTAGAATGTGTAATGTATATAATATGTATCCAGGATCCACTTCCGTAATAGCTTGCCTCCAGAAACCCTATGAACCTGGAGAGAAGATGAAAGGCACCCAAGGACTCTCCTTCATAGGGTTGATATGAGTAGCCTGCGACTCAATGGCACTTAACAACAATAACATCAACATAGATAAGCTGGCCCAGTGGATAGAAAACAATGCTACCAAGCCGAAGGTCTACTCATAATTCATTGCCATCAATGAAGAACCAGCTCATTGCTGATGCTCTAATGGGTTTCAAACGTCAATTTGCAGTACTGAAGGATGCCATTGCCAAAGTCCTGAATGATCCAGAAAGCATCAAAGGAATATGAAAGGAATACATTGAGTCACTATTTGGTTGTTTTTTATTTCATTGACAATCAAGTGACTGCAGCCTCCTATACAGATTGAAGCTCAACATCAAGAAAACAAAGATTCTCACCACTGGGCCAACTGACAGCATCACAATGGATGGTGAAGAGACTGAGATAGTTAACAGTTTTAGTTTGCTTGGCTCCACAATCAACACTCTTCATAACAGCAGCCAAGAAATCAAGAGACAAATTGCATTGGGAAAGTCAGCTGTGAGGGACCTCTCAAGAGTACTGAAGAGCAGCAACATCAGGCTGGAGACTAAGGTGCACCTGATCCAGGCTATAGTCTTTGCAATTACGTGCTATGCATCAGAGAGTTGGGCAGTGACTAAGGAGGATAGAAAGAGAATTGATGCCTTTCAGGTGTGGTGCTGGAGGAGAGTATTGAATATACCATGGACTGCTAGGAGAACAAACAGATTTGTAGATCCTTGTGGAGCTCTCATGGTCTAGTGTTAAGAAGCTGCCCTGAAATCCCAAACAAAAGCGATTCCAATTCACCAGCGGCTCCAAAGGAGAAAGATTAATATTCTCTTCCAGTGTGATTTCTAGCCTCTGACAACCCTGCGGAAGAGCAAAGAAGAGAGAAATAAAGCAAAGATGAATAGAAATTATTGACCCAAAGAACTAATGAACCATGAGAATCTCAATCGCCTAATGGAACTTGAAACCAGAACTAAATGGTACCTGTTCACTACCAACGGTACTGTTGATCACTCTAAAAGGGAACATACAAAATCTAGGCCAGAGTGGAGAAAAAAATGTGGAACAAAACTAAAAACCATAAAAATTACCAGGTTTACTGATCTGATATAGACTAGTGGAAGGCCTTAGATCATGGCCCTCAGTTTCCTTTTGAACAGAGAAAAAGACTTAGCCCATTGCCCAACTTTTGCTGAAATAATAAACAGGCCTATGAAATGAACAATAACACTAAGCAGTTGACCAAGCAAGATCAAAAAGGCAGACTTCATGGATAAAGATCAAAGACAGAAAGGGGTAGAAAGATTAAAAGAAATGCAAACTACAGGGAAGAAGCAAGCAGAGTGTGATTATATTGTGTGTATTGCAATGAACCTCATCAAACATCACTAGCATTAACCTTTGAAAGAAAAACTAGCTTGGCCTATAAAGTTTCACTAAATGCACAAAAAAAATTAAGCCATAAAAATGTAAAAAAAAAAATTAGAGAGAAAAAAATGCTTTTAAGTAATTGGCTGGGTCACGATACTCAGTGCTTTAGATATAATATGCAGGTTAGAAAATCATTCCCCATAATCTCATAAATCAATAAATTGTTAAAGAATTATTTATATAATTGTTACATTTAAGGAATTCTTTACTTCATAGTTGTTGTTGTTATGTGCCGTCGAGTCGTTTGCGACTCATAGCGACCCTGTGCACAACAGCCCTAAACCCTGCTCTATCCTGCGCCAACCGCACTACCTCTGAAACACCCATCCCGATTACCCCAGTCACC
>NW_006399810.1:13351817-13361836 GCF_000299155.1 Elephantulus edwardii | reverse complement strand
GGAGTTAAGCATTAGTTACAGTGTTGACCCCACCCCTAGCCCAGTGCCTTGACCCACTTACTTCCCAGCTCCACCCTTCACCAGGATAACCCTTCACATCTGCCAAGTCCCTTCAGAAAATATCTTCCATTGTCCAACCCATGATCTGACATCTTGTCTCTTAAGCTTTTCTTGGCTTCTGTGATTCCAAACACGTCAACTGCTGACTTCATAGTAACAAAATAAATTTTTAAAAGTGAGGTGCAACATCTTTAATCCCACCAAAGCCCTGATGCACTGTAAAGGAAGTTTCCATGGGGTGTGGCCTACAACACTTTTTAATTTATAAGAGAAAAAAGGGGAGAGAAGCAAATGGAGAGAGGGAACCTCCACATCACAAAAAAAGAAGAGTCAGGAGTAGAATACAGCCTTTGAACTAAAAGTCCCTCTGCAGTTAATCTTCTAGACACTGAGTGTCTGATGACAAGATATATGGACATACCCAAAGAATGCTGTATCTAGAGATTTTGAAAGGATATGAAGACATTCTTCTAGAATGGATACAGAGAGAAAGATTTCCTCTAGTGCTGGAACCCTGAATTAGAATTTCTAGACTCCTAAAATGTAAATAAAGATGACAGAAGAATTGAAGCTTTTGAGTCGTGGTGTTGAAAAGAATACTGAACATCTCATAGACTGCCAAAAGAACAAACAGATATATGCTCCTTGTAGGCAAAGATGAAGCTTCATTTGGGGATATTGTTAGGAGAGGTTATTCCTTAGAAAGAGACATCATACTTAGAAAGTTGGAAGGTTAATTAAAGAAAGGAAGTCTCTCAATAAGATGTATTGATACAGTGACTGCAGCAGTGAGCTTGTGTGTCAGAGATAATGAGGCTGGCACAGGATAGGACAGGGTTCAAATCTGTTGTTCATAGTGTTACTATGAGTTATATTCAACTCAATGGTGCTTAACAACAACAAAATATGAAAGAAAAAAATTTCCATTTGTAAAAACATCCATTTGTGGTATTTCTGTTACAGTAGCACTAGATTACTAAGTAAGACATATGCTTCATAAAGTGGCTAACTTATTTTCTTCAAAGTTTTAGGTCTTTTTCATTGTACAAGTAAGAAAGGTTTTTTGCAGAAAACATTGAAAACAAAAGCTTACAAAGAAGAAAATAAGAATGATTCAAAATATTTTAAGAACCATTAAGAGAATTCCATTCATATTTCCATTTTGTATCCTTCTTTTAAACTTAGTCATGAATTTTTTCTCTTATCATTCTTTTTTTTGAGAAGTGTTATACTTTTTCGTTATCTATTAAATATTCTGATTCCCTGATCTTTAGTCATCTCTCTTACTATTATAATGTAAGCTGATTTTTTTCATTATTAAAAATACTATTTCACGGCGAGCTCTGGTGGCCTAGTGGCAAGAAGCTGCACTGCAATTCCAGAGGTGAGCAGTTCAAATCCACCAGATACTATGCTGAAGAAGGAGGAACAATCACCTCCTGTACCAATCAGATCTAATTTGACGGTACACATATAAAAAAGAATAATAAAAAAAAATTTTAAAAATACTATTTCAATGAAAACTATGCATATAAATTCCTGTTTGAATTTTCCACCTGTGCTTAGAATATATTTGTAAAAATATTTCTGTTCTTCTGGGCTGTTCAGGGCTGTATATTTTAATAAATACTGACAATTTCTGACATTTGAAAAAAATATATATAACTGGAAGCTGTCAAAAATAAAATAATGGATAAAATCTGTATCCTAACCATTAGTGAACTGAGATGGACTAATACTCGCCATTTTGAACCAATCATATTTACTATGCCATGAATGACAAATTGAAAAAGAACGGTATCGTATTTACTATTTAAAAAAAAAGCAATTGCACATTTCTGAAGTATAATGCTCTCAGGGACAGGACAATATGCATTAGCAAACATGGAAAACTTGTTACAACTATTACTCAAATACATACACAAACAACTAAAGACAAGAATGAGGAAATTGAGGCAGTCTACAGACTTCTGCAGTCTAAAATTGATCAAACATGTATTATTATTAATAATTTTACTAATAGTAATTATAATATTTTTGGAAGCAAGAGTGGCATCCACTTCCAAAACATGCCTCTGGAAACTATGAACTTTGAGAAAGGATAGTTATAGAAAGGTTCAAATAAAATAAAAAAAGAAAAGAAAAGCTTCAGGTCTTATGTTCATAGGGTCACTATGAGTCGTGCTCAACAGCAGTGAAAACTAGGCCAGGTGCTGATTGTGGAACAGAGATCATCAACTGCTCATATGCAAGTTCAAATTAAAGCTAAAGAAAGTTAAATCTTATCCATAGGAATCAAAATTTGATCTTGAGTCTATCACTCCTCAATTTAAAAACCAACTCAGGAATAGGTTAGAGGCCTTGAACATTAATGAATGAAAACCAGATAAGCTGTGGGAAGGTACCAAGAATATCATTCATGAAGAATGCAAAAAGTCATTAAAAAGAAGGAAGAAGAAAAGAGCAAAACGATGTCAGAAGAGACTCTGAATATTGCACTAAAGTGATGAGAAGCCAAAACAAAGAGAAGAAATGAAGAAGTTAAAGAGATGAATAGAAGATTTCAAAGGGTTGCTTGGGAAGACAAGGCAAAACAGTATAATGAAATGTGCAAGGAGCTGGAGTCAGAAAATCAAAAGGGCCAAACTCAGCATTTAAGCTGAAAGAACTAAGGAATGAATTCAAGCTATGAGTTGCAATGCTTAAGGACGCTATGGACAGAATACAGAATGATTCAAGAAGCATTAAAAGAAGATGGAAAGAGTTTACAGACTCATTGTACCAAAACAATTGGCTGACACAGAAGAATTTCAAGAAAAAAACATAGGATCAAGAGGCAATGGTGATAAAGAAAGCTCAAACTGCTCTGAAGGAGCTGGCAAAAAATAAAGCCCCAGGGATTGATGGAATACCAATTGACATATTTCAACAAACAGATGATGCCCTGGATGTACTCACCAAGGTTGTGCCAAGAAATCTGGAGGACAACTACCTGGCTGGCTGACTGGAAGAGATCCATATTTATTCCCATTCCAAAAAAAGGTAACCTGACAGAGTGTGAAAATTATTGAACAATAATACTAATATCACACACTTGCAAAATCTTGCTGAAGATTATCCAGAAGCAACTGGAAGAGTACACAGACAGGGAACTACAAGAAATGCAAGCTGGGTTTAGAAGAGGTCATGACACTAGAGACATTATTGACAATGTCAGATGAATCTTGGCAGAAAGCAGAGACTGTGTTTCATTGACTATGCTATCTATCTGTGTTTCATTGACTACGCAAAGGTATCTGACTGTGTGGATCACAAAAAATTGTGGCTAATATTGAGGAAAATGGGAATCCCAGAACACTTGAATGTGCTTATGTGAAACCCATATTTGGACCAAGAAGCAGTCCCCAGAACAAAGCAAGGAGACACTTCATGGTTCAAAATCAGGAAAGGAGTGTGTCAGGGATGCATCTTGTCCCCATACCTTTTTAATCTATATGCAGAACAGATGATTCAGGAAGCAGAGCTTTATGAGGAGGAGTGTGGTATCAAAATTGGTAGAAGACTCATCAACAACCTATGATACGGAGATGACATAACTTTGCTTGCTGAAACTGAAGAAGACCTGAAGCACTGGCTGCAAAATATCAAGGACTGTAGTCATCAATATGGATTGAAGCTCAACATCTAGCAGACAAAGATTCTCACCAGTGGACCAATTGTCAGCACCATATTAGATGGAGAAGAGATTGTAGTTAGCAATTATAGCTTGCTCAGATCCACAGTCAACACTCTTTAACACCAGCAGTCAGGAAATCAAAAGATGAATTGCACTGGGAAAATCTGCTCTCATGGACCTCTCCAGAGTGCTGAAGAGCAAAGGTGCACCTAATCCAGGCCACAGTCTTCTCAATTATCTGTTATGCTTCAGAGAGCTGGACAATGACTAAGGATGACAGAAGAAGAATTGATGCCTTTGAATTGTGGTGCTGGAAGAGAGTCTTGAACATACCATGGACTGCCAAGAAAATAAATCAGTCTGTCATGGAGAGGGTAAAACCAAGTCTCTCCTTGAAGGCTAGGATTTTGAAGCTTCACCTCACATACTTTGGACATGTGGCCAGGAGTGAGTGACTGGTCTCTGGAGGATATCATGCTCGGAAGGGTGTAGAGACAACACAGAATAGGAAGAGTTTAGATGAGATGGATTGGTACAGTATCTGGGGCAATGGAGGTTGGTTTGTCAGAATTAGTGAGACTGGCTCAGGACAGTGAAGGGTTCAGAGCTGCTGTACATAGGGTCGCTATACATAGCAGGCAACTCGACAGCACATAACAATGACAATATGCTATATTGGTTGTTTTTTATTTAAGCCTCTTGTTTAGAGTCAACAAGACCTCAGGGAGGGCCTTTGTATTATGGTTGGTATTATATTTTGGAGGAATATTCTAAGTGGTACAGCACTCTTCTGTCAATATGCTGTACTGAGGTAACCTGGTGCGGCTGTGAGGCTGAACCTTACGCCATTGGGGTCTCAAATGCCATAACCGTTACCCATAGTGGACAGTGTTTGGGGGAGCTCCAAGTTTAAGACAGGTTTGGAAGCAGGAGTGGCATACACTTCCTAAACAACATACCTCTGGAAACTATAACTTTGATAAATGTCGATAGAGAAAGCTGGGATAAATTATGTATACTGCATTGAAACAGATGAAAGAGAGAACTGTTTAAAAGGTATATATGATTAGGTATTATTGCCATGACATGAGTCAGAACAAAGGCTGCATAAGTGAGTGGACTTGGGGGGGAGAGATTGTGTAACAATGAAATAATTTTTCTTCTACTTTTCAAAGAGAAGAACGAACTGGACGGGAGAGCTGGGCAGGGAGAAAAGTGCAACAATGAATGAATGGAAATCCAAAATCTCTGTAAATTTTCATTAAAATTAATAATAATAATAAAATATTGGGGGAAAACAAAAAAAAAAACCAAATAGGTTCCCAAATAAAGTGGCTGACAATTGAAAAGAAAAAAGAAAGGCTTCAGGCCTTTTGTTCATAGGGTTACTATGAGTCATGCCTGACTCTATGGCAATCAACAACAACAACATCACAATGTTGTGTGCACTGGTACAGAGGTGAGGATTTTTTTTACTGAAGCTGAGCTGTAATCCGTATTGAATGCTATAGTCTTTGATCTCTGTAGTGAGTCTTCTTCACTTTCTGAAAGCAAAGGTGTATCATTAGTTTATTTTAAATGCTAGCACTGTGCTATGTACATTCTGATTTTATTAAAAAGTTTAACTGTTGATGGTGGTGGTGGATTCATAGCAACTCTATGAAAGATCTGAACAGTTGTATAGCTTTCATTGTTATTCCAAGTCCACAGGGTTTCTGGAGGCAAGCTATTTCTGAAGTGAATGCCACTCCTGTTCCAAAAAGTTTAACTACATAAGAAAAACAAATATAAAAATAAAAGGGTAACTGGAGAAGACAAAGCAAAGTATTACAACAAAATATGCAAAGAGCTGCTGTTAGAAAACTAAAAAATATCACTTCTGGCATTTCTCCGGCGGAAAGAACTGAAGAAAAAATTCATGTTTTGAGTTACAAAACTGTAGGAGTCTACAGACAAATAAATGAATAATGCAGGAAGTATCTAAAGAAGATGGGAAGAATACACAAAGTCAAAGTACCAAGAAAAACTAGATGATGTCAAACCATTTCAGGAAGTACTTCTAGCACTAAAGGAGAAAGTCCAAGCCTCACTGAAGGCAACAGGAAAAAAAAAGACTCTAGTTATTGAAAGAATACCAGTAAATAGATGCAGCCCTGAAAGGGTTCATTTATACCAAGAAATTTGGAAGAAAACAGAATGAAAAAGATCCATTATTTGTTCTGTTCCAAAAGCAGGTAATCATGAAACAACAGAATGAAGAAATTATCAAACAATACTATTAAAATCACACTGATGTAAAATTTTTCCAAAGATTATTAAAAAAATTTATGAGAGCCGAACACTGACAAAGACCTTCCAGGAACTCAAGCTGGAATTCAGAGGTAGCCATGAAGGGTATCACTGCTAATATCAGATGGATCTTGGCTGAAAGTAAAGAATACCAGAAAAATGTTTACTTGTGTTTATTGACCATGCCAGGGCATTCAAGTGTGTGGATCATCATAAGTTACAGACAACACTGAAAACTGGGAATTCCAGACCACTTAGCTGTTCTCATGGGAAATTCGTATACAGATCAAAAAGGAGTTGTTCAAACAGAACAAGGGAATTCTCTACATGGTTTAAAATCAGGAGAAGTGTGGATCAGGATTGTATCCTTTCTCCATACCTATTCAATATCCCATGCTGAGCAAATTATTTGAGAAGCCAGATCCTGTGAAGAGTGCCAACTGATACTATAGATGTTTTATTTCTCTATCTAGGTAGTCATATGGGTATATTTATTTTGTGACCAAATAAACAACAGTATGCTGATGATTTGTGTTTTTCTCTGGATTTTATTTTTATACTGCGATTTGGGAGCTCTGGTGACATAATGGTAAGAAGCCATGCTGCAATCCCAAAGGGACACTGTTCAAATACACCAGCTACTCCACAGGACAAAGACGGACAATCTTCTGCTATGTAATTTACTTCGTCTGAAAACCCACCGGAGGGTCAACTATGGGTCAGTTTCAACTAGAGAGTACACAACAAACACAAGTACCTTTATTAAAATGAATACTAAACAAATATTTAAAACCCCACAGTAACTAATACATACTATCTGTAAGATAATTTGATGATATTTAAATATCTTCTTTCACTTCACATTTGTTCTCTGTATTTTAGCATTCTTCAGTGTATTTTATCTGCCATAATTACTACTATTCTAATGGTTATTTCCCTCACTTGTTATATGAAAGGGTTGTCTCTGCGCTCTCATTTATTCCCATTCATTTCTTTAAAATGGCTAGGAATCATGAACATTTATTTTATTCTTTGTTTTACAACCTAACTTGATTATTCAAAACTCAAACTCACTGCTTGGTTCCGACTCACAGCAACCCTGCACAGGTTTCTTAGGCTAGTGTCCTCAATGGGCACAGAGAGCCCATTTCTAATAATCAGAATCCAAAACTGCTTCAGATTTGACTGTCAGGGTCTCTTTCAGATTGGTTTCCAAAGTATTACTTCATTTATACAGATTATAACAGAGAAAACCATATTATTTGGGCATGAATACAAAAGTAATAATACTATAAAGACAGACAAAGAAATCATACCATAAGGCAGGATGGTAAATAAGACAGCCAGATGATGGAGAGAATCACTGGCTGGGACCACCAGGACTTCTGGGAATGGCAAAGTTTTAGCACGTAGCTTGAAGGAGTTACACAGAACTCATACATGGACTTGAAATTTGATAGTTTTCTGACCTTTTTGTAAATAATATTTTACAATAACAAAGTGTTTTTTTTAAAAAAAAATAGTATTATTGTCTTTTAAGTGAAAGTTTAGAAAAAGTACCCTTCTTACCTGCAATCCCCACAATGTTGTTGTTGTTATGTGCCATCAAGTCGCTAAACGCCCTTCTATCCTGTGCCAACCTCGCTGTCTCAAACACATTCATTCCCACCACTCCACTCACAGAATCGATCCATCTCATCGAGGGTCTTCCTCTCCTGCACCGTCCCTCCACTATGCCAAACATGATGTCCCTCTACAAGGACCAGTCCCTCCTTGCAACATGCCCAAAGTATGTCAGATGAAGCTTCAGAATCCTTGATTCCAGGGAACATTCTGGCTTCACCCTCTCCAGAACAAACCTGTTTGTTCTCCTAGGAGTCCATGGTATATTCAACACTCTTCTCCAGCACCACAGCTCAAAGGCATCAATTCTCTTTCTATCATCCCTATTCACTGTCCAACTCTGCGATGCATAGCATGTAATTGCAAAGACTATAGCCTGGATCAGGTGCACCTTAGTCTCCAGCTTGACGTCGTTGTTCTTCAGTACTCTTGAGAGGTCCCTACCAGCAGACTTTCCCAATGCAATTCATCTTCTGATTTCCTGGCTGCAGGTACCAAGACTGTTGACTGTGGAACCAAGTAAACTAAAACTGTTAACTCTCTCAATCTCTTCACCATCTACCCTGATACTACCAACTGGCCTAGTGGTGAGAATCTTTGTTTTCTTGATGTTGAGCTTCAATCCATATTGAAGACTACAGTCCTTGACCTTCTGCAGCAAGCGCTTCAGGTCCTCCTCAGTTTCAGCAAGCTGGGTTGTGTCATCTGCATAATGCAGGTTGTTGATAATTCTTCCACCAATCCTGATGCCACATTCATCCTCATACAACCCAGCGTCTCAGATGATCTGTTCTGCATATAGATTGAAAAGGTTTGGAGACAGAATACATTCCTGATGGATCCCTTTCTTGATTTTGAACCATCCAGTGTCTCCCTGCTCTGTTCTGACGACTGCCTCTTGGTCCAAGTATAGGTTTTGCATGAGCACAATCAAACGTTCTGGAAAGCCACCCTCCCCCCAGGGCACCATTGCCAGAGAAATAGTTTTGGGATTCCAGGACGGGAGAGAGGCGGAACCTTCCTGATCTCCACCGCCTCACCTCAAGTACCCCAGGAAGACAGGAAAGGAGCTCCCGAGGACGCCCCACAATATAGCTGTTCCATTTCCTTGCATCCAAACTTCCTCACCCTCCTATAGTCTCATTTTCACTTTAAGTAAATGTCCTTTTGAGTCACATAGTTCACTGTTCCAAGGAAGCCATTCCTTTTCATTGTCACAGTAATGTTATGGGCCTGTTTATTATTTGGCTGAAAGGTGGTCTCTGGGAATGGCTTCAGTTTCGGATCACAGAGTCTCACAGAGCTGTGGTCTCAGGGCTTCCTACACTTTCCATGAGAGCAGTATGTCTGGTCGTTTTTGTGAACTAGACTGTTTCTTCTGTATTTTCCCCTGAAGTTGTCAAGGATCCTCTATCCCAGTCAAGAGTTGCTGCCAGTGGTCCCTGGGCAGCAGCTAGTTCCTCTGGTCGTAGGGGCATGCAAGTTGTGGCTCACATGGTTCATCAGTCCTTTGGACTAATGGATCTTTGACTTTTGAGTATGTGTTTTCTTCATACTCCTTTGCCCCAGACCAGAAAAGATCAAGAGTCATATCTTAAATTCTCTTGCAAGCTTTTAAAAACCAGCAATACTACTCACCAGAGTAGAATTCAGAACATTACAAACTACGTTGTGCCAATTGACAAAGATAGCTCCTGAGTCTACCGTCCTTCACTTTTGAGATCAGACATATCATTCCACAAAATGTTTGGCTAAATCTAAGAAGCTTCATAACCATTCCTTTTGTGTGCTACTGTTTGTTAATATGCATGCTGCCATTGTGTACCATAGAGTCAGAACCAACCCATAGCTGACCCTCCACTGGGTTTTCAGAGGCAGTTAATCACAGGGAAGGAGACTGCCCATCCGTTCTGTAGAGCAGCTGGTAGACTTGAACCGTGTGTGTTCAATAACTGCAGTGCAGCTTTTTGCCGCTTGGCCACCAGAGCCCCCTATAGCTTACATTAGGATTCACATTTTGTGTTGTAAGATTTAAAAGATGTATAACCAGTATCATCGTGGTATTAGAAGAATTTTGCTCAGCAAAAATATCGTGTGTTCCACCTAATTCACTCCCTTCTTACTACTTACGTGTTTCTTAATCTTAAAGCTTTCTTTTAAATTCAAGCTAATATTTCACTTAACTAGAGCAAGGAAATACTGCATGGTTCAAAATTTGGAAGGGTGGATGCCAGGGATGTGTCCTATTCCCATACCTTTCCAACCTGTATGCAGAACAGATTATCCAAGAGGCCGGGCTCTATTAAGAGAAGTGTGGCATCAGGATTGGTGGAAGATCTATTAACAATCTGCATTGTGCAGATGACACAAG
>NW_006399810.1:13343447-13351055 GCF_000299155.1 Elephantulus edwardii | reverse complement strand
GCTGTTCCCATTTTTACACAACAGTAAATATTTTATCTTATTTATAGCTCTTATTTAAGTTAGATTCCTAGTCACAATTTCAAAAGTAAAAAAAGTAAAGTATGCTAGGTAATATATGTTGTTGTTGTTGCTGCTGCTGCTGTTGTTGTTGTTATTGTTGTTGTTATATGATACAGTGCTGAATCCTGCCCTTTCCTGGCCCAGTCTCACTGACTCCGATAGACCTACCCCATTACCCCAGTTACTGAGCCAATCCATCTCATCTTCCTCTCCTGTGCTGTCCTTCCACCTTTCTAAGAATGATGTCCTCCTCCAAGGACCTCCTGGCCACGTGCCCAAACTATGTGAGATGGAGCTTCAAAATCTTTGCCTTCCAGACCTGCTTTTGAGATGATTCTTAAATTCAGGTGAAATAGACTCAAGTTTGTGTTTTGGTTCCTGTGAACTAGTTTTAATTTTCTTCAGCTTCAATTAGAACTTCTTGTTGCTGTATACTGTTGAGTTAGAACTGACCCATGGCTGATTCTCTAGTGGGTTTTCAGAGGAAGCTAATCAAATGGGAGGAGAATGCCCATCCTTCTCCCATGGAGCAGCTGATGGATTTGAACCATGCACCTTCAGGACTGCAACACATATTCATGAGTAATTGTTCTACAATCAACACCTACTCTGCCTTTGGCTGTGCATATTGTGCTTCTCCAATGGGTTTTCCACAGATATAGTCAATTTAATTCCCGTGTTGTTAATCAGGTAAAATCCATGTAAAAGTAGCCTTTTGTTTGTTTGTTTGTTTGTTTTTAAAAAGGTATTGCTATGAATAAATCACTGATTGTACAAAATTAAAAAAAAAAATACTAGCCTCCAAAGAGAAACTTGGTTTCACCTTCTCCAAGCCAGACCTATTTCTTTTCTTGATGGTCCATGGTATGTTCAAGACTCTTCTCCAGCACCACAACTCAAAAGAATCAATTCTTCTTCTGTCATCCTTAGTCACTGTCCAGTTCTCTGATGCATAGCAAGTAACTTTGAAGACAATGGCCTGGATCAGGTACACTTTAGTCCCTAGACTGGCATCATTATTTTTTAGCACTTTGGAGATGTCCTTGGCATCATTATTCTTTAGTACTTTGGAGAGGTCTTTGACATAAGATTTCCCACACACAATTTGTCTTTTGAGTTCCTGACAGCAGGTGCCAAGAATGTTGACTATGTAGCCAAGTAAGCTGAAATTGTTAACAACCTCAATCTCTTCTCCTTAGCATTTACAATTATGTAAGTACAATCAAAACCAAATCTATACCTGTAGGTAGGTTATGTTCCCTTCACAAACTTTCATACAATGTATCTATGCATCTGTTGACAAATTACTATTTAATACTATTGCTGAAGTGTTGACTCTATTATATTAATTTCTGTAGTTACCCCTTAGAAGCAAAGAAGGGGCAATTTTATCTTATACACTTTGAGCATGCTGTAAGAAGCGCTAGTCCTTGGGAAAAGAGATCACGCTAGGCAAGATGGTAGTGGTCATTGTCACGTGTCATCCGTCAGACCCAGCTCACAGCTGACGCTCCAGTAGGTTCTCAGAGGCTGTAAACTGCATGGCAGGCGCCTGCCTTTATTTCTCCCACCAAGCAACTGGTGGATTCAAGCTGCATGCCTTCCAGCTGACAGCACAACTCTCTACCACCTGGTCACCAGCAATCCCTATGAAGCACAGGCAGAAAACAGAAAGATCCGCAACAAGATAGGAAGTATCAAAGCAAGGATCCCAGAACCAAAGGATATGCTCTCCATCTAGTTCCTTTCTGCATGGTAACCAAGTCCCTCTCTCTGCTTTCTTGATTAATCTTGTACTTTAAAAGAGATTCACTCAAAGCAAAACTAATTGTTGACTACAGCCTGCCTCATTGAGATCATGGCTTCTAATCCTGCCTCATTAACATCACAAATGTTAAGATTTACAGCACAAAGTATAATTTTATTAAATCACAAAAACCAATGATAATCATATAGTATTGAGGGTAAATATATAATATTGAGAATGATGGCCCAGGCAAGTTGGTGACTCTATAACACCTTCCAATCCCTAGTAACTATCAAAGAATGTTTTTCTGTGTATAAACATTGTTGCTGCTGCTGTTGTTATTATGTTGGTTGTTTTTTAATTGTGGTTTTAACAAAGGTTTACAGAGTAGTTGGATTTTCACTCATTCATCTTGCACATTTTCTCCCCTCCCTTTTCCTTCTCTCCCTCTAAATCAACTTTGCAATGCCATCTTGTCCCATATTGTCACTGTTGTGTTGTTTTAATAATACTAAAGTCATCAATATTATTCTTCTTGTGACTGGCTGATTTCACTTAACATAATGTCTTCCATGTTCATAGCTTTAGCATTATTCTATTTTATTGTGTATAATCACTTATTTATTCACTAATGAGCACTTAGATTGTAGCCATCTTTTTGCTACTGTGAATATTGCTACAATAAATACAGATGTACTTGTGTCACTTATTCATGTCACTTGAAACAACAGACCCAACCCCAATGCCATCTACTTTTGCATCACAATCACCTTGACTTGCTTCTTCTGTGTCTTTAAATTACTGAAAATGTTTCAAGCCTCTTCCTGCACTAAAACTCACCCAAACGCACTGCCATAGGGTTGATTCCAACTTACAGTAAGCTTAAAGACAGAGCGGTATGGCACTGAGGAATCTACGAGGCTGTTAATTACGACTTTCTCCCATGAAATGGCTAGTGGATTCAAACCTCTGACCATTCTATTAGTAGCTGAACACGTTAATCACTTCTTGTACCAAGCTCATCTTACTGCTGTCAAATCACCCACAGTGAAACCACCAAGGTTCTGAGGCTGTAAATCACAACGGGAAGAGACTGCCCTTCTTCCTCCCACAGAGCCAATGGTCAATTCAAACCCCCAGACATGCTCAGTCTTTGGGTTAGCAGTGCAACTCATTAAGAACTACGCCATCAGAAGGTCCTTCTTGCATCAAAGTAAGGCTAAAGAAGAACCACGTGTACCTGTTCTGACTTACCTACACAATCTTCAAGACACAGTTAAGAAGGCAGATAATTTATAATCTGGGTCTATCTGTTTGCAAATAGCACTTAAAATAAAATTGATATTTGGAAGGAGTTCTTTTTACTAAAGAACATTTCTATTTCTTCTTATGCTGGGGCAAGTGGTTTTACAGAATTGTTGTTGTTGTTAAGTACTGTCGAGTCGCAGGCGACTCATAGCAACCCTATGAAGGAGAGTCCTCAACACTTGTTTACAGAATAGTAAATTTAAAATAAGTTTCGATAATAAAATTCTAGCTAACAGTGAGGAAAATGCTACTTCCTTCATTAATTGAAATGAGCTTTAGAAATACAGAAATCTAGGAATGTATGTTGTTGTGCACCACAGAATTGGAACCAACCCATAGCTGACCCTCAGGCAGGTTTTCAGAGGCAGTTAATCTCATGGGAGGAGACTTCCCATCCTCCTGTGGAGCAGCTGATGACCTCGAACCGTGTGCCATTGGGACTGCATTGCAGTTTCTTGCCACTAGGTCACCAAAGCTCCCTAGGAATGTATAGATAGTTCAACAACAGGTCAGTGGTGTGGTGTTAGGTGCTTTCAGGCTGAGTACAACTCATAGGATCCTGTGAACAACAGATCTGAATCCTATCTATCCCTTACATACCTGTGCCATTCTTACCATCTCTGACACACTTGAAATCGAAACCCTTGCTGCAGTTACCGTGTCAATTCATCGAGGGACGGGGGGGGGAGGCGAGTATCTTCCTCTCTTTAGCTGACCCTCTACCCTTCCAAGCATGGCATCCTTTTCCAAGGATTAGCCTCTCCAAGCAACATGTCCAAAGTATGAGAGACAAAGCTTTGCCATCCTTGTCTCCAAGGAGTACTCAATAAAAACAATAAGCCACATAAACAAAAAATGAAAAGAACCTCATGATCATCTCCTGGGAAGGCAGAAAAGCATCTGATAAAAATCAAGTACCTTTTATTGAAAAAAACTCTAAAAAAGACTAATCCAGAAAGGAAATTCCTCAATATGACTTACAGCACACAGAAAAAGCCAGTATTATAATTAATGGAGTGAAAAAGGAGAACAATTTTCCTGAAATAAGGAATAAGGCAAGGATGCCTGCTCTCACCACTTACATTCAACACTATGTTAGAAGCCCTAGCTAAAGCATTAAGAAAATTATACTGGAAAAAAATAATTCTCAATTTTCAGATGGTATATCCTATATATAGAAAATTTCAATAAATCCACAAATAAACTTTTAGAGTTAGCAGAGGCATGTAGCAAAGGTTCAGGGTACGAGTCAAGAAACAATTGGTTTCTACAGACAACAAATGAGAAATATGAAAGATAAATTAGGAGAATAATTCCATTACATAAAAACTGTAAAACACCACTAAAAGTGATTAAAAAAGACTTAAGTCAAAGTAAAGTTGTTCCATATGCATGAACTGGAAGACTATATACTGTTAAGCTGTCAATAATACCCAAAGCAATCTACAGATTCAATGCAATCTTGATCAAAATTCCAACAGCCTTCTTTATAGAAGTAAAAAACCAATGGAAGGACAAGAAGCTCTGAATAATTGAAACAATGCTGAAAGATCTCACACTTCTTGATTTTAAAAGATACTATGCAACTACAGCAATCAAAAGAGTGATTATGTGTCTATTTTTACTTTGCTATAAAAATAGACATATAGACCAAGGGGAGGGAATCGTAATCCCAGAAATAAAACCATGGGTAATTGTTATTTGACATGGATGTTAATTCCATTCAATGTGAAAAAAAAATACGTCTTCAATAAATGGTGCTAGAAAAACTGGATTTCCACATGCAGAAAAATGACACAGGACTCATGTCTCACAATATACAAAAAAGTAAATCAAAATGGATTAAGGACCTAAATGTGCAAGCTAGCTAAACTCATACACTTTTCAGAAGAACAAGCAAAGGCAATGCCATCAGGCCTACCTTTCAGCAATGACATTTATTCCTATAATTATATGTATGTACATATATATAGAAAATTAAAATTGTATATATAAAATAGTAGCAAAAACACAAAGAGCAAAGACAAAATAAATAAAAGGAACTTTATAAAAGCTAAAATGTTTGTTAATCAAAAGACTACCAAAAAGTTGAAAAGACAAGCTACTGACTAGAGATTATCTCTGGAAATCATATATCCAATAAGGATCTAGTAAGTAAAATATACATGAGACTTCAACAATTTAATAACAAAAGGACATGTAACCCAAAGATAAACTAGACAAAGGATTTGGGTAGACATTTCACTAAAAAAGACATTCAAATGTCCACCAAACACTTTAAAAAGATGCTCAGAAATTATGGCACACTCACACAATGGAATACCATGCAGCATTCAGGAGCAATGATTTCAAAAAATACTACATAACTTGGGAGACATTGGAGAGACAGAGAGAGCATTATGCTTACTGAAATAACTCAGTCTCAAAAGGCCAAATACTGCATAAGACCATTAATTGTAAAAATAAAAGGAAAACTAGTAAAACATACGTGGACTCAAGGGAGGAAGAGCAGAGGTGGGAATGGGAAGAGATGAAACCACAGGGTTGCACAGCTTTGTGAAGGAATTTGGAAGGATGCAGCAGGGACCTGAAAAGATAGGGTGTTGATGGGCTATGTCCAATGATGATTAATTCTATGCAACATAATGCATGGGGATGCTTCTATGAAGCACAGTATGAATGAAGAATAGTGTGAAACACAATATAGCTGTGCTTTGTAAGAAAACCAATATAAAAAAACAAATTTAAAAATACTCCCTCCAAAAAAAAGGAGGCTCAGTGAGAGAGGCTCACTGACACCAAAAAGATACAAATCAAACCCTAATGAGATGCCATTTCACTCCCACTGGAATGGCTATGATGAAACAACAGAACAGAACAACACAGGACACACAACTACAAATGTTTATGAGGTTGTAGAAAATTGGGATCCTTATCTATGGCAAAAATAACATTAGTATTATTGAAAACAAAGTGATAGTTCTTCAAAAATAAAAAAATAGAACTACCATATGACTCAGCAATTACACTGCTAGTTATACACTCAAAATACTTGAAAGACTCAAAAAGAAACATACACGAATGTTCACACATACTATCCACAACTGTTGAAAACAGAAACTAGATTTTTTTCAGATAGGTGGCCTGAAAATATATGGTGTATATATATACAATGGAATATGATTCCATCAATAAGATAAAAACGAAGTCTTGAAATGTGTATGTGTATGTGTATGACAAGAACTCAAAGATATGCTAAGTGAAATAACTCAATAACAAAAAGACAAATATCATATGCCTTCACTTATTAAATTAGGATGTCTTGTCTTGTCTTATTATAGAGACACCAAAGCTTATTAGTGATTACCTGGCGGGATCGAGGAAGGAAACGGGCTAACCATGATGAAAAATTGTATTAATTAAGATTTAATTTGCACAGCTAATTACTATAATTGCTATTAATAAGCTGTGTTCCTATAAAAAGTTGAATTGGCAAAAAAGCCTAATGACAGATAACATAACTAAAGAGAACAAAAGTAGTGATTAACCTTGAGGATACTTTTAGACTATGAACAATACCAAGGGATTTGATGTCTGGTTTGGACTTTTAATGTCATGGTTTCACAGAACATCCCAATTAATTTGCCCAATAATGTGTTTGGTATTTAGTTGTACCTCTTATTGCATTGCATTGTGCTGGGGTCTTAAAAGCTTGTAACCAGTCACTTAAGATACAACAATTAGTCCCTATTCACCAGGAGCAACAGAGGAAAACAGACTCACAAACAGCAAAAGGCTAAGGAATATGAGGCTAACTGCAGCTTTGCCATGAGATCAGAAGAACTGTAGGTTGTGTGGCTACCATTACTGAATATTCTATGCAAAGATTCCAAAAAAATATTATGACCAGATAGAAGGAACTCATGCAATATTATTAAAAATGGGTGACCCTGGTGGACATTGTGCTGAATGAAATATCTCAGTCACAAAAGGACAAATACTGCATGGTGCCACTTTTGTAAAACAGGACTGACATGTATACTGCATTGAAACAGATGAGGGAGAAAACTGTTTAAAAGGGATGTGATTAGGTATTTTTGTCATGACAGGAGTCCAGAGCGAAGGCTACATAGTGAGGTGGACCTGGGAGAGGGTTTGTAAAATAATGAAAGAATCTTTTCTTTTACTTTTCCAAGCGGGTAGTGCATTAGGGGGGAGGGTTGGGAGGGGAGAAAAGTGCAACAATGAATGAATGGAAATCCAAAGTCTCTCTAAATTTTCATTGAAATTAAAAATAAATTTTAAAAAATCAGGTTAGGAGCAGTGATTTTATAAACGACTAACTAATATGGGAGGGAATAGAGAACATTATGGCTGAGTGAACTAATTCAGTCTTATGAAGACAAATACTGTATAAGACCATTATTGTAGAAACAAGAATGCAAAAAGGGAAAAGGGGAGGGGGGCTTAATCTAGGGTCACACAGTTTGATG
>NW_006399810.1:13341119-13342607 GCF_000299155.1 Elephantulus edwardii | reverse complement strand
AACAACAACAAGTTATAATGTAGGTTTAATATTTTAAAATATATAAAACAATCATATAGAGTATTATCCAAAACTGGTTATCCACAGATTTTAATAAGAAAACATTCCCTTTAAGGCAAGATATTTTAAAGAAAAAATACATAAAGAATAATGAATCATATTAGAAAAAAGAAAGATCTAGCCTTAACTAAGCAGCAAAGAAAAAATCTAACTTCTCTGTAAATGTTCATTAAAATCAAAACTAAAATAAAATTTTATTTTAAAAACGGATAAAAAAAGAAAAAAATCCTCATGAAAAGGGCTGAGAATTTCAAACTCTCATGAACTCTAGAGCTATGGAGCCTTGATAAACTCAAGTATTATCCTGAGATAAACACCAAACAATTATCCTAAGACAATCTTTAAATCTTAAACTAAAAATATCCCCTGAAAGTCACCATCAAATAATACGTTATATTAACTAATTAAAAAAGGTCTCCCTTGAGCATTACCCTCTTTAAAGAACTAACGCTATAGGATTAAATTGACAACAGTAACTCAAAAGAGTAAATAAGAACCTTAGGGGGCAGAGAGTCTAAGTTAATGGAGGAGGAAGGAGCCAAAGAAGGAAGGTGAGAATGACAGCCCATCTTGGACAGAGCAGTCAGTGTCTGTCACTGAACTATACAAGCAGAGACTGCTCAACTGGGCTGTGCTAGGGTAGGTATATCCTCAACTACAACAAATGTAAAATATTGGAGGAGGTGGAGAACAATAAACTTGTACACATACATTAATACAAAAGGACAAACACAATAGGGATTTGTCATTTTAAAGCTAATGCTAAAATTGTAGCAAAAATTGAGAGAAAACAAAATGCTGAATCTGCCATAAACGGCTAGATATGTATATTACCACTAGGGACATAAGAGCCAATGTTAGATGGATCTTGGCTCAAAGCAGAGAGTACCAGTATAATGTCTATCTGTGTTTCACTGACTATGCAAAGGCATTTGACTGTGTGGATTAGAACAAATCATGGCTAACCTTGAAGAAATGAGAATACCAGAATACCAGATTATGTTCATGCAAAACCAATACCTGGACCAGGAAGCACTCATCAGAACCAGAGCAAATAAACAGCACATGCTTCAAAATCAGGAAAGAAGTGCATCATGGATGTGTCCTGTCTCCACACCTTTTCAATCTATATGTGGAACATGTCATTTGGGAAGCTGGACTTTACAAGGAGGAATGTGACTTCAGAATTGGAGGAAGATTCAACAACCACCTGCTTCCTATAAATGACACAATCCTGGTTGCTGAAGCTGAAACTGAGGAGGACCTGAATCTTCTGCTCAAGAAGATAAAGGACTGGAGTCTTCAACATGAGTTGAAGTTCAACATCAAGAACACAAAGATTCTCGCCACTGGGCCAATTGGCAGCACCAAGATAGATAGAGAAGAGACTGAAGTTGTCAACAGTTTCAGCTTGCTCCAGTCTACAAT
>NW_006399810.1:13339645-13340699 GCF_000299155.1 Elephantulus edwardii | reverse complement strand
CTAGAGACAAGGATTTTCAAACTCTGCCCCTGACATACTTTGGGCATGTGGCCAGGAGAGCCCCTCCTTCAAGAAGGACATCATGCCTAGAAGAATGGAGGGACATGCAGTAGTAGAAGACTTTGGATGAGGACTGACAGAGTGACTATAGGGGTAATGAGGCTAGCTGTGTCAGAATCAGTGAGATTGACTCAGGATAGGGCAGGGTTCAGAGCTATTGCACATAGGGTCGCTATGTGGTACTCAACGGCACATAACAACAACACCTAGTATAAACTAATAAAAAGACATATTTAATAGAAAAGTGTAGATGTAGCCAGTTAACCAAAACAACATACCTGAGCGTGTCTTCTTTTCTTTTTCCAGAAGATGCTTTTCCCGTAACTCACGCCCCAGGAGATTATGAAAGGCAGTAGTCGGCTTCAGTTCTTCCTTCCTTGCTTTCCTCTCTTTTTCTTTTTCTCTGTCTTTTCCTCTACTGTGAGATTTGTCTGTATTTTGTTCTCGATGTTTCTCTTTATGTTTCTCTGTTTCCCGATCTTTTGCATCTTTTCTTCTCTCCCTGTGTTTTTCTCGCTCCTTCTCCCCTCGAGGGTTTTCATAAGACACGTGAGCATCTCTTTCAGTTGTCCTTTCTTTATACTTTGTGTCACTGTCCAGATCCTTATACTTATGCTCTCTGTATTCAAGTGAGTCAATTTCTGGTTCCTTATGTACTCTCTTTTCTCTATGTTTCTTGTCTTCTTTTGGACTATCTGATTGTGCAATCTGAAACAGGTAACGAGAGAAAAGCATTACTTCTTAACTAAAGAAGTAAATTTTACATTGAACTTTTAATATCTTAACACATGAGTCATACTTATTAAAAGGATCTTTTAAAAACATTCATTCAACTCTTATGCAACCCAAGCTATGGTGTGGCATGAATTCATATTCTTAGAAGTATAAAGTATGGAGAGTGATGCAGCAACAGCGCGAGAACGCCGCCGTCAGACGGGGTTCCACCGCGAGAGGGGCCTGGAAGAGACCCGGGAAGAACAACAGCCAGCCACCT
>NW_006399810.1:13321396-13331390 GCF_000299155.1 Elephantulus edwardii | reverse complement strand
TGAAATATGTCAATTGGTATGCCGTCAACTCCTGGAGCCTTGTTTTTTGCCAATTCCTTCATAGCAATTTGAACTTCTTCCTTCATCACCATAGGTTCTTGCTCATATGTTATTTCATTAAATTCTTCTGTGTCAGCCAATTCCTTCTGATGCAGTGACTCTGTGCATTCCTTCCATCTTCTCTTGATACCTTCTGGATCATTTAATATACTGCCCAAAGTATTCTTAAGTATTGACACCCGTGGTTTGAATTTGTTTTTCAGCTCCTTCAGTTTAAGAAACGCTGAGTGAGTTCATCCCTTTTGATTTTCTGTCTCCAGCTCTCTGCACATTTCATTATAGTATCTTGCTTTATCGTCCCAGGCTGCCTGCTGGGAGCCGCTTGTTCTACCTAGCTGAAGCCATTTTGTAATTCTCTGAAGCCATTTTGTAATTCTCTAAGAACATGTTTGGACATGTTGCCCCTCCCTGGGAGGATAGGTTTGGGTTTACTCCACCCTGGGAGGATAGGTTTCGGTTTACTGGGAACGCCCTGCTAAGTTTCTGTTTACCAGATAATTTTCAGCTTACTGGAAATGACATGTTATTCTCCCCCACTGCGTACTTCTCCTCCCCCCATTGTGCTCCTGTATATAAGCTGTGAGTGCTTTCAATAAAATGGAGACTTGATCGGAAATTCAACTTGTCTCCCTGCTTTTGTGCCTCCTGTCCCCCCATTCTCTTTCTCCCCCTCCTAGGGTCACCGCTGAAGATCCTCACGGGCCAGGACAGCTGACTTTTGAAATTTTCTGTTTAGCTCTTTGATTTCTTGGTTTCTTCCTCTAGCTTTGGCTTCTTGGTGCTCTAATGCAATATTCAGAGTCTCATCTGACATTCATTTTGGTCTTTTCTTCTTTTTCAGACTTTGTAATGATCTTTTGCATTCTCCATGGACGACTTTCTTGATATCCTCCCAGAGCTCATTTGGTCTATGCTCATTGGTGCTCAAGGCCTCAAACCTGTTCATGAGATGGTTTTGAAATTCAAATGGGATAGACTTACGATCAAATTTTGGTTCCCGTGGACTTGATTTAATTTTCCTCAACTTCAGCTTGAACTTGCATATAAGTAGTTGGTGGTCTGTGCCACAATCAGCACCCAGCCTGGTTTTCACTGCTGATATTGAGCTTCTCCACCTAGTCTTTCCACTAACGTAATCTATTCGATTCCTATGCATACCATCAGGTGAGACCCATGTGTATAGCCTGCGTTTATGATTCTTATAAAAGGTATTTGCAATGAATAAATCATTGAATGTGCAGAACTCTATCATTCTATCTTCAGCCTCATTTCTCTCACCGAGCCCGGATTTTCCAGCTACTGAACATTCTTTTCTGTTCCCAACTTTTGCATTCCAGTCACCCATTATTATCAATGCATCTTGATTGCATGTTTGATCAACTTCTGACTGCAAAGCTGGTAGAAATCTATTTCCTCCTCTTTGGCTCTAGTTGTTGGTGCATATATTTGAATGATAGTGGTATTCAATGGACTTCCTTGTATGCGTATGGATATTAGTTACTAAGACAAAAGTATTTCATTAAACAACATATGAGCAAGAGTCTGTTGTGATGAAGGAAGAAGCTCAAGATGCTCTGAAAGAATTGGCAAAAAACAAGGCCACAGGAATTGACAGTATACCAGTTGACATATTTCAACAGACTCTGCCCTGGTTGTGCTCACCAAGTTGTGCCAAGAAATCTGAAGGACAACCACCTGGCCAACTAACTGGAAGAGATCTGTATCTGTTCCCATTACAAAGAAAAAAAATAACCTGACAAAGTGACAAAATTATCAAACAATATCATTGATATTATATTTAAGCAAGATTCTGCTGAAGATTATCCAAAAACAACTGACACCACACCAAAAGAAAACTGCCTGAAGTGCAGTCCGGGTTTAGAAGAGGCAGTGGTACTAGGGATATTATAGCTAATGTTACATGGATCATGGCTAAAGTCAGGGAGTACCAGAACAATGCCTATCTGTGTTTCATAGACTATGCAAAGGTATTTAGCGGTGTGGATCACAACAAACTGTGGCTGACTGAAGAGAATGGTAATCCCAGAACATTTGATTGTGCTTATGCGAAATCTATACTTGGACCAGGAGGCAGTCATCAGAATAGAACAAGAAAACATTGCAAGGTTCAAAATTGAGAAGGGTGTATGCCAGGGATGTGTCGTATCTCCATACTTTTACAATCTATATGCAGAACAGATTACCTGGTAGGCTGGGCTCTATGAGGAGAAATGGGGCATCAGGATTGGAAGAAGACTCATCAACAATCTGCACTATACAGATGATACAACCCTGTTTGCTGAAACTGAGGAGGACCTGAAACGCTTGCTGCAGAAGGTCAAGGACTACAGCCTTGATATCTCGATATCAAGAAAAAGATTCTCACCACTGGGCCAATTGGCAGCATCATGATAGATTATGAAGAGACTGAGATTGCTAGCAGTTTTAGTTTGCTTGGATTCACAAACAACATTCTTGGTATCAGCAGCCAGGAAATTAAAGGACTAATTTCACTTGGAAAAGTCTATAGTCAGAGATCTAGCCAAAATACTGAAGACTAAAAATGTCAGTCTGGAGACTAAGGTGTGCCTGATTCAGGCCAAAGTCTGCAATTACTTATTATGAATCAGAAAGCTGGACAATATCTAGGGATGACAGAAGGAGAATTGATGCCTTTGAGCTGTGGTGCTGGAAAAGAGTACTGAATATACCAATGACTGCCAGCATAACAAATAGTTTAATCCTAGAAAGGACCAGGCTGCTCCTTGGAGACAAGGAGTCTGAAGCTCTGTCTGACATACTTTGGACATGTTGCAAGGACAGCCCAGTCTTTGGAGAGTAAAACCCTCAATGAGACGGAATGATTCAGTGACTGGAGTAACAGGTGTAGATGTGTTAGAGACAATGTGATTAGCACAGGATAGAGCAGGGATTAGGGTTGTTGTACACAGGGTCGCTATGAGTTGTAGGTGACAAGATGCCATATAACAACAGCAACAACAAGACACTAAAGAGGAATCCTAGAGCCCACAGCCTGTCCTTTCTCACCCAGCGGTGATGGGAAATGAAGGAGCAACAGTTTCAGGAGAACTATTCCTCAACCCCTAGCCCATTCCCATCATGGCACATCCTGAACCAAGAGCCACACAGAAGTCCAAGCTGCATTTAGGACATTGTTAAACCATAACAAAAGACTGAGCTGGCAAGAAGTAGGGACTGGCTAAAACCACCAGACACCCTAAACAACTGGATACATAAGCTAAGCTTGGTCCCAGTTTATCCCTTATAAACTTTATGGTTTGGAGCTTTACTCCCAGGTTTCTGATCCACCTTGAAATAAAAGACGTATTGCAATGGGAAAGTCTGCTGTTAGGGACCTCTCCAAAGAACTGAAGAGCAATGGCACATAACAACAACAACAGAGTGCCAGATGTGTATTGTGTTTCAGCTCTCTATAAGCAGTGGTCCTGTTTTCCCAGCACCATTTGTTGAAGAGATTGTCATTTCCCCATTTGATAGGTTTTACTTCCTTTTTGAATATTCATTGACCATAGATAGATGGGTCCATTTCTGAGTTCTCAATTCTGTTCCATTGGTCTATGTGTCTCTCATTGTACCAGTACAATGCTGTTTTGGTTACTACCACTGTGTAGTAACTATGCTTTTCACTTCATTTTTGCTTTTTAGAAGTGCTTTTCCTGTTCAGGTCTCTTTCCTTTAAAAAAATAAAACAAAACAACAACAACAACAAAAACAACCTTAATTTCTCTTTCAATCTCTTTAAAAAATTAATTTGGTAACTGAATTTGGATTATGTTGAACATGTAGTTTGCTTTTGGTAGGATTGCCATTTTCACAATAGTGAATCTTCCTATCCGCAAACAGGGAATATTTTTTTCAATTTATTTAGGTCTTTTATTGTATCTCACAGAGGCTGACATATACAGCCAGAAAGGCACAATCTGGAGAGGACAAAACTGATGAATGGGACCTACTAAAGACTAAATCCCTGTGCACTTCAAAAACTTTTTCCAACCAGGTGAAAAGAAAACCTACCAAATAGGAACAAACATTTGGCAATATCATTCCAGACAACAGTCTTATAATGAAAATTTACAAAATACTCCTCACACTCCAGAAGAAAAAGACTGATAACACAATTACAGAATGGGTAAAAGACATGAAAATATTTTTCACAGAGGAAAACTTTCAGGTGGCCAATAAACGCACGAAGAAATGCTCCAAATCACTGGCAGTAAGAGAGATGTAAATCAAAACCACAATGAGATAGCATCTTACCCCAGTAGCAGCGGCAAAGTTTAACAGGGCAGCAAGCAATAAATTTTGGTGAGGATGTGGAGAGGAGGGATTGTAAAATGGTCCATTAAGGGTGGTATTGCCATAGACTGGTACATCCACTCTGGAAGGCAGTTTGGCATTTCCTCAAAGAGTTAAACACAGAAACTCTGCATGACTCAGCTATTCCACTACTAGAAATATATCCCAAAAAATTAGAACTGAGATACAAATGAAGATTTATACGCCAATTTTCATAGCAGCATTATTCATCATCACAAGAACATGGAAACAGACCAAATGTCCAACCTCAATCAAAATGATTAAAAAACTGTCGTACATTCACACAGTGAAATACCACGCAGCATTCAGAAGCAACGATTTCAAAAAATATTACATAACTTGGGAGAGACTGGAGAGCATTATGCTAAGCAAACTAACTCAGTCTCTTAAAGACAAATACTACATAAGACTATTATTGTAAGACTGAAAGGACAACTCGTAAAACACATATAGGAACCCAACGGAGGAAGTGGTAAGAACAGAGGGCAAGAATTGGTAGGGGCAAAAACCACAGGGTTGCACATATTTGGTGGGTGGAGGGAGCAGGTGAATGAAATGGGAAGGATCCACTGGGGGCCTGAAAAGTCAGGGTTAATGATGGGCAGGGTTCAATGAGGATTAATTCTATATAACATAATGCATGGGAATGATTGTATGAAACACACTGTGAATGAAGAACAGTGTGAAGCACAGTGCACACGAAATGTGTTAGCAAACCTATATGAAATTTAAAATTTTTTTAAAAAATAAAAATGGATATATTCCACAATTTTGCCCTATTCTACTATAGTTCCAAGGGACTATGATGGCTTTATCTTTGAATTCAAAATCCCTCTGAAGTAAGCCACTTGCAATCAAAATTTCACAGCACTATAAAACTCAATAAAATTGTCAAAGAAAACCAACCAGGTTCCAAATGAATCCTAATTCAAATTTATTAAGTACATTACCCAAAGGTGTTTCCTGAGGTCATCTGCTTTCCACGTGTCATCTTTAGTTCTTCTCTGAAAAGGAAGTCACAAATTTAGAAATTTTAAAGAGTTTAAAACAACAAATTTTTTTTATCTTCTAGTAAACAACTATTTCATTAATCCCCTTAAATCATAGACCTTAATTATTGATATGTCAGAAAATCAATTACTTCTCTAAATGAATAAAAGTTAATAGAAATACAGCACTTTAAGAATATTCAGAAGTCTACAATTACTCATGACTATAGAATGTTCTTTTGCCTACTTAAAAGCCATTAAGTACTTTAAAAATAAAAAAGGAAATAAGTTATAATGACAATCTAAACAAAAATCCTAGGACAAATACCTGTAACTTTAAACTACATTGTATTAAGTCTGTTTATTAAAAGCAACCACATTTCTCACTGCAAGCACTCATCCTACCATGTGACTCTGAGGTGTCATCCATAGAGATATAGGGTTTATATTCTTCACTCTTCAACTTGAATACACTTATACTATCAATTACATGTTGGGTGAGTTACTAACAACAGGTCAGACATTTGAATCTACCAGCTGCTCCACTTAAAGATGGGGACTCTCATCCCACTAAGATTGAAGGATGGTTGCTATAAACTGCAATCCACTCAAGGCCTTGGATTTGGTTTATTATTTTGGATTTTTTTTTATTATACTCTGGCAAGAAGCCCTCACAGCCTAGTCCACTAGAAACCAAAAGTCAGGAGTTCAAATCCAGCCATTCCAAAGAATCAATCTAAAGTTCTTTTCTCCTGTCAAAATTCACAGCCTGAGAACCACACAAGGAGTTACCATGAGTCAAAATCAACTTGAGGGTGCCTGTTTTGGTTTGGGTTGGTTGTTTTTTAATTTTCATATACTATGATTTCATCTTCCTTGGATCAACAATCAATACCCTTGGTACCAGCAGTCAGGAAATCAGGAGATGTATTGCACTGGGCAAGTCTGCTATCAGAGACCTCTCCAAGTTTCTGAAAAGCAATGTTGTCAGTCTGAAGAGTAAGGTGTGCCTAATTCAGGCCATGCTCTTCCCAATTACTTGAGATGGACTGACATGGTGACTTCAGCAATGGGCTTGAATGTTTCAGAAATGATGAGGATAGCACACGATAGGGCAGGGTTCAGACTGGCTGTTCATAGGGTTTCTATGAGTCATACTCAACGGCACCTTACAACAACAGCAGCATGGCAGGAAGTGTGTTGTATACCATCATGTCAGAACCAATCCTTAGCACATCATCCAGTGAGTTTTCAGAGGCAGTAAAGGCACAGGAGGAGAATGCCCATATTTCTCCAACAGAGCAGCTGGCAGCTGAAAATTCCTTAAGCTGTCAATCCAAAAATATGCAGTTTGAATTTGCGAGCTGCTGTCTGAGAGAAAGATGGGCAATCAAATTCTGTGTGATTTAATTCCTCTGACAACTTCCTAGAGGGTCAGCTATGGGTCAGTTCTGACTCGAAGGTACACAACAACAGCAAAGACACTAGAACTCCCTACTTGTCAATTCAGATATCAATTGACATGTTTCAGCTAACAGAGGCAGCCCTGAATGGGCTCACCAACCTATGTCAAGAAATTTGGAAGGCAGGTCCCTAGCCAACTGATTGGAGGAATTGATATTTGTTCCCATTCCCAAGAAAGGTGATCCAACATACTGTGAAAATAATGAAACAATATCATTAATAAGCCATGCAAGGGGGGGGATTGTGTACCAATGAGGGAGTTTTTCTTTTGCTTTTCAAGGAGAGGAGCAAACGGGGGGGGGGGGAGGGGGGAGGAGGGGTTTGTGCGGGGAGAAGGGTGCAACAATGAATGAATGGAATCCCAAAATCTCTGTGATGTTCACTGAAATGAAAAATAAACAACCTAAATTTAAAAAAATAAATTTAAAAAAAAAAAGCCATGCAAGTAAAATATAGCTGGAGGTTATTCAAAAGCTGATAGAACAGTAAGTACATAGTCAGGGAACTGCCAGAAGTTCAAACTAGGTTTAGAAGAGGACATGGCATTGCTGCTGTCAGATGGGTCTTGGTTGAAAATAGAGGATATCAGAAGAATTTCTATCTGTGTTTTATTAACTATACAAAGGCATTTCACTGTGTGGATCTTAACAAATGATGACCAACACTGAGAAGAAAGAAAGGGATTTCCAAAACACTTAATTATGCTTATATGAAATCTGTACCTAGACCAAGAAGCTGTCGTCCAGAGAGAGCAAGAGAATTAAGATGATTTAAAATCCAGAAAAGTATATGTCAGAGCTGTGTCCTTTCTCCAGACCCATTCAATGTGTACAGTAAGCAAATCCTTCAAGAAGCTGGATTTTATGAAGAAGAACGTGAGACTAGAGGAAGACAACCTGTGTTATGCAGATGAAACAACCTTGCTTGCTGAAAGTGAGCAGGAATCAAGGCACTTACTGCAGGTGATCAAGGACTGCATCCTTCAAAGCTTATTATACCTTACCATCAAAAAACCTAAAAGCTTCACCACTGGGCCAATAGGAAATATGGTAGATGGAAAAAAGACTGACATTGTTAGCAATTTTATCTACTTAGATCCACAATCAACACCCTTGGTCAAGAGACTCCTGACCAGCAGTCAGGAGACCAGGAGACACTGAACACTGGGAAAGTCTGATGTCAGAAGCATATCTAAGGTTTGACTGATTTAAGCCCTGGTCTTTACTAGCACTTGCTATGCATCTGAGAACTAGATAATGAATAAGGGTGACATAAGAATTGAATTGTGACATTGGAGAAGAATACTGAAGATCCCATGGACTGACAAATGAATAGCATAGCTCTTGGAAAAGGTGCAGCCAGAGAGCTCCTTGGAGGCAAAGGTGATAAAACTTTGTCTCATATACTTTCCACACTCTCTCAGGTCACCTTTCTTTGGAATGAGAACAAATACAGATCTCTTCCAGTCAGTAGGCCAGGTGGTTGTCCTCCAAGTTTCTTGGCAAAACTTGGTGAGCACATCTAGAGCACCTGTTCATTGAAATATGTCAAAGAGTATGCAATCAATTCCTATTCCTGGGGCCTTGTTTTTTGCCAATTCTTTCAGAGCAGCTTGAACTTTTTTCATCACCACAGGCTCTTGCTCATACGTTGTTTTATAAAATTCTTCTGTGTCCACCAATTCCTTTTAGTATAGTGACTCTGTATACTCTTTCCATCTTCATTTAATGCTTCCTGAATCATTTTATATTCTGCCCAAAGCATCCTTAAGTATTGCAACTCGAGGTTTGAATTTGTTCTTAAGTTCCTTCAGCTTAAGAAATGCTGAGCGAGTTCGGCCCTTTTGATTTTCTGACTCAATCTCCTTGAACATTTCATTGTAATACTTTACTTTGTTTGTCTTCCCACGCTGCCATCTGGAATCTTCTGTTCAACTCCTTGCTTTGGCTTCTTGGAGCTCCAGTGCAATATTTAGAGTTTCTTCTAACATCCATCTTGGTCTTTCCTCCTCTGTTTTTGTAATGACCTTTTGCATTTTTCCTGGATGATATTCTTGATATCTTCCCACAGCTCATCCAGTCTTTGCTCTTTAATGCCCAAGGTCCCAAACCTGTTCCTGAGATGGTTCTGAAATTCAGGTGGGACATACTCAAAGTCAAATTTTGGTTCCTGTGGACTTGATTTCATTTTCCTCAGCTTCAGCTTGAACTTGCATATGAGTGACTGGTGGTCTGTTTCACAATTAGCACCTGGCCTAGTTTTCACAGCTGATATTAAGCTTTTCCAGCGATTCTTTCCACAGATATAATCTATCTGGTTCCTATATATAATATCAGGTGAAACCATGAGTAGAACCTGCATTTGTGTTTCTTATAGAATGTATTTGTAGTGAATAAGTCATTGATTGTGCAAAATTCTATCATACTATCTCCTGCTTCATTTCTGTCCATGTTTTCCAACTGCTGATACTCCTTCTCTACTCCCAACTTTTGCATTCCAGTCACTTATTATTATTATTATTATTATTAATGCATCTTGATTGCATGTTCGATCAATCTCTGACTATAAATGTTGGTAGAAATCTTCTATTTCCTCCTCTTAGGTTCTGGTTGTCAATGCATATGTTTTAATGATGGTGGTATTCACTGGACTTCCTTGTCTGCATAGGGATATTATCCTGTCACTCAAAACACTGTATCTCAAGACGGATCTAGAAATGACCTTTTTGACCATGAAAGCAACCCCATTTTTCCTCACCTTTTTTGTCTTCAGCATAGTAGATCATATGATACTCTGACTAAGAGTGTGGAAATTATCAAACAATATCTTTGATATCACATGCAATCAAGATTCTACTGAAGATTATCCAAAAACAACTGGAACAACACATCAACAGAGAACTGCCAGAAGTGCAGGCTGGATTTAGAAGAGGCCATGGCACTAGAGATATTATAGCTAATGTCAGATGGATCTTGGATGAAAGCAGAAAGTACCAGAGGAATTTCTATCTATGCTTCATTGACTATGCAAAGACATTTGACTGTGTGAATCACAACACTGTGGCTGACTCTGAGAAGAATGGGAATCCAGAACACTTGATTTTACTTATGCAAAACCTATAC
>NW_006399810.1:13316051-13320831 GCF_000299155.1 Elephantulus edwardii | reverse complement strand
GTATTGAATATACTATGAACTGCTAGGAGAACAAACAAGTTCATCCTGGAGAGGGTGAAGTCAGGATGCTCTTTGGAGGCAAGGATTCTGAAGCTCCGCCTGACATACTTTAGACATGTTATAAGGCATGATTAATCCTTGGAGAGGGACATCATGCTTGGGAGGGTGAAGGGACAGCACAGGACAGGAAGACCCTCGATGAGATGGATTGTCCAGTCACTGGGGTAATGGGGATGGGCATGTCAGAGACAGTAGGTTTAGCAAGGGATAGAGCAGGGTTTAGGGCTGTTGTACACAGGGTCACTATGAGTAACTCAACTACAGGTAACTCAATGGCACATAACAACAACAACAACTCTGTTGTTATACTTTGGCATTGTTTTTAGGAGGCTATTCCTTGGAGAGGAATATCATGTTTAGAAAGGTAGAGGAAGGACCAGAGAAGGAAAGGAAAAGCCTCAGCAAAATGGATTGATACAATGACTATGACAATGAGCTCAAGTGTGTCAGGGATGATGATGACACAGGAAAGGAGAGTGTTCAGATCTGTCACTCATAGGGTCACTGTGAGTGCCATTCCATGGCACCTAACAACAACAACGTGGCAGGAAGGAGCTGTGGTGGTTTACTGGTAAAAAGTTGTGTTGCCAACCCAAAGGCACATGGTTCAAATTCACTAGCTGTTCTGTGGAGGAAAGATGAATAATCTCCTGTGTGATTCATAGGCTCTGAAAACCCACCAAAGGATCAGCTATGAATCAGTTCTGACTTGATAGTATATAATAACTACAATAACACTAGAGGAAAGGAAGTCTGGTGGCTTAGTAGTAAGGAACTGTGCTGTCAATCTAAAGGCACTTGATTCTAATCCACTGGAGAAAAATGGGCAACTTACTGCCTCTGAAAACCCACTGGAGAGTCAACTTTAAGTCCAGTTGTGACTCAAAGATACACAATAACAACATGGCAGGACTGATGCTGACAGACTTCCAAGGCAATATGGTTTCCCACAGGTTTTCCAGGGGTTGCTCACTCCAAAAATTCAATCACTAAGATATAAGGAAGCCAAGCAGTCACATGGAGCAGCCACATGTAGATATTCCAGTAAAGAACCTCAGCGGAGGCTCCAGCCAACAGTAAATGTCAATCAGCAGTTACATGGAAAAGCAAGATTCCAAATAAGTCTAGTTCCAGCTGGAACTTTTGAGTCATATTTCACATACACAAACTAAGAGTATTCCCAGCTTGTCAACTCCACAGTTAAAATGAACCTCCTGTGAATTTTCATAATTCCTGAGCTACAGAATAATATGTGAACACAATAAAATGTATGCTGCTTTTTGCAAAATAATTTTGGTAGTCTGTTATGTAGCAATATGAACAGGGAGAGATGGAAGGAAGGAGTAGGGAGAAAGATAGATGGGTAGATAAACAGATAATGCATTGAGAATCTAGAATCTATCAAATATCGTACTATGTCAAATACATTATTTAAACCTCATAGCATTATAAATAGGGTTCCATTTTCCAAACAAGGAATTTCAAGAAAACAGAAGCTAAATAACTTTGATTCCTCTGAACTTGAACAGGCAGATAATACAACATGAATGCATTCATTATGAAAAGACTAACAGAATATATTGAAGAATAGATATTCCTTCATTTGGTCTAAATAGTGAGAAAGTAGAGTTAATATTCAGTCCTCGAGCACCAGACTCCAGAACCCATCCTCTTCTCCACTTGTTTACCAAAATGAGCAGCTCTGCATACCTCTGAGAAAAGGACACTCCCCAAATTCAGTGACTTCCCCATTCCACCTTGCTGCTGATGTTTGTGCCAGCCAGCATCATGTTCCTCTCCAAGGAATAACCTCTCCTAGCAACATGTCCAAAGCCTCATCATTCTTGCCTCCAAAGAGCACTCGGTTGCACCATCTTTATCATCTCCAAGTCATACTCTGGTGGCTTGTAGTAAGGAATTGTGCAGCCAATACAGAGGTACACTGTTAGAATCCACCAGCTGCTCCACAGGACAAAGATGAACTCCCATGCAATTTACTGCCACTGAAAACCCACTGGAGGGTCAACTATGAGTTGGTTTTGAGTCAAAGGTACACAACAACAACAACAAAAACAACCTGATGTTGCTTATTTGTCCTGAGATAAGGGGTTTGTTTTATGTTGAGATGTAACTGAAGGCTATAGTTTTGACCTTCTTTAGTAAGTGCTTCAAGTCTTCTTCGCTTTCTACAAGCAAAGTTGTGTCACCTGCCTACTGCAGGCTAATGATGTGTTTTTCTCCATTCCACATGCCACATTCTTCTTAATATACACTAGCTTTTCTATTATTTGATCAGCATACAAACTGATTAAGTATGAAGGGAAGATACAGCCCTGATGAACATCATTTTATAAAAATACTCATTCTGAGCTCCTTACAAATGCCAAGTACTGTCTGGGCTACACAGATAAACCAAATTAAAATAAAACAATACCCACCTTCCAAAACATAATCTTCTGGCTCCACTAACATTTACTGTTGTCTATTGTCAAAAAAGTGTTTCTCGGGAATTTCCTTAATATGGTCAAAAATATATATTCAAAACCAAGAGCCAATATTATTCTCAATGGAGAAAGGCTAAAAGCATTTTCCTTGTGAACAAGGACAGACAAGGATGCCCACTTTTACCACCTCTATTCAATATTGTACTGGAAGTACTTGCTATGGCAATAGACAAAAGAAGGAAATGAAAGGCACTCAGATCAGCAAAAAGATAATGGTTAATATTGCTCTATGCAGATGATAAGATAGTATACACAGAAAACCCCAAGGACTTAACAAAAAAACTGGTAGTGCTAGTAGACCAATTTAGTAGAGTAGCAGGATATATAGTATCAATATCTAAAAATTCAGTGGGATTCCTGTACAGTAACAAGTAGAACTCAGGGAATGAAAACAAGCAAGCAATACCATTTACAAGAGGCAACCACAAATTGAGATACTTGGGAGTGAACCTAACTAGAGACACAAAAGATCTATAGAAAGAAAACTACAGAACATTTTTGCAAAATACAATATAAAAAAAAATAGAAAAATGTTCCCTTTTCATGGATAGGAAGACTCGATAGTGTGGAAATGGCAATTCTATCAAAAGCAATTTACGTATTCAATGTAATCTCAATACAGATACCAAATTCACTTTTCAAGGAGATCAAAATGGAAATTGTTAAGTTTAACTGGAGAGGAAAGAGATCCCAAATAAGCAAAGAACTTCTGAAAAACAAAAATGAAGTGGGAGGCATGGCACTCCCTGACCACAGTGGTAGTAACCAAAACAGCATGGTACTAGTAAAATGACAGGCACATAAACCAGTGGAAGAGAACTGAGAATCCAGAAATTAACCCAGCTATCTATCATTCACAAGTGTGAGGATAGCACAGGACAGGACTAGATTCAGATCTTTTGTTCATAGGGTCGCTATGAGTTGTACTCGACTAGATGCACCTAACAACAACAATGATCTATGGTCAACAGATATTTTAAAAGCAAGTAAAATCTAGAAAATGGGTAAATGACAACCTCTTTACAAATGGTGCTGGCAAAACTGGACTGCAACCTGTAGAAAGCTGAAATAGGATCCACGTCTTACACCATACACAAAAATCAACTCAAGATAGATCAGGGACCTCAAATTAAAGCCCTAAACCCTAAAGCTCCTAAGAGAAAAACTGGGATCAATGTTAGATGGCCTAGACTATGGTATAAAAATACTGTCAAATATAGCCAGAAATGCTCAATTTGGAAAGTATAAAAATTGATGAATGGCTATCAAAAACATTTTCCAACAAAATGGGGGAGGGAGAAAAAAAACACAATAAACCTACTGACTAGGAAAAAACATTTGGTAATACCACTATAGACAAGGGTCTCGTATCAAAAGTTTACAGAATCCTACAAGGTCTCTAGAAGACAAAGACTGATAAAACAGTTATAAAATGAGCAACAGACATGGAAAGACTTTTGCCAGAAAAAGATATTTGGATGGCCAACAAACACATGAAATGTCCAAAATCACTGGTAGCAAGAGAGATGGAAATCAAAACCACAATGAGATACCATCTCACTCCAGTAGCAGTGGCAAAATTTACCAGGTCAGCAAGTAATAAATGTTGGAGAAGATGTGGTGAGACAGAAATTCTTATACATCGTTGGTGGGATTGTAAAATGGTACAACCACTCCAGAAGACAGTTTGATGTTTCCTCAAAAAGTTGAACATAGAAATTCCCTATGACCCAGCTACTCCACTGCTTGGAATATACCCCAAGAAAATCAGAACTGAGGCACAGAGACTTTTACACTAAGGTTCATAGCAGCATTATACACCATAGCAAGAACGTGGAAACAGCCCAAATGCCCAACCATAAAAGAATGTACTGAGAAATCATGGTACATTCATATGATGGGAAACTACACAGTATGCAGGAGCATGATTTTGCAAATCACTACCTAACTTGGGAGGGACTGGAGAGCATTATACTGAGTGAACTAACTTAATCCCATAATGACAAATACTGTATAAGGTCATTATTGTAGAATGTATAAGAGGATCCAAGAGGGGGAGCAGAGGACTGAGGATGAGGGGGGAGTTAATCATAGGGTTGCACAATTTGATGGGGGGAGGGATGGATGAGTAAAGGCAATGGGAAAGATACAGTGTGGAAAACAACATATATGCACTTTGTAAGTAAACCAGTATAAAATAAAAATTTTCTTTTAAA
>NW_006399810.1:13311332-13315836 GCF_000299155.1 Elephantulus edwardii | reverse complement strand
AAAAAAACCCCAAAAACATATTCTCCATTTCTGTCACAAGAATGACCAAGGAAAGTCATGAGTTATTCAAACTTGTTCTAAGAATTTAAGGGGAAATGCTAAGAAGTTAAATGTTTTAACATACGTCCACTAATTGTTAAACATTGCTCCCTTCACGAAACTAATTTTCCCTCCCTATGAAAGCCGGCCAAACTAAATGACTCATTTCTAATGAAAAGAATGAAACATGTTATGATGTTATGCAACTTCTGATGTTAGGTCACACGGTGAACAGCTGGAAAGCTGGTTTGTCACACAGGTATAAGGGAAGCCAGTTTCTTGTCACAGAACAATCACACAGACCTGGGTAAGGTTCATGTGGAGAGGAACTATAGATTCTTGCCAGCCCCAGCTCAATAACCATGTAAGTGGGTAATCAGAAGTAGGACATTTCACCTGGTTAGTCTTCAGACAGGATCCTGGACGTTCAGTGGTTAAGTCCTTGGCTACTAATTTAAAGGCTGGTGGTCTGAGTCTACCAGCAGCAACACAGGACAAAGATGAGTCAGACTATTGACAAAGATGTCCAACCCTGGAAACCCCACGGAGCAGCTCTACTCTGTCCTGAGGGCTGCTATGTGTCAGAAGCAAATTAATGGCCACAGGTTTGGGTTTGGAAGTCTTTAGATGCCTGCAGCTCTGACATCTTAACTGCAACCCTGAGCCTGAAGTTCCAGAAAAACCACGCCGAAATTCCTGATCCACAGAAACTGAGAGTTCATAAATATTTCCTGTTCTGTAAGGCACAGGTTGTTAAGTAACAATAGGTTAAAGAATGAAAGGCAGTCAATCTCCTATCTAAATTGGACTCGATTTGCAAGGCCCATTCCAAAATTCACCTTCTCTACCTTCAAAGGGGTTAGGCTCTGTCAGAGATAGTGAGACTGGCTCAGGATGTGATAGGGTTCAGAGCTATTGTGCATTAAGTCGCTGTGAGTCACAGACAACTCAGCAGCACATAGCAACAACAACAGTCATCTTTAACTTTTAACCTAGTTTGAACTTTGAACTTACACTGTACTTCAATGTAGACTTCCTAAGACTGTTACTACACGTCTGTTAATCTCTATAATAAGAGTATAAACTCACTGAAGATGGAATCATAGCTTATTTTTCTTTGGTAGTCCTGCTTCATGCTGCTCCATTTACTTCTGGTACTCAATAGACAGTTACTGATGATTGTGTTGCATTCACCAGAACTACAATACAGACTAACAAGGGGGAATATTAAGAGATAGCTTGACTGTAACAGTGAACGCAGTTACGCAAAATTAATCAAGGATAATTGCCTGCAGAGAACAAAAATATATTTATCCTATTTCATTTCTCCTTTGAGAAATACTATCTTAAAGACACAAGTAAAAGAAGAGATTGGAGAGCATGTTCAAAATGAAAAGCAAATGTAGTACAAACAAAAACTATTAACTTGGTCAGTGGATAAGTCCAAACCCACTGTGGTCATGTTAGCTCCAACTCACAGTGATGCCAAAGGGCAAAGGGAGGTTTACAGGCTATAATCCCGCACAGCAGCACTGTCTCGTCTCTCGCACCAAGAGGACCTGGTAGGGTCAAGCTGTTGACCATTATTAGGCTTAGTAGTCCAACATTTAACCCACTGTGCCACCAAGACCTCTTAGTCTCAATAAGTCACTGAAAAAATGTTTATTAAATGAAATATAGAGGGAAAATATGGATTGGTTCCAACTGTCAAGTCAGACCCATAGTTGACCCTCAAGCAGGATTTTTGAAGCTGAAAGCTGCAAAGGAGACTGTCCATCCATCTCATGTGGAACGTCTGGTGGAGTCAAACCTTGTACCTTTATTGTTTATTGTGCAACTACTTAACCACTGCAACCTAAATATAACAACAGAATTGTCTATCTACTCTCACTGGAAACCATTTCTTTATTTGCTCAGTTTTCCAAAATGGATCCACAGTAAGGTATGTTATAAAATGGTAAGCTGAAATTATAAAAAGAATAATGGTAACTTCTGAACTTGGCAATTTTTTATCTCTTTCAGGCCAACTGTTTTGTACAGAAGTTTAACATGTGACCTGTTCTAAACAAAGGGGGAAGGATGTGCACATGTGACCACATACCACACTGTTAAAAGAAGTGATAACTAAAATGAGGAACAAGCAGTGGGCTCTTTGTCAATAGAGCATCTGGGAATCTAAAAAGTAACAGTATTATCAATTTTAAAAAACTATTGAATTTGAGGTGTTGGGGGCTTTTTAATTTATTTTAATAAAAGTTCACAGAGACTTTGGATTTCCACTCATTCACAGTTGCACACCTTCCTCCCTGCCCAACCCCCCAGTTTGCTTTTCTCTTTAAAAAGTAAAAAAAAAAAATTATTTCATTGCTATGTAATCACCCACCCACCTACCCAGTCCACTCCCCTATGCAGCTTTCATTCTGGACTCTTGTCATGACAATAATACCTAATCATATATTTCTCCTAAACAGTTCTCTCCCTCATCTGTTTCAATGCAGTATACATTATTTATCCCCTCTTGGTTCCCCCAAACCCCCATGTCAGACCTATTTTACAACAGTGGCACTATGCAGTATTTGTTCTTTTTGTGACTGAGATATTTCACTCGGCATAATGTCCTCCAGGGTCACCCATTTTGTGTAATATTTCATAAATCCCTTGTTTTTCAATTCAACATAGCATTCCATGTATGAATATACCACAGCTTCTCTATCCCCTTGTTTGCTGATGGACACTTAGGTTGTTTCCAACTCTTTGCTACTATGAACAAAGCAGCAGTAAACATGGATGTGCATATATCTGCTTGGGTGGCAGTTATGGTTTCTTTAGGGTATATTCCCAGTAATGGAATTGCTGGGTCAAATGGTATTCCCATTTCCAACTTTTCGAGAAAGCACAATACAGCCTTCTATAGTGGTTGCTCCATTTTACACTCCCTGAATAAGGGTTCCAGTTTCTCCCCAATCCCACCAGCATTTGATGTTTGCTGTTCTGTTAAATTTCGCTATTCTTACTGGGGTGAGATGATAACTCATAGTTGTTTTGACTGACATCTCTCTTAGAGCTAGGGATTTTGAATATTTTTTCATGTATTTGTTTGCCATCTGCATGTCTTCTTTGGTGAAGTGTCTGTTCATATCCTGTGCCCATTTGGTAATTAGGTAGTTTTCCTTTATCTTGTTGTGGTGTTTAAGTATTTTATAAATTCTATATATAAGTCCCTAATAAGACATTTCATTGCCAAACATTTTTCCCCAATCTTTGGCTTCCCTTTTTAGCCTGTTGGAGAACTTTTTGGATGTGCATAGGTATTTGATTCTTCGAAGGTCCCATTTATCTATTTTATCCTCTCCTAGTTTTTAGGAAGCTTGGAAGACTGTTTATGTTGTGGATTAGGACTTCTTGAGTTCTTCCAAGCTTTTCTCTGATGAAGTATAATATAGTCTTTGGTTTTAGTCCAAGGTCTTAGGTTCTTGATCCACTTTGAGTTGGTTTTTGTGTAGGGAGCAAGGTACACGTGTCAGGTGGCCCTAGTGCACGTGGCCCTGGTCCGAATTTGAGTTTTAACTAACTGAAACTACTTTTGCTGGTAAGAATCCTAAAAACAGATTTTTCTTCTTACTTTTAAACTTTCACCAACAAAAATGTCCAGCTCTTGCCTTATAAACAGCTAAGTACTTAATAACTTTGAGCTTTTAAAAGTCAGATAAATGGTCTTGCTTAAATCTGAAGGTTTTCTTCTTTAATTTCTCTTTAAAGTTTTAAAGACTAGGCAAGCTCTGGTAGCCTAGTGGCAAGAAGCTGCACTGCAATCCTAGAGGTATGCAATCTGAATCCACCGGATGCTCTGCTGGAGAAGGAGGAACAATCTCCTCCTGTACCAGTCAAATCTGATTTGACAGTACACATACACAAAAATAATAAAAGAAAATTTTTAAAAAATCTAAAGACTAGAGCCATGAAAGCTTTCTCTTTTTTTAAGTTCTTTTGTTGTTGTTGTTTATTGGTGTCCAGTTGAGCACGACTCATAGTGACCTTATGAACAAAAGGCCTAGAGCCTGTCTATAACTATCATTTCTCAAAGTTCATAACAATTTTAAAAGATACATGTTAATGGTAAGGGCTCATTGCTATCACCAGTTTATGCCACAAGTCTCCAAAACTCAATATGCATCCACATATAAAGTGCTTCAAATAAGAATGATCTTTTTCTTTTGTTGATCCTCTTTGCTCTGCAAAAGTCTCATAAAGAACCACAAATATCCATTCAGGTCCTTGCTCTATGGAGCACAAAGATAACCTTGCATTTCAAATTGACCCTCTAAGTACAGAGTTGAAGAAATTTATTTTCCTCTAAGGAAGGAATTGTTACCGTTATGTGTTCATTGAGTCACCTGCAATTCATAGCAACCCTTACGTACAAGAGCCCTAAATTCTGCTCTATCCTATGCCAATCTCACTGTCT
>NW_006399810.1:13303170-13308662 GCF_000299155.1 Elephantulus edwardii | reverse complement strand
AGGGAGAGGGAGAGGGAGAGGGAGAGGGAGAGGGAGAGGGAGAGCGAGAGCGCAAGCATGCACCTCAGGAGATTTGGCTGAACAGTGAAATCATCTATAGGATTATTTTGTTTTCCCATGTAACTTACTGACTCTAAAAACCCACTAGAAGATCAGCTATGTGTCAGTTCTGACTCAGTGGCACACAACTAACAAGTAAATCTAGGAACTGAACTCTATGGTTTTCAACATCTGGAATGTGACATTAGCCAAGGTTGCCCTTTTGCATACTAGGAAAATATTACAGACATAATATGTGCACAATAAGGAAGAGTGTGAGGAATCACAGGCAACAAAACATTCTCAATATAATTTCTCTTTCTCTCTCACACACACATAGAGAGGTTGGCTTAATAAGTCAATTACATGTCTAAAAACTTTTTATAACCAAAACTCTTTGGAGAACTACACAGAAAAATCCTAAAGAACTTTTTTAAATCTATCAGGATAAAATAAAGTTATTTCATTTCCCCTTCTCCTCCCCATCCCCACTCCGCCCAATGCAGGACTGAAAGGAACTTTTCCTCACTTTTTCTCATCTTGAAATCTAAGGAGAAGTAAACTAACCAGCTGCCCTAGAGTTGATCCATTCCGTGGCAACCTTACCCACGTCTGTCCATGAGAAAACTGTGCTCCACATGGCTTTTAATGACTCTTTTTTTGGAAACATGACAGGCCTTTCTTTGAGACAATGCTGGGTGGACTCACACATCTAATCTTTTTTTAGCAGCTGAGCTAATAAACCATTTGCACAACTCAGGGCTTGTAAGAGGTAGGACTGGTGTTACCTCCAAGAGAAAGCCTTTATAAAGGAGGCAGCTACGACTATCATTCTTAAATGAAAAACACAGTTCCAAGTCTATAGATCATTCTAGTGGCTATGGATTGAAAAGAGAATCCTAGTGGCCAAGTGCTAAGGAGCTGTGCTGTCAGCCCTGTGACAGGAAAATGGCCAGACTCCTTGTATATGATTTACTACTTTGGAAAATCTGCTAAGGGGTCAACTATGAGTTGGTTCTGACTCCATGGTATATAACAGCAACACAGATGGAAAGAAAAATACCATTTCCTACAAAGAAGGATGGACCAAATCCCCAGGTATCTATCTGGCCAACAATGTGGAAGCTCTTTGGAGAAGAAAAGATAATGCAAGGTCAAAACTTATAGGCCTTCTCCCACCAGTGTCATTTCCAGGCACTGTCCATGCAAGATAAGGTCTGGGCTTGAGAAGTTTAATTTCTTCCTAAACTACACTGTAGTTATGTTCCACTGAGTAGGATCAACTCAACTGAGCTTCCCTCAGGTTTTCAAAGGCTATAAATTGCACGGGAAGAGAATGCCCACCCATGAAACAGCTCATGGAACTGAACCATTTGCCTTCTGGTTGACAGTGAAGCTCCTTACAACTAGCTAGCACACCAGAGCTCCATAATTAATCTATTTGCACTGTTGTGGTTAGATGCCATTGATTTGATTATGACTCACAGTGATCCTATGAACAACAGATTTGAACCTTGCCCTATCCTGCACTATTATCATGATCTCTGATATGCATGCTCAAACCACTGATAAAACCACTACATCCATCCATCATGTTGAAGGTCTTCCTCTATCTGACTCTCCACCTTTCCCAGCCACTCCTGACATCATGCCCAAAGATCTTAAGAAATAGTTTCACCATTATTTGCCTACTAGGGGCATGCTGGTCCCATTTCCTCCAATAAAGATGTGTTTGTTCTTTAGGCTGTCCATGGTATATTCAATACTCTTCTTCAACACAATTCAAATTGTTGTTAGCTGCCATCAAGTCAATTACAATCACAGTGACCCTGTGAACTGCCAACCTGAACCCAGCCCTACCCTGTACCACATTCCTCACCTCTGACACACCATGCTGACTGAATTCAACATGTCAATTAATTTCATTGAAGATCTTCCTCTCCTTCGTTGACTATCTTTCCAAGCATGATGAAGCATGATGTCCCTTTGCAAGGAATAGCCTACCTAGCTATATATCCAAAGTATAAAGCAAATTATTCTTTACACTATGTTGGTGATCCTTTATACTATTTGTACCAGTTACTCATTTTACTATTTTCATAGCTCACTGATTCACATTAATTACTTTTTGTATTATTTACTGATTTTAAGCTTGGGCCAATGCCAAGAGTTGGTAAAGCTATGTCCTTTCACAGGAAAATTATAGTTAAGATCCAAATGTCTCTGACAGCACCTCTGGAATCAGCTTCCTTGTGTTGAGAAAAACCAGTATCACCACAGCAAAGGGCCTAGTTACACTCATCCTAACTACACTAATAGTAACCCTGCCTCACAATCTCTGGAATACAAGACAAGGAGCTGAGCAAATCTACACAAACTCCATGGGATGAGTTATAGGCACCTGAAGGGGCTTGAAATCAGACTAAGCATTAGAGATTAAATTGCTAAAAATAGCCTAGACCTTAACACCAAATCCACTCACTGGGTGTAACTTTTAAGAGCTTAATATACTTAAGATATTAAATGGGTCTGCTGAAGAATAGCACTCTACAAACCATCTTGTAATATGGTGTGATTTTCCCCTCCACCTTCACTGTTCTAAAGAATATCTTATGCCCAATCAGCATAGCTTAACATTTTATCAACTATTAAAGTGAGATATCCATTTAAATGGGTAATTGCACATCATCAAATATTTAAAAGATGTTATATTGCTTTCCATAAATCAGTCTTCGAAATGGCTAACAATGTCCCTGTAAGCATTCAGGTTAAATATCCTACTTCCCTCTAATTGTCTGATATTAGTTCCTTATGTCTAAGTATACTGATCACCAGCTCAGTGTCTCTCTTAAGCTGTGGCACAAAAACGGGCAAAATACAATTACAAACCAGAATCAAGCAGAAAGGGACATGGAGCTTAAAATCAATCACTGAATCCTATTACATCTTCCCCTAAAATGTTTTCTAAATTCATTATTCAGGCCTCATTCATTTTTACAAATCCAATCCAGGATTCAAAAAATCAAAGCACTCTAAGAAAAAACCGCAAATGTACTTCTCTAATGTGATTCAATGGGATATAAACAGGCTGTGGTTGTGTGTGTCGCTGAGTTGGACCCAACTCAAGCTGACCCTTGTGCATGTTTTCAGAGGTCATCCTTCTCTGGAAAAGCTGGTGGATTCAAATTGTATACCTTTGGGATTGCAACACATTGTCATACCAACAGGCCACCAGAGCGCCCTAAAAAAAGTAGGTACTACAGGCCCAGAACTGAAAAATAAATTTAAGCCTCAAGTCACAATACTGAAGGATGCTATGAGCAATATGTTGAATGATCCAGGAAGCATCAAAAGATGAAAGGAATACACAGGGTCATTGTACCAAAAAGAACTGACTGAAATGGAAAGATTTCAGGAAGAACAAGTGCCAATCGTAATGAAAGAAGAAGCTGAAGCTGCACGGAAGGCATTGGCAATAAAATAAACCACCAGGAATCCATGGGATACAGTTTGACATTTTTCAACTAACAGATACAGCCATGGATGAACCCACCAATCTATGATAGGAAATTTGGAGTAGAGCTATTTGGCTGACTGAATGGAAAAGATCCAAATTGCTCACATTCTCAAAAAAGGTAATCCAACAGATTGTGGAAACTACTGAAAAACATCATTAATATCACATGCAAGCAACATACTGCTGAAGATCATTCAAAAACTGCTAGAAGAGTACATAGATAGGGAAGTGTCAGAAATTCAAGCAGGATTTATTTATTTATTTATTTATTCAGGCATCAGGGATATCATTGTTAATGTCAGATGGATTCTGGTAAAAAGAAAAGAATACAAGAAAAATGTCTATTTGTGCTTTATCGATTATGTAAAGGCATTTGACTGTGTGGACCATATAAAGTTGTGGCTGACAGTGAGAAGAATGGAAATCTTAGAGCATTTGATTGTGCTCATGAGAAACCTTATACCTGGACCAGGAGGCTGTTCTGTGAACAGAGCAATGAAACATTACATGGCTCAAAATTAAGAAAAGAGTGTGTCAGGGTGGTATCTTGTCTCCTAATAAGCATTATTTGAGAAACTGGACTGTATGCAGAAGGATGTAGTGTCAGGATTGAAGAAAGATTCATTAATAACCTGCATTATGCAGATGATACAACTTTGCTTGCTGAAAGTGAAGAGGACTTAAAGTACTTGTTGCAGAAGATCAAAGAATATGGCCTTCAATATGGATTGCATCTCAAAGTCATGGAAACAAAAATTCTTACCACTGGACCAATAGGCAACATCTGATAGATAGAGAAAAAAACTGAAGTTGTCAGGGACTTCATCTTACTTGGATCTATAATCCCTTGGTACCAGTAGTCAGAAAATCAGAAGACATACTGCACTTGGAAAGACAGCAGTTAGGGACCTCTCCAAATTAATGAGGAACAAAGATGTCAATTTAAGGACTAAGGTGTGCCTGATACAGGTCATGGTCTTTCTGATCACTTGCTATCCATCTGAGAGCTGGACAATGAAAAAGGATGAAGAGTAATAAATATCCCATGGACTGCCAAAAGAACAAACAAATATGTCTTGGACAAAGTGCAACAGAGTGCTCGTTGGAGGCAAGATAATAAAGCTTCATCTCACACACTTGAGGCATGTTGCTAGAAGAAGGTACTCCTTGGGCATGTTAAAGAAAGAGAGGAAGACTCTCAAGCAAATGAACTGACACAGTAACTGCTGCAAGGGGCTCTAGTGTGTTGGGATAGGACAGGATTCAGATCTGTTGTTCACAGGGTCGCTATGTGTCATACTGAACTCAGTTAACAACACAGGCCCAGAGCAACAGCTCCGTGATGAGCAGCACCCATTCACTGGGGGCCAGCCCAGAGGCCTAGAACACCAGCTTCGCCAGGGAGCACCCATATAACACACAGACATAACAGAAGCTTGAGACATCATATTAGGGGTCAGTCAGAGGCCTAACCTCCTAGCCCCACTGCTCACCAAGGCCAGGCAACCTTCAAGTCTTCTACACCTTGTGCAGCTGCCTTGATGTGGAAATGACTGCCACCTGCGCCATGATAGCTGCATGTTTACTTGTCCTTAAAATTTGCAATTAAGGGTATTATGTCAGTTTTGTATTGTGGAAATGACTTCGCATGTGGCTACTTCCAATAGCTTAGATACATATATGTTTGTTTGTATACCATCTCCTCTCTTGGGAACAGTGCTTTTCTGTTAGATGCTGTACCAAAGGCAAGTTCCCAGATTTAGACATACTAGGAAGAAGGACATGTTCTGTTGTGTTATGTTGTACATAGGGTTTTCAGAGGCCTGCTATTTCAGAAGTGGATGGCCAATCCTTCTTCCTAGTTTGTCTTAATGTGAATGTTCAGATTTAGAGAAGTATCAGACAGACCAGCAAGTTAAAGGTATATCCCTTATTG
>NW_006399810.1:13301476-13301998 GCF_000299155.1 Elephantulus edwardii | reverse complement strand
AACAACAACAACAACAACAGGAAGAAGGACTGGCCATTCATTTCTGAAATAACAGACCTTGGAAAACCCTAAGAACAACAGAACACATTTAGATTATTAAATGTATCACTGGAGGCTGCGCTCTCATGTTAGAAGACAGAAAAAATAGGAACAGTTTCAAGCATCCACTGATAATTGGAAGATGGAACATAAAAAGTTTAACTGTGAGAAAAATAGACATTGTTTAAAAAGAAATGGAATAACACATAACACATAAATATTGACACAGTAGGCATCAACAAGCTAAGATGGATTGGAATAGGCCACTTTGAATCAGACAGTCCTACAATCTACTGTGCCAGGAATAAAAAAGGGAAGGAAAATGGTGGTGCATTTTTAGTCAAAAACACAATTTCTAGATCCATGCTGAAGTACAATGTTGTGAGTGACAGGATACTACCCATATGCATACAAAGAAGACTTGTTATCACCACTATCATTCAAATATACACATCAACAACGAAAGTCAAAGAGGAGGAAACA
>NW_006399810.1:13287104-13288260 GCF_000299155.1 Elephantulus edwardii | reverse complement strand
TCCTATTTCGCCACATCCTCTCCAACATTTATTACTTGCTATCCTGTTAAACTTTGCCACTGTTACTGGAATGAGATGGCATTTCATTGTGGTTTTGATTTGCATCTCTCTTATTCCCAGTGATTTTGAGCATTTCTTCCTGTGTCTGTTGGCCATTCGAAATGGCAACTATACACATGGACCTTACCTGATGGACTACACAAGAATCAGACTGAGTATATGTGGAAAGAAAAGTTGAAAATGCTCAATATCTGCTGTGAAAAATCAGAAAAGGTGCTGATTGTGAACCAGATCAACTACTTATGTGCATGTTCAAATTGAAGCTAAAGAAAATTAAAACAAACCTACAAGAACCAAAATATGACCTTACATCTATCCCACCTGAATTTTAAAACCATCTCAAGAGCAGGTTTGAGGAAATGAACACTAATGAACAAAGACTAGATGAGCTGTGGATGGAAACAAAAATATCACCCATGAAGAAAGCAAGAGGTCGATAAAAAGGAAAAGACCAAATTGGCTACCAGAAGAGACTGAATATCATGCTGAACACCGAGATTTCAAAGCAAAGGGAAGAAATGAGGAAGTTACAGAGCTGAACGATAGTTCAAAGAACAGCCTGTGAAGATAAAACAAAGTATTATCACAAAATGTACAAAGAGCTGGAATCAGAAAATCAAAAAGGGAAGAACATTTGGCATTTCTCAAGCTTCTGAAGGAACTGAAGAGCAAATTCAAGCTGCATGTTCCAATTCTTAAAGATGCTATAAACAATATACTGAACGATTCAGGAAGCATCAAAAGAAGATGGAAGGAATGTATAGAGTTATTGTACTGAAAAGAACTGGCCGATAGAGAACCTTTTCAAGAAGATGCATATGATCAACAACCAGTAATAATAAAGACAGACGTTCAAGTTGCTCTGAAGGAACTGGCAAAACATAAGGTCACAGGAATTTATGAAATACCAACTGACATGTTTCAACAAAGAAATACAACCCTGGAATTGCTCACCAAGTTGTGCCAAGAAATTTAGAGGATAGCTACCTGGGCAATTGACTGAAGAGATCCATATTTACTCCCACTCTCAAAAATGGTGATCCAACAGAATGTGAAAGTTATTAAACAATATCATTACTATCACATGTGAGCAAAA
>NW_006399810.1:13284213-13286568 GCF_000299155.1 Elephantulus edwardii | reverse complement strand
GCATCCATCATGATAGATGGAGATAAGACTGAAGTTGTTAATGATTTCATTTCACTCGGATCCACAATCAACACCCTTGGCACCAACAGTCAGGAAATCAAAAGACAAGTTGCAGTGGAAAAATGTGCTGTCAAGGACCTCTCCAAAGTGCTAACAAGCAACAATGTCAGAGAGAGACTAAAGTGTGCGTGATCCATGCCATGGTCTTCTCTATTTCTTGGTATGCATCTGAGAGTTTATTCATTAATAAGGATGACAGAAGAATCATCAATGCTTTTGAGTTGTGGTGCTAGAGAAATGTATTGAACATACTATGGACTGCCAAGAGACAAACAAGTCTATCCTAGAGAAAGTGAAATCAGGATGTTCCCTAGAGGCAAGGATTTTAAAGCTCTGTCTCACATACTTAGGGCTTGTTATGAGGAGGCCAATCTTTGGTAAAGGACAATCATGCTTGGAAGGGAGGATTATTAGCACAAGAGAGGAAGTCCCTGGATGAGATGCAATGACACAATGCCTGTGGCAATGTGGGCAGGTGTTTCAGATACAGTGGGATGGCTCAGGACAAGGTAAGGTTCAGAGCCATTGTTCATAGGGTCACTGGCAGTCATTGTTGACTTGATGGTACACAAAAACACAGGCCTATGCCAGTGGAATATGTTTTGACTTAATAGCCAAATGAGGATTCACCTCATTTTATCGAGTTTTCTCTGTGACATTGGCAATAATTTAGAGATATTGATTAGAATTAGCAAGGAAGCTCATGTTCACATATACTTTGATCCATCAACTCTGTATAATAATAAATGAAACAGTAAGTTTGCCAAGAAACTAAAGAAACATAAGATGAATTTGTACACATATTTAAGATTAAGGCATCTTTTCCTGTCTTAATATTTTTTAATTTATTCCTTCTTGTTGTTGTTATGTGCTGTTAAATCACTTGCAACTCACAGTGCTAATATGTACAATAGCTCTGAATCCTGCTCTATCCTATGCCAACCTGACACATCTATCCCTATTACCTCAATCACTAACTCAATCCATCTCATAGAGGGTCTTCCTCTCTTGTGCTGTGCCTCCACCTTCCCAAGCATGATGTCCCTCTCTAAGGACTGGTTACTCTTTGCAACATGTCCAAATTATGTGAGACAAAGCCTTAGAATTCCTGCCTCCAGTTTCACCCTCTCTAGGACAAAGCTGTTTGTTTTCCTAGCAGTTTATGGTACATATTCAATACTCTTCTCCAGCACTACAGCTCAAAGGCATCAATTCTTCTATCATCCCCAGTCATTGTCCAGATTTCTGATGCACAGCAAGTAATTGGAAAGACTATAGCCTTGATCAGGTGCACCTTAGTCTCCAGACTAACACTGTTGCTCTTCAGTATTCTGGAGAAGTCCCTGACAGCAGACTTTCCCAATGCGCCTTTTTTTTTTCCTGGATGCTAGTACCAAGAGTATTGATAGTGGAGCCAAGCAAAATGAAGCTGTTAACAATCTCAATATCTTCATCAAGATGTGGCCAATTGGCCCAGTAACAAGAAAATCTTTGTTTTCTTGATGTTGAGCTTCAATTCATATTTAAATCCGCAGTCCTAGACCTTCTGCAGCAAGAACTTCAGGTCCTCCTCACTTTCAGTGAGCAGTTTTATCATCTCTAACGTATACCGCATAACGTAGATTGTTCATGAGACTTACTCCAATCCTGATCCCACATTCTTCCTCATTAAGACCAGCTTCTGAATGATCTGTTCTGCATACAGAATGAAGAGTTAAGGAGATAGGACACATTCTGGGTGTACACTCTTCCTGATGTTGAACCATGCAATATCTCCTTGCTCTGTTCTGACGACTGCCTCCTAGTGCAAGCATAGGTTTCACATAAGCACAGTCAAGTGCTCAGGGATTCCCATCCTTCTCAGAATAAGCAGTTTGTTGTGGTAGCAACTGATTGGGACGAAAACAGAAACTAATTAAATAAACTAGATTATAGATTTCATCCACCCAATCTACTAATCAATATTATTCCAGACAATTACTGTTTGTTAATGACTCCTTATTATTCTAATTCATTAATGCCCCATAATTTATTCACTCAATTCCAGATTAATGAAGAATTAGGTTGTCTATAATAGAGCCTAACCTATCACAAAAACCGCTGTGGTGAATATCTTTATTACCTCTATTTACATATAATTATTTTTAGTGAGAGTTCTATGTGTAGGATTTCATAGTCTATTTTACAGAAGAAAGGCCAACTACAATGGAATACTATGCTGCATTAAAAAACAAGGAACTCATGCAATATTATTCAAAATGGTTGACTCTGGAGAACATTATGCTGAGTGAAATA
>NW_006399810.1:13282045-13283513 GCF_000299155.1 Elephantulus edwardii | reverse complement strand
GAGAGAATAGTGCAACAATGAATGAATGGAAACCCAAAATCTCTGTAAATGTTTATGAAAATTAATAAAATATAGGAAAAAAAAAAAGAAGAAAGGCCAACTGCAGAATTGGTTTCTTTCTTGACTGGACGGATGGCTTGGGAACTACAGGATAAAGAGAGAAAATTCAAACACATGTATAAGTGAAGCCTAAGCCTTAGCAATTAAAGTGTATTTCATCATCATTGTTGTTGTTGTTGTTGTGTGCCACTGAGTCAGAACTGACCCACAGCTGACCCTCAGTGGGTTTTCAGAGACAGTTAAAGCACGGGAGATTACCTATCCTTCTCCCATGAAGCAGGTGGTGGCCTCAAACCAGATGCCTTCGGGATTGCAACACAGCTCCTTGCCACTAGGCCACTATTCATAAAATGCTGAACTAGCACTTCATCCTGTTTAAACAATTAATGCCTTACTCATATTCCATACAAAAATTTAAAAGGATAAAAAATGGTTTCAACTAAGAATGCTATAAATAGTACACGTATTGTTTTAACGGCACTGTTATTATTGTTAGGTATAATTGTACAATTGTACAATTGTAGTTGACTACAACTCATAGTGACTCTATGAACAAATGTATGTGAACTGTGCCCAATCATTGGCCATTCTCTTCACTTCTGGAATACTTGAGCACACCATTATAGTCACTGTGTCAATTCATCTCAATTAAGGTCTTCCCATCTATCATGGACCCTCCACTTCTCCAAGCATGTTGTGCTTTTCCAAGGACCAGTTCTTCCTAGCAACATGCCCAAAATATGTGAGACAAAGTTTCACCAAGCATGCCTCCAAGGAGCACCCTAATTTCAGTTTCTACAAGACTTGCTTGTTCTTTTGGCAGTCCATGTTCAAGTTCAAAGCAGTACTCTTCTCTTAACACCACAACTCAAAGGCATTTATTCTTCTGTCATCCTCACTCACCGTCCAGCTTTCAGATGCAACAGAAGTAACTGAAGTCATTGTCTGGTGCTGTCAAGTCTATTCCAATTCAGCAATGAAGAAACACTGCTATCAACAGAAGAAACACTGCTTATCTTGAGCAAACTTCACAGTTGTTAATATGTTTGAGGGCACTGTTATTGGCACTGGATCAGTCTGTATCTCCTTATGGCTATTCTTTTTTTTTTATTAATTTCAATGAATATTTACAAAGATTTTGGATTTCCATTCATTCATTGTTGTACTTTTCTACCCACCCACCCCACCCCCACCCCCAGTTCGCTCTTCTCCTTGAAAAGCAAAAGAAAAACTCCTTCATTGGTATACAATCCCCTGTACGCCCCCATCCCCATCCCAAGTATACTCCACTCTGCATTTTTTTAAGCTTTTTAGTATTCTTTTCTACACCTGTTTCATAGTTTATCAAATGACTTTTAAATACCTTGACATCTCTGTTCTTCGATTTCAACACCTAAAACATTAATAA
>NW_006399810.1:13276802-13281945 GCF_000299155.1 Elephantulus edwardii | reverse complement strand
TCCTTGAAAAGCAAAAGAAAAACTCCTTCATTGGTATACTCTTTTTCACTGACTGTCTACTTTAGCGAGCAAGAAGCCTTGCTCCAAGGACTGCCCAAAGTATGTAAGACCAAGTCTTGCCATCCTCCCTTCTAGTGAATACTTCTGCTGTGTATTTCTTAGACCAACTTGTTTATTTTTCTTAGATTAGTATTAAGAATCTACAGTAATGTTAAACTCTACACTTGGGATAAGATCTAAATTTTAGTAGAGAGTTATGGAAAAGTAATAGTATGATAGTTAACATTCTTAGGTAGAATTCTGCACTAACCCAAAAGAGAACTGAGTATCAAGCTTAAAACACTGTACTTGGATAGCAATACTGATTGTTTTTGCTCTATCCTGAACCAGTCTGATCATCTCTGACAGACCTAATCTCATTTCTCCAGTCACTGAGTCAATCCATCTCCCGTTAGGTCTTCCTCTCCTACACTGTCCCTCCACCCATGCAAGCATGATGTCCTTCTCCATGGACTGGACCCTACTGGCCACATGCCCAGAGTCTATAAGACGGAGCTTCAAAAACTTGGAGCTACAGGAAGTTTCACCCTCTTCAGGACAGACCTGTTTGTTCTCCTGGCAGTCCACAGTATGTTCAACACTCTTCTTCAGGACCACAACTCAAAGGTATCAATCCTTCTGTTATCCTTTGTTACTGTCCAGCCCACCAAGTAACTGTCAAGACCATGGCCTGGATCAGGAGCAACTTAATCTCCAGACTGTCATCGTTGCTTTGCAGTACTCTAGAAAGGTCTCTGACAACATACTTTTCCAAGGAAATTCATCTTTTGATCTCCTGACTGTTTGTGCCAAGAGTATTGATTTTGGAACCAAGCAAGATGAAGTTATTAACAATCTCAACTCTTCCCTGTCTATCATGAAGCTGTCAATTGGCCCAGTAGTGAGAATCTTTGTTTTCTTGATGTTGCGTTTCGATGCACTTTGAAGACCACTACCATTTTTTACCTTCTGCATCAAACACCTCACGTGCTCCTCAGTTTCAACAAGGTTGTGTCATCTGCATAACATTGTTGATGAGTCTTCCTCCAATATTGTTGACACATTCCTCCTCATAAAATCTAGCCTACCAAATAATCTTTTCTGCATATAGATTGAAAAGGTACAGAAATAGGATGCATCCCTGACATACACCTTTCTTGAACTTGAACCATAGTGTTTCCCTGCTCTGTTCTGACTCCTGGTCCAAGTATAGATTTTGCATGAGCATAACTAAGTGTTCTGGGATTTCCCATTCTTCTCAAGGTTAGCTACATTTTGTTGTGATCCACACAATCAAATGTCTTTGCATAGTCAATGAAATCCAGATGGACATTCCTCTGCTATTCTCTGCTTTCAGCCAAGATCCATCTAACATATGATGTCTCTAGTGCCACAGCCTCTTCTAAACCCAGCGTACACATCTGGCAATCCTCTGCCAATCTATGGTTCCAGTCATTATTAAATAATCTTCAGAAGGATCTTGTTTGCATGTGATAGTGGTGATATTGTTCAATAATTTCCACACTCTTTTAGGCCACCTTTCTTTGGAATGGGAATAAATGCAGACCTCTTCCAGTCAGTTGGCCAGATAGTTGTCCTGCAGATGGCATAACCTGGTGAGCACAACCAGGGCAGTATCTGTTTGCTGAAATATGTCAAATGGTATTCCATCAATTCCTGGGGCCTTGTTTTTTGTCAAATCCCACAGAGTAGCTTGAACTTTCTCCTTCATCATCCTTGACTCTTCATACGTTGTTTCATGAAATTCTTCTGGGTCAGCCAATTCTTTTTGGTATAGTGCTTCTGTATACTCCTTCCATCTTCTTTTACTGTTTCCTGGGTCATTCAACATACTGCCTTCAGCATCCCTAAGAACTACAAATCAAGGCTTGAAATTGTTCTTCAGTTCTTTCAGGTTTGAGAAATGCAGACTAAGTTTGCCCCTTTTGATATTCCAGCTCTTTGCACATTTCATTATAATACTTTGCTTTGTCTTCCCAAGCTGCCTTCTGATATCTGTTCAGCTCCTTAACTTCTTGATTTCTTCTCTTTGTTTTTGGTTCTCAACACTAGTGCAATATTCAGAGTTTATTATGACAGTCATCTTGTCTTTTCATTTTCCTCTGTCTTTATAATGATTTTCTGCATTCTTCATGAATTATATTCTTTATTTCCTCACAGAGCTCATCTGGTCTTCATTCATGAGTGTTCAAGGCCTCAAACCTGTTCATGAGATGGTCTTTAAATTCTGGTGAAATAGACTCAAGGTCAAATTTTTGTTCTCACGGATTTAATTTCACTGTCCTTAGCTTCAGCTTGACTTGCATATGAGTAGCTGATGGTCTGTTCCACAATCAGCACCTGGCCTAGTTTTCACAGCTGATACTGAGCTTCTCCAGCAATTTCTTCCACAGATATAATCAATCTGATTGCTGTATAGTGAAGTCCACGTGTATAGTCGCCATTTATTTTTCTTAGAAAAAGTGTCTGCAATGAATACATTGACTATTCAAAATTCTACCATTCTGTCTCCTGCCTCATTTCCATCACCACGTCCATACTTTGCAACAACTGATCCTTCTTCCCTGTTCTCAACTTTTGCATTCTGGCCACCCATTATTATCAAAGTATCTTGGTTGCATGTTCGATCGATTTCTGACTGTAAAAGTTGGTAGAAGTCATCTATTTCCTCCTCTTTGGCCCTAGCTGTTAATATATATATTTGAATAATAACAGCGGTACTTGGGGATTTTGTCCCTGGATGGTGGAAATAGTAAAGCATTCTGTTGCTGTTGTTAGGCTGTTGCCTCCAAGTCGAGTACAACTCAAAGCAACACTATGAATAAGAGATCTGAAGCCCGTTGTATCCTGTGCCGTCCTCTTGACGTACAAAAGCCCAATGCAGCAGTAGCATCAATCCACCTGGTCGGAGTCTTCCTCTCCTTCACCAACCTCCATCCTTCCAAGCATTATGTTCATGTCCAAGGAATAGCCAACCCTAGCAACATACCCAAAGTATGTGAAGGGAAACCTCATCATTCTTGCTCCAACGAGCATTCCAGCTGAGTCCTCTCCAAGACATATTTATTTATTCTTTTGGTTGTCAATGTGACGTTCAGAAAGCACTCTGCTACTACCAGGTAAGGAGTTTGAACCTACCCAGATGTACCTCAAAACAAAAGGCCTAGACTGACATTTCAGACAAAGGTCTAATAACTAAAGCTTACAGAGGCTCCACAGAAAAATACTGATAGCTCACTTACAAAATGGGCAAAAGACATGAAAACCTTTTCACAAAGGAAGACATTTGGATAGCCAGCAGACACATTTAGAAATACTGAAAATCACTGGCAATCAGAGAAATGCAAATCAAAACCACAATGAGATATCATCTTATTCCAGTAGCAAAGTTTAACAGGACAGCAGTCAATAAATGCTGGAGAGGATGCAGAGAGATTGGAATTCTCATGCTGACAGGACTGTAAAATGGTATAATGATTATGGAAGGCATAAGACATTTCTTCAAAAACTGAACAGAGAAATCTCATATAACCCAACTACCCAATTCTTCTACTGCTGGGAATAAATCCCAAGGAAATCAAATGGGCTTCATAACAATACTATTCACAACAGCAACAAATGGAAACAGCTCAAACGCCCAATGAATGGATTGAGAAATGTTGGTGCAGTCACACAATAGAATACTAATGCAGCACTAACAATAATTTCATAAAATACTATATAGCATAAGAGAGTCCAGACAACATTAGGCTTAGTGAACTCAGTTGTATACAGAAAAATACTGTAAAAAAATCATTACTATAAATACAGTAGGATAATTGAGTAAGACATGTATATGAATTCAAAACAGAAGCAGAAGGGAGGTAGGGAAAAGTAGGAGGAGGAAATCAGTAGGAAAGCACAATTTAGTATTCAAAGGAGTGGAGTAGGAAGATTAAATGAAGACTTGGAAAGACAGGGTGATACTAAACAGATCAACAGTAATTAATTATATGAAACACAATGTGTGTGAATGACTATAAAATACAATGTATATTAAATACAATGTAAGTTAATTATTGTCTAAAATACAATGTATATTAATTACTGTATGCAAACTAATTAAATATTTTTTTTTACAAAAATAAGCCAGGCCTGGGAATCTGCTTGAAAAATGTCACAGGCTTGAACATACTACGGAACACAGTTCATGAGACTGCCAATAGTCAGAATGGACTAGATGACAATTAGCAATGTCTGTCAGCTCATCAGATTAGATATGTAGTTCAATCATTTGTCAGTTCCATGTACTGTGGTGACCTGTGTATTCCTATGATCCTGAAAGCTATCCTACCAGTGTATCAAACAATAGCTTGTTCATCCATGTCCAACCATGAAGCTGAACTTCCATATTAATGCCAATTAGGAAGAAAAGCAGGGTGACTGACTTCTGGAAACCCTGTGGAACACAAAGAAACACTGTATGATAAACTGCTGGAAAATGAGATCATGAAGATGGTACAGTGTGGAAATCAAATGGTGAACCAAATGCTTAAACAGGAACTGAGTGAAGCACAAAACAAGCCAGAATTCCTCCATGACAGATCACAAGGAATAAGGCTCTCCTTGCAGACAAGGAGATGCCACCTTAGCCTCCTTGCAGAGGGAGTGCTAAGAACTTGTGCTTGTAAATCGCTTTATTCCTGAGATAAGAATGTCAACAGATAAAAACACAGCTTCATTAGCAAAGAATTTTCTTCTGTAATATACTTCCTGGCTTCCCAATAAAATCTGAAGAGATTTATGCTCGGTGCTGCAGTCTTTGAGCTGCTCACCCCTTGCTTCAATCTCTCCCCACCACCAGCCCTTGCCCCCATTCTCAGTGTCCCCACCTCTTTCTTTTGTCCTGGTCGACAAGAGTATAGAACCAGGTAACTTCTCATTTTGTTATACACAGGGTTGTCATGAGTCTGAAACGACTGGAAGGGCCACTAACAAGATACTGAGTGATTATAATTCAAGAACAAATGAGTCAAATCCTTTTGCCATTGTTGTTATATAGTTATAGGCTGTAATCAAATGGTCCTTGTTAGCTGTCTTGGCC
>NW_006399810.1:13266454-13274882 GCF_000299155.1 Elephantulus edwardii | reverse complement strand
GTTTCAGAATTGGATGGCCAATCCTTCTCCCTGGTCTGTCTTAACTTAGAGCAATATCTGGCAGATGAGCCGTTTACCAGAAGTGTTGGTTCCCAGCCCTACTCTCCCAACCCTGTGATTTGATTCCACCCCTGCCCTGCTCTGCCAGCATCCACTTCCTCCAGCATCCACTTCCTCTCCTCCCGGACCCTCGCCTTGCCTGATCAGCATATCCCTTTCCCCTCCCCACAGTAAACTCTAGATATGGTGGCTCAGGCCTCCAGTCACTTGTGTGATGTGGGTCTGTTCTACTGCTGCTGCTTCATTCTGTTTTGAGGCCACAGGCATCACTGAGTTGCTGCCTGATGCAGCACTGGTCTTTTGAGTGGTCTCTGCCCACTGCCACTCATGGAGCCGCTGCCCATCCACTGCACCCCTCTCTCAAGGTTCTCCTGACCATAGCAGTGCTGATGCCTCATGTTGCTGGCATCGTGCATCTTGTGTAGTTCTGAAAAAAAGCAAGTGACACCAAGTTCTGAATATGCATTACTATGAAAACCTGTTAGTAGTCCTTGAGTAGGCCTTTGAGTCATCATGACCTCAATGGGCACAGTAGGACTGGGCTATTGGAATCCATATTCATTTCACTGGATGACTTTGGGAAGTAGATCAACAGGCTTTTCTTCTTCATTGGTTTCTTAGTCTAGAAATACCACTGAAATCTATTTGATATTCTAGCAATGTGCAAGTCTCCAATGATAGATGGTGGTAGCTGTCACCAAAATGCACTGACTGGGAATCTAACCCAGGTCTCAAATTGGAAGGAAACGAATACACTAAGCTACCAACATCCCTATGAAAATGATGCTCCCCTTATACAATTTCTACTCTTTAAGGCACTTAGTTGTTGATGCTGTGCACCATCAAATTTGAACCAACTCATAGCTGACCCTCCAAGGAGTTTTCAGACGCAGTAAACTGCACTAGAGGAGACTGCCCATCTTTCTCCCATGAGCCAGCTAGTGGATTCCAACTGTGTGCCTTTGGGTTGGTACTGCAACTCCTTACTCCTAAGGCATGAGAGACTAAACAGCGAGAAGAATGGGAACCCCAGGACACTTAATTGTGCTCCTACAAAACCTTTACCTAGACTAAGAAGATGTTGTCCTGAACAGAACAAGGAAACACTGCAAAGTTCAAAATCAAGAAAGGTGATGGGAAGGGGAGAAAAGCAAGGGATGAGGGTGAACAAAAGGGGAAATAATAGCGACACAGAGTTTAGTGGGCAGAGGGAGGGGATAAGGGAATTAGGAAATATCCAGTGGGAATCTGAAAAGGCAGGGTAATGGTGGCATGGTTCAATGGTGATTAATTTTCGAAAACAAAGTGTATGGAAATGATCATCTGAAATGCAATGTGAATAAAGGAATGTGTGAAACACAATGTACACGAATAAAACACAATGTATACAAATTGTATATGCAAACCAATATAAAATTTTAAAAATAAATAAATCAATAAAGGTGTGAGTCAGGGTTGTATCCTTTCTCTATATCTATTCAATCTGTATGCTGAACAAATCATTCAAGAAGCTAGACTTTATGAAGAAAATGTGGCATCAGGATCAGAGGAAGACTCATCAACAACCTGCAGAAGGTAGATGACAAAATTTTGCTTGCTGAAAACTGAGGAGGACTTAACACACTTGCTACAAGAGATCAAAGACTACAGCCCTCAGAATGGATTACATCTCAACATCAAAAAAACAAAGTCCTCACCATTGGGTCAACAGGCAACATCATGATAGATGGAGAAAAGACTGAAATTGTCAACTATTTCACCTTAATTGAATCCACAATTAACATCCTTGATACCAGCAATCAGGAGATCAGGAGACACTGATTTTGCACTGGCAAAAATCTGCTATGAATGATCTTTCCAAAACTATTATGGAGCAATGATGTCAGACTAAGGTGTGCCTAATTCATGCCACAGTCTTTACAATCACTTGCTATGTTTGAGAGTTAGACAATGAATAAGGGTGACAGAAGAATAGATGCCTTTGAGTTGTGGTGTTGGAAATTACTGAACATCCCACAGTCTGCCAAAGAACTTTTTTTTGTAGAAAGCGCAGACAGAAATGCCCCTTAGAGGCAAGGATGGTAAAGCTTCATCTCACATACTCTAGGTATGTTGCTAGGAGGGGTTAGTCCCTGGGGAGGGCCATCATGCTTGAGAAAGTGGTGAGACTGTGAAAGAAAGGAAAGTTCTCAACAAGGTGGATTGACACAGTGACTGGAGTAAGGGACATGAGTGTGTCAAGAGATTGTGAGGATGTCACAGGAAAGGACAGGGTTCAGATCTTTTACTCATAGGATCACTATGAGCCATACTCAACTTGGCAGCACCTAGCAAGCGAAACCTATACTTAGACAAGGAAGCAATTAACAGAACAGAACAATGAAACACTAAATAGTTCAAAATCAAGAAAGGAATATGTCAGGGGGTGTTCTTTCTCCATATATTTTCAATCTATATACAGATCATTCAAGAGGGCAGAGTATATGAAGAAGAATGTGGCATTAGGATCAGAGGAAAACTCATAACAACCTATGTTATGCAGATGGCACAACCTTGCTCGCCAAAACTGAGGAGGACTTGATGCTTTTGTACAGAAGGTCAAGGACTGCAGTTTTCAATATGTATTGCATCTCAACAGCAAGAAAACAAACTTCGCCAAAAAAGAAAGCAAAGCTTCTCACCACCAGGGCAACTGGCAACATCATGATAGATGGAGGAGAGAGACTATTAACAATTTCAGCTTGCCTGGGTCCACAATCAACACTCTTGCCATCAGCAGTCAGCAAATCAAAAGATGAATTGCATTAATCTGCTCTCAAGTACCTCTCCAGAGCATTGAAGAGCAAGGATGTCAGTCTAGAGAATAAGGTGCATAACCAGCCCACGGTCTTCATAATTTACTTGCTATGAATCTGAAAGTTGGACAATGACCAAGGATGACTGAAGAAGAATCAATGCCTTGGAGTTGTGCTAGAAAAAAGTACTGAACATACCATGGACTGTCAAGAGAACAAACAGGTCTGCTCTGGAAAGGATGAAACCAGATTGTGCCTTGGAAGCAAGAATTCTGAAGCTCCGTCTCACATAGTTTGGGCATGTGGCCAGGAGGGACCATCCTTGAGAAGGACATCATGCTTGGAAATGTAGAAGGTCAGCTCAGGAGAGGTAGACCCTAGATGAGATGGACTGACACAGGAACTGTGGGAGAAGTGTGTCAGAGACAGTAAGATTGGCTCACACTAGGGCAGGGTTCTGAGCTAGTGTTCCTAGGGCTGCTATGAGTCGTAGTCGCTGACACTCAAGGGCACAAACAACAATTCTGTCCTACAGGAATGGTATGAATCACAATCACTTTGACGGCAGCATGTGGATGGGAAGGCACTTAAATTGTGGCCTTTATTGTTAAAAACAATGTCCAATGGACTCAACCCTCATCACAACAGATTGAAATGCCTGCCCAATTCTGCCTGGTTTTCAAAGTCCAATCCAACTATTTAAGAGCATTTATCTCTTTTGGTAGTCGTCTACTTTTTCAAGCATGATGTCCTTTTCCAGGAGTGGTCTCTCCTAATAACAAGCCCAAAGTGTGTGAGAGGAAGTCACATCCTTTCTTCTAAGCTGCACCCTGGTTGCACTTTTTCCAAGATAGATTGGTTGGTTCTTTTGTCTATAGTATATGCAACACTCTTCATTAATACCATAATTCAAAGGCATCAATTATTCTTTCACCTTCCTTACTTACCTTTCACTAACATTTGCAACTGTAAACACCACAGTTTGAATCAGGCCTACTCTTGGTTTTTAAACTGACATCCTTACTCCTTTCACATTAAAAGTGAACTACATCGTCATAATGGTGATTTTTCCAATATTAAATTTGCCTTTTCCCAGCCACTCCACCAAAGAAAAAGCATGTCTCCAACAAGGCCCACAGCACTTTGGAAAAAGAAAAACCACAAGATGAAAATCAGATTTACACACATTCCCCCAAAAAAGCACAAAGTATCACATTCTCTTACGCATCTTTAAAGACAAAGGATTTCCTACAAACCTCACCTAAACCTAATCTACAAAACTGAATCATTCCCAAAAATAGCTAAAGAATGGGCTGTAAGTAAATAAATGCTGGGAGCTATTTAAGCCGTCGCTCCCCGGATTCTCAGTTTGAGTCAAGCACCTCCGTCTAAGAGCCCGATTCTTCTCCAGGGTCCTCCTAAGAGTTTCCATAAAGAAATTCCCGAACTAATCCTAAATCCTAGCTCTCTAAAGTACTAAATCCCAAGGCAGAAGATGTAAAGAGGCACTGCGGGCAGTCAGGGGACCCAACGAGTGGGCAGCAAGCGTCTAACTGGCCGAGAGCCAGGCACCCGGCCCAGGCCTGTTCCCTCTCCCCGGCCTCGCCAGAGTCCACTGCGTGCACTGACCTTCCTGGGCTCCATCGTCCTTCCAGGGCCGGGAAAGGGGCACTATTCTCCGTCCAGGACCAGGAGCTAACCTCGCAGAAGGAGGGCCTGACCCGGTGGATGCCCGCGTTCCCCACCGGCTCCAGGACTGCGCCCCGCGCCCCCGAGCGCGCGCCCAGCGTCCCGGCTCCCTAGCAACCGTCAGGCAAGAGCAGCAGAGAGCCGAGCGATCGCTCCCGCCAAGGCGCTGCGTCTGGGGGAGGAGCCCTGGGAGTGAGGTCGCGGAAGAGACTGCCTTAGCTCTTAACATGTATTTTATTGAAAATAGCATCTCTCTTTAATACTGACCTCCGCTACCAACTCTTTACCTAACGTGAAACCCCAGCCAAGGTTTGGCTAAGAAGAGAGGTGAGACTTACTTCCAACCACATTGGCTAATATTAGGACCCTATACACAGCAGCCAGGAAAGTAAAAGACGAATTGCTTTGGGAAAGTCAGCTGTCTGAGACTTCTCCTAAATACTGAAGTGCAAAGGTGTCAGTCTGGAGACTAAGGTGCGCCTGATCCAGTCCATAGTCTTTGCAATTACTTGGTATGCTTCAGAAAGCTGGACAATGAATAGGGATGATAAGAGAATTGATGACTTTGAGCTGTGATGCTGGAGAAGAGTATTAAAAGTACCATGGACTGTTAGGAGAACAAATGGGTTTGTCCTGGAGAGGATGAGACCAAGCTACTCCCTGGAGGCAAGGATTCTGAAGCTTTATCTGACATATTTTGGACATGTTGCAAGGTGGGACCAGTCCTTGGAGAGAGATGTCATGCTTGGGAGGGTGGAGGGACAGCACAAGAGAGGAAGACCCTCGATAAGATGGATTGATACGGTGACTCAGGTAATGGGGGTAGGTGTGTCAGAGACAGTTAAGATTGGCACAGGATAGAGGAGAGTTTAGGGCTGTTGTACATAGGGTCGCTATGAGTCACAAGCAACTTGATGGCACATAACAAGATACACAGATCCTCCCCCCTCCCCCCAGTCAAAGTATACATAGATGTTGTTTCTTTTTAGTAATTGAGGATACTTCTTAACTTGCCAAGGTGATGTCAACCATGCTTTCTGGGATTCCAGGGACAGGGCATTTTAGATTAGTGGGGTGTGAGACAGTCTAATTTGCCTCATGTTGTTATGCACCATAGAGTCAGAACCAACCCTTAGTTGACCCTCCAGCAAGTTTTCAGAGGCAGTAATCACACAGAAAGAGATTGTCCATTAACCCTATAAAACAAATCAGAACTAGCCATAGGAAATCTTAAAAAGGTATCAAAACTTCGGTGAAATCTATGAAAGCAGATCACTGGATATTTTCTCATGCTGGGCTGCTGGCAGGTTCAGCTTGAACACATGACAGCAGGATACCTCATCTCAGATTGTTGTGTGCGACTGGATTTGCACTCTTTGTCTTTAGAATTGCCAACAGTTTCTCCCCATTAGGCTGCCAGAGCTCCCTCAACGCAGATTAGGTTGAGCCTTTTAGGATGAATTGTTGTTGTTAAGTGCCTTCCAGTTGAGTATCAGCAACTCTATAAACAATATATCTGAAAGCATTGCACTATCCTTCACCATCCTTATCATCCTCAACTTATTTGAATCTATTGCGCACAGTATTAATTCATCTAATTGAGGGTCTTTCTCTCCTTCACTGAACCTCCCCCTTTCCAAGCATGATATCCTTTTCCAAGGAACAGCCTCTCCCAAAATGTCCAAAATATGTGAGGTGAAGCTTCATCAACTTGCCCCCAAGGAACATTTTGGTTGCATTTTCTCCAAGATACATCTGTTTGTCCTTTTAGTAGTTTATGGAATATTTAGCACTCTTCTCCTACACAACTCAAATGCATCAATTTCTCTTGTCATCCTTATTCATTGTCCAGCTCTTGATGTATAGCAGGTTATTGGAAAGACTATGGCTTGAATCGGGTGCAACTTGATCTTTGAACTGACATAATTACTCTTCAGAACTTTGGAGAGATCCTTAATAGCATACTTTCCAAATGCTATATGTCTCCCAGTCTCCTGACTGCTCATTCCAAAGATGTTGATTGTAGAGCCAAGCAAGATTAAATCTTTTCTCAGTATTTTCTCCCTCTATCATGATATTGCTTATTGGCCCAGTGGTGAGGATTTTTGTTTTCTTAATGTTGAGATGTAATTCATATGCAAGTCTGCAGTCCCTGATCCTCTGAAGCAAGCAGTTCAGGTCCTCCACACTTCGACCAAGCAAGGTTGTGTCATCTGCATAATGCAGGTTGTTGATGAGCCTTCCTCCAATCCTAATGCCACACTTTTCTTCATAAAATCCAACATGTCAAAGTATTTGCTTAGTATACTTATTAAATAGGTATAGAAAGAGGATGTAGCCTTGATCTACACTTTTCTTTATTTTCTAAACCCTTGCTCTATTTGGACAATTTCTTGGTCTAGGTATAGATTTATTAATTGTTCTGGAATTCTCATTCTTCTCAAGGTTAGCCAAAGTTTGTTTTGTTTTATTAACTAAGCAATAAAACAAAAATAAACCTTCTGCTGATATTCTCTGCTTTCAACCAAAATCCATCTGACATCAGCAATCATATTCCTGGTCATGGCCTCTTTTACACCCAGCCTGAACTTCCAGCTGTTCTCTATGTACTGTTTTAGCCATTTTTGCATGCTCTTCAGCAATATTGTGCTTGCATGTAATATTAATGACATTCTGTTGGACATACTTCTTGGTAATGGGAACAAATATAAATCTCTTCTAGTCAGTTGACTAGGTAGGTGTCTTCCAAATTTCCTGCCATGGACTAGTTTAGCATGTCCTGGGCTATATCTATTACTGGGAACATGTCAGTTGATATACCATTGATTCCTGAGGCTTTATGTTTTGCCAATGTACTAAATGCACCTTAAACTTCTTCCATCATCACCACTAGCTTTTTAATTACGTGCTATTGTTGTTGTTATGTGCTGTGAATTACAACTACAACATAGCAACATGTTGTGCTACAACATAGAAACCCCTGTGCACAATATCTCTGAACCCTTCCTTATCCTGAACCAATCCCACTGTTTCCAACAGCCCTACTCCCCATGCCTCAGACACTGTGTCAGTCTATCTCATCCAGGGTCTTTCTCTCTCCTGGGATGTTTCTCCACCCTTCCAAGAACTATGTCCTTCTCCAAAGACTGGTCCCTTCTGGAAACATGCACAAAGTATGTGAGATGGAGCCTCAAAATTTTTACCTCCAAGGAGCAATGTGGTTTCACCATCTCCAAGACAGACCTGTTTGTTCTCTTGGAAGTCCATACCTGAAATATTTAATTGTTGGCTAGTGCTTTTTTGTACAGTGACTCCATGGATTCCCTCTACTCTTTTGATGCTTCCTGGATCATTGAAGATTTGTCCCATAGCACAATATGATAATAGAAGGAAATAAAAGGCATCCAGATTGTCAAAGAAAGGGTGAAACTCTTGCTTTATGCAGATGATATGATAGTGTACACAGAATACCCTAGGGCTCAACAACAACAAAAAACCCAACACCCTCCCACCCCCACCTGTTAGAGCTAGTACACCAATTTAGTAGAGTGGCTGGATACAACATCAATATACAAGTCAGTGAGATTTATCTACAGTCACAAAGAAAATACAGACAAGGAAAAAGGTATATCATTTTCAATAGCAAACCACAAATTGAGATACTTAGGAATAAACCTAACTAGAGATATAAAAGACCTTTACAAAGAAAACTACAAAACATTTTCACTAGAAACAATAAAAGACCTAAATAAATGGAAAAATGTTCCATGTTCAAGGATTGTTGTTGTTAAGTGCAGTTGTGTTACTTGTGACTCATAGCAACCCTACCTACAATAGCTCTGAATTCTGCTCTATCCTGAGCCAACTTTATCATCTCTGAAACA
>NW_006399810.1:13264034-13265639 GCF_000299155.1 Elephantulus edwardii | reverse complement strand
TGCATACCTGGTATACACCCTTCCTGATTTTGAACCTTGCCATATTTCCTTGCTCTGTATAGTTTTCACATAAGCACAATCAAGTTTTTTGGGATCAGTGTTAGCCACAGTTTGCTGTGATCCACACAGTCAAATGTCTTTGCATAGTCAATTAAACACAGAGAAAAATTATAGGAAGACAATACAGTGAAAGCGGCAATCCTACAAAAAAAATCTATGTTTAATATAATCTCAATGTTTCTATGTTGTTTTTATATGCCATCAAGTTTCCTGTGACCCATAGGAACCCTATGTACAGCAGCTCTGAACCATGCCCTGTCCTGAGACAATCTCACTAATTCCGACACACCAATCTGGTCAGAGATCTTCCTTTCCTACACTGTCCCTCCACTCTTCCAAGTCTCCCCTGGCCACATGCCCAAAGTATATGAGACTGAGTTTCAAAGTCCTAGCGTCCAAGGAGAACCTTGATTTCACCCTCTCCAAGACAGACTATTTATTTTCTTGGCAGTCCATAGTATGTTCAAAACTCTTTTACTGCAGCACAATTTGAAGGTATCAATTCTTCTGTCATCCTTAGTCATTGTACAGCTTTCTGTTTCAAAGAGATAGAAAAGGCAATTGGCAAGTTTATTTGGAGAGGAAAGAGACCTCAAATAAGAAAAGCATTTCTGAAAAATAAGGATGAAGTTGGATAAATAATGCTCTCTGATCTCAAAACCTACTTACACAGCTGTAATAAACAAAACTCATGTTATTGGTTCAATGACAGACCCATTGACCACTGAAACAGACTCAAATAGCTAGAAATTGATCCATCTATCTATGGTCAGCTGATAATTCGATAAGGAAACAAAACTTGTCAAATGGGAAAATGACAACCTTTTCAAACAAATGGTGTTGGCAAAACTGGACTACCACCTACAGAAAGCTGAGGCAGGATGCACACCTCTCACCATACACAAAAATTAACTCAAGGTGGATCAGAGAACTACAGAAAAAGTCTAAATCCATAAAGAATATAAGAGAAAAAGAGGAACCAATCTTAGAAGGCTTAGCCCATGGTATAAAAAGGCTGACAAATACAGCCAGAAATACACAACCAGGAGAGGATAAAACTGATGACTGGAACCTTCGAAAAATTAAATCCATTTGCACTTCAAGATCTTTTTCCAATAGGGTGAAAAGAAAACCTACTGACTGTGAAAAAATATTTGGCAATGCCATCTTATACAAGGGCCTAATAACTAAAGTTTACAGAATCCTACAGGGCCTCCACAAGAAAAAGACTCTGGAAAGGTCTCTGACATCACTTTCCCAGTGCAATTTGTCTTTTTATTTTCTGGCTGCTGATACCGAAAGTGTTGATTGTAGAGCCAAGCAAACTGAAGCTGTCAACAATCTCAATCTCTTCACTGTCTTTTATGATGCCTCCAATCAGCCCAGTGGTGAGAATCTTTGTTGTCTTGATTTTAAGCTTCAATTCATATTGAAGGCTGCAATCCTTGACATTCAGCAGCAGATGCCTCAGGTCCTCCTCAGTTTCAGCAAGCAAGGTTGTGTCATCTGCACAACACAGGTTGTTGATGAGTCTTCCTCCAATCC
>NW_006399810.1:13252655-13263799 GCF_000299155.1 Elephantulus edwardii | reverse complement strand
TCGCTCTTCTTTTTGAAAAGTAAAAGAAAAATTCCTTCATTGGTATACAATCCCCCTACACTCCCCCACCCCCACCTCGAGTATACTCCACTCTGCAACCCTCATTCCGAACTCTTATGATAATCATAATGCCCTAAAATATATTACTTTTAAACTCTTCTCTCCCTCATCGGCTTCAATGCAGTATACGTTATTTATCCAGTTTTTCTCAGTCTTACCCCCACCCTGATGTCTGCCTCATTCTAAAACAGTGGCACCATATAGTATTTGTTCTTTTGTGACTGAGATATTTCATTCGGCATAATGTCCTCCAGGGTCACCCATTTTGAATAATATTGCATGAGTTCCTTGTTTTTCAATGCAGCGTAGTATTTCATTGTGTAAATATACCACAGCTTCTCTAGCCATTCGTTTGTTGATGGGCACTTAGTTTGTTTCCAACTCCTTGCTATTGTGAACAAAGCTGCGATAAATATGGGTGTGCATATATCTGCTCGGATGTCAGTTATGGTCCTTTTAGGGTATATTCCTAGTAGTGGAATTGCTGGGTCAAATGGTATCTCTATTTGCAACTTTTTGAGAAAGTGCCACACCACTTTCCACAGTGGTTGCACCATTTTACACTCCCATCAAGAGTGATCAGTCTTCTGCTGTATGTTACCAGTTGCCGTCACGTTGATCCCAAATAAAATTGCTGTTGTTTAAAGAAGAAAAAAAAAATCCCATAGCGTCTCTCAGTAGTGCAGCTCAAAGCTTGAATTTTTCAGTTCTTTCTGTTTGAGAAATGCCAATAAGTTTTTATTCTCCAACTCCCGCTCTTTGCATATGCCATTATAACACTTTGCTTTGTCTCCTCAAGCTGCCTTTTGTGATTTTCTACTCTTTTTTTTTTTTTTTACTTTGGCAACTCTTTGTTTTGTCCTCTCCATGGTCTGGTGCAATTTTCATAGTCTCTTCTCTAACAATCCTTTTTGGTCTTTGCTTTCTTCTCTTTCTTTTTTTTTTAAAAAAAAAATTTTTTTTTAACCTTTTTCTTTCTTCTCTTTCTTTGTAATGATTTTTTCTCTCTTCATGAACAATATCTTTAATGTCATTCCACAATTCATCTGATCCTCAATCCTTAGTGTACAATTCCTAAAACCAGTTCTTCAGATAACTATTAAATTCAGATGAGACAGACTCAAGATCATATTTGGCTCCTATGGACTTGCTTCCATTTTCTTTAACTTTAGATTTGATATTCACATGAGCGATTGATTGTTCCACAATCAGCACCTAACCAGGTTTTGATTGCTAATGTTGAGCTTCTCCAGTGATTCTTTCCAAAGATGTAGCAAATCTAATTCTTGTGAAGTCCATCCAGTGAAGTCCATGTGTATAAACAATATTTCTTTAAAAAAGTATTTGTTGTGAATAAATTACTGAATGTACAAAATTCAGTCATTTGATCTCCACCCTTATTTCTCTCCCCAAGCCATAATTTCCAACTACCAATCCTTCTACTTTGTTTACAAATTTGGCATTCCAGTAATCACATTTTATTAATGCATCTTGACTGCATGTTTGATCAATTTCCAGTTTTGGGGTTTTTTTTGTTTGTTTTTTTCCTCCTTTTTTATTATTAATTTTCATGAAAATTTAGAGAATTTGGATTTCTGTTCATTCATTGTTGCACTTTTCTCTCTGCCCACCCTTCACCCCCAGTTCACTCTTCTCTTTGAAAAGTAAAAGAAAAATTCTTTCATTGTTTTACAATCCCTGCCCCCCAGGTCCACTCCACTATGCAGCTTTCATTCTGGACTCCTGTCATGACAATAATACCTAATCACATATCCCTTTTAAACTGTTTCTCCCTCATCTGTTTCAATGCAGTATACATTATTTCTCCCATCTTTCTCAGTCTCCCCCCCCCCAAGCCCAATGTCAGTCCTGTTTACAACAGTGGCACTATGCAGTATTTGTCCTTTTGTGACTGAGATATTTCACTCAGCATAATGTCTGCCAGGGTTACCCATTTTGAGTAATATTGCATGAGTTCCTTGTTTTTCAAAGCAGCGTAGTATTCAATTGCATGAATATACCACAGCTTCTCTATCCATTCGTTTGTTGATGGGCACTTATGTTGTTTCCAACTCCTTGCTATTATGAACAAAGCCACAATAAACATGGGTGTGCATATATCTGCTTGGGTGTCAGTTATGATCTCCTTGGGGTATATTCCCAGTAGTAGAATTGCTGGGTCAAATGGTATCTCTATTTGCAACTTTTTGAGATAGCACCACACTGCCTTCCTTCCACAGTGGTTCCACAATATCCAGTTGTTCAGTGCCCTAAGTTCAATTATGATTCAGTGACTCTAGGAACAACAAAATATGAACCTTGACTATTCTGCACCATTCTCATGATCTCTGATCTTCCAACATCCTCAAATCCGTGGTTGATCCATGCCAATCCATCTCCTTGAGGTCTCAACTTGTTTTAGGATCAGTCAGAAGTTCCAGTGGTTTACTCCTTAAGGAATCGCACTGCTAACCTAAAAGCTATCCTCTGGCTGTTTGAGTGAGAAAGATGGGCAATCTCCTCCTTACTGACTAGCCCACTAAAGCCTATGTTCAACTCCCCCAGTCAGCAAATCAACATTCATTCAGCCCCATTATTAATTTGTCACTAGGGAGGTAGGTGACTGATCCAAAGGTGGTGCCTGTCTGGGGCTTCCAATTCACAAAGCAAGTGAAAACTCACTGAAGTATCAGTTATGACTTGCTTCACACTCAATGGCAATGAGCTTGAGCTTTTGCGTTTGAGGAACCCAAAAGAATGTATTGCTATGTGTAGGAATCAGTTCATCTGTAACAGGTTTGGTTCTTTGTTTTATGTTTTGTTTTGTCTTGTTTTTAGTAACCTGAAAGAGAAACTTCCATTGCTGTCACATTAGAACCAGCTTGCACCTGCCTCTTCAGAGGGTTTCCCGAGGCTGCAAATCCACAAGAAAGCCCCAAAGAGAGGCAGGTGCTTTGGAAGCATTTCGTTGCTCTCTCACATACTCACTCATTGCCACGGATTAGGAACCAAGTCATAAACTAGCAAGTTTCTGAGGCTGAATAGGAGGAGATGACCCAGCTTTTTCTCCTAGACTCAATGGTGAATTTGAACCAACAGATAGCTTTGTCCTTTGAGTTAACAGCACAATGGGCTAGGCCACTAAAGCTCCTTCAGATGATATGAGAATGAAATTTTACTATTAGTTCCCATGCTATAAAGACCTGGATGTCAGACTTTTATTGCATTCTTTATGCCCTCTTGAGCGTTACTATACTATCATTTCCCCCCATCCCCCAAACATGTTGCTATTTTGCTTGGCTAACTGCCACAGTGCATGATACAAAACAGGCACTGAAAATAACAAAGTAGAACTCACCATACTAGTCAAATGTTATGGGTGAGGAAACTAAGCACAAACCTGTTATGTATCTTGTTACTTTGCTACTTAAAACTTGACCAGTTCACTTAACTTAGATTTAACCTAAGGAATATCTTAGATACTTATCAAATGTTATCTGAATGAATGAAAAATAATAATATAAGCAAAATGGATTTGAAAGGCAGTGTTCTAAAAATAATACAGAAAGCTATTTCACATCATACCTCTTAAAGCAAGAGAATAAAAACATTTAATAGTGTATGACACTATAATATTAAAATTTAACAACTCATCAAAATTTAACTTAATGGATTTAAAACATATAATAACAGAAGCTTTGTTGTTATTGTTGTTAGATCTGAATCCTGTCCTATCCTGGGTCAACCTCACCACCTCTGATACACTTGACCCATTGCTGCAGTCACTGTGGCAATCCATCTCGTTGGAAGTCTTCCTCTCTTTTGCTTACCTTCCACCTTTTCAAGCATAATATACTTTTCCACATAATAGCCTTTCCTAGCAACATGTACAAAGTATGAGAAATGAACTTTGCCATCCTTGCATCCAAAGAGTACTCTGGCTGCACCCTTTCCAAGATACATTTGTTCAATCATTTGGCAGGCCATGGCATATTCAGTACTCTTCTCTAAAACTATAACTCAAAGGCATCAATTCTTCTTCTGCCATCCTTATACATTGTCTAGCTTTCAGAGGTATAGCAAGTAACTTAAAATACCATGGCCTGAATCAGGTGCACCTTAGTCTTCAAACTGAAATCACAGTTCTTCAGTATTCTGGACAGTCCTTGACAATGGCTTTGCTCAAAGCAATATTTCTCTTTAACTTCTGATTTTGGTTACCAAAACTGTTGATTGTGGATCCAAATGCAATGAAATAATTGATAGTTTCAATCCTTTCTCCATCTATCATGATGTTGTCATTGGCCCAGTGGTAAGGACCTTTGTATTCTCAATGTTGAGACGTAATTCATATTGAAGACTATAGTATTTGATCTTCTGCAGCAAGTGCTTCAGATCTTCCTCACTTTCAGCCATCAAGGTTATATAATCTGCATAATACAGGTTGTTGATGAGTTTTCTTCTGATCCTAATGCCATACTCCACTTCATAGCATCTGGCTTCATGAATTATTTGCTCCAGTACATGATGGAGTACGTATAGAGAAAGGCTACATTCCTAATACAGATCCTTCCTGATTTTATATCATTCATTGTTCCTTTGTTACATTAAGACAACCGCTTCTTGGTCTAGGTATAGATTTCATATGAGTACAATTGTGTGCTGTGAGGTTCCCATTCTTCTCAATGTTAGCCATAGTTTGTTGTGATCTCACAATCAAAAGTTTAGGTTTGTGTATTCTTTATATTTCACACAGCATTTTATATATATTGCCATTTTATAAAACAATACTAAAAATCCTAAAGCATTTTAAAAAGTACTTTAATTATTTAAAAAAGCAGCTATTTTATACACAACAGGAGATAAAAGAAACAAAATGTTTAAAACAAATATTTCGAGTGTTAGAGTTTTAAAAATCAAATTCATGTAGATATTTTTCAAAAACAACCTTGTACAAGCAAAACTAAGAAAGTATAAACTTTCTTCCAGACTGCACATTTTAACTGATATTTAATTATTTTTTACAAACTGTTTTACATTTCTTTCAATGTTATGTAAATGTTACTTTAAGAAGTTCTTCTCAAAATTTTTACTAAGTAGAATCTGCTATCATATGGTAAGGAGGTTGTTGTAATTGTTGTGTACTGTCAAGTCAGGGTGACTCCTCCAGTGGGTTTTCAGAGGCAGCCAATCACACAGGAGGGGACAGCCCATCTTTTTCCCACAGTGCAGCTGGCGGATTTGAACCACGTGCTTTCGGGTTACTTAAAACTTACATTTTATATATCACCATTTTCATATCAGATGTTTCTTTCACATACACTGTATTTTACAATTGTTGTTGTTGTTATGAGCCATCGAGTCGCTTGCTACTCATAGCGACTCTATGTACAACAGACCTAAACCCTGCTTTATCCTGTGCCAGTTGCACTGCCTCTGACACACTCATCCCGATTACCCCAGTCACTGAATCAATCCACCTCATGGAGGGTCTTCCCCTCCTGCGCCATCCCTCCACCCTCCCAAGCATGATGTCCCTCTACAAGGACCGGTCCCTCCTTACAACATGTCCAAAGTATGTCAGATGAAGCCTCAGAATCCTTGCCTCCAAGGAGTATCCTGGTTTAACCCTTCCAGGTTGAATCTGTTTTCTTGGCAGTCCATGGTACATTCAATTCTCTTCTCCAGCACCACAGCTCAAAGGCATCAATTCTCCTTTTATCCGCCCTAGTCATTGTCCAACTCTCTGATGCATAACAAGTGATTGCAAAAACCATAGCCTGTATCAGACGCACCTTAGTCTCCAGAGTGACACTATTGCTCTTGAGTACTTTAGAGTGGTCCCTAACAGCAGACTTCCCCATCGCAATACGTCTTTTAATTTCCTGACTGCTGGTGCCAAGAGTGTTCACTGTGGAGCCAAGCAGACTAAAGCTGTGAACAATCTAAATCTCTTCACCATTCATCCTGATGCTGCCAATTGGCCCAGTGGTGAGAATCTCGAGACTCAATCCATACTTTCCATGATTGTTGTTGTTTACCATCATGTTGGAACTGACCCTTAGCTGACCCTCTGGTGGATTTTCAGAGGCAGTTAATTGCACGAGAGGAGGTTACCTCCTTCTGCCTCACATTCCATTATGGACTGGTTCATAATTTCATGAGCCTGTCTACACATTCTAGACAGAAAGGCTATTACTAAACTTCCTGCCATAGACAAATAAGGAGCAGATCCAGCAAGCTTTTTATACTTAATTGTACTCTGGCTTTAGACATATCATTATTACCTTCATTTCCATTCATCAGCACTTAAGAAGAACAAGATAAGATAAAAAGAAGAGAGAAATTTAATTCTACTAACAGCTGTGATTTATTCAGTGACGCTCTAGGGGAGACACTAAACTAAGTGCTTTACACTTAGTAACTTTTTTAGTTCTTACAGCATTCCCATGAAGTAGGAATATTTCTATTTTTCAGATAAAGACACTAAAGTCCAGAAAGGATAATTAACTTGGAAGGTACATGGTCTGATGCCAAAGCCTCTTAGCTACTATATTACACTATGAGAAAACATGGCAATATGATGGCATGGGAAAGATTTCATATTAATGGTCAGAAAGAATGTGATTAATAAAGACCTTAGTCACATTATGAGACAAAACTATACATACACCGTCATGCATAACTGGCACTTGACTCATAATACCCTCTCCCTCACTAGTTGTTGTTGTTGTTAGGTGCCATCAAGTTGAGCATGACTCATAGTGACCCTATGAACAGAAATTCTGAATCCTGTTCTGTCCTGCACCATTCTCACATTTTCTGACACACAACAGCCCATTGTAGATGTCACTGTGTCAATTCACCTGGTTGAGGGTCTTCCTCTCCCTCTCCTACCCTCCACCCTTCCCAACGTCATGTCCTTCTCCAAGGAATAGCCCCTCCTAGCAATATGTCCAAAGTACGTGTGAGGCGAAGCATCATCATTTCTGCTTCCAAAGAGCACTCTGGCTGCATTATCTCCAAGACATATCTGTTCGTTCTCTTGTCCATCCATAGGATGTTCAGCTCTCTTCTCCAACACCACAGCTCAAAGGTGTAAATTATTTTTTTGTCATCCTTATTCATTGCCCAGGTCTCAGATGCGTAGCTAGTAATCAGAAAGACTACAGGCTGAATCAGATAAACCTTAGTCCTCAAATTGCCATCACTATTGCTCAGTACTTTGGAAAGTCCCTAACTGCAGATTTTCCCAGTGAAAAGTATCTCCTTATTTCCTGACTGCTTGTACCAAGGGTGTTAATTGTGGATCCAAGCAAGATGACGCTGTTGACAGTTTCAATCTCCTCTCCACCCATCATGACACTGCTATGAGTCCAGTGCTAAGAATATTTGTTTTCTTGATATTGAGAAACAATCCATACTGAATGTTGCCTTCCTTGACCTTCTGCAACATATGCTTCAAGTCCTCCTGACTTTCATCAAGTAAGATTGTGTCATTTGCATAACATAGGTTATTATTGAGTCTCCCTCCAATTCTGATGCTACACTCCTCTTCAATCCCATAAATTCTACAATAATTCCTAATTATTCTGAACTGTTTTTCTCCACTCCAATCTTCTCTAATACAACTGGGATCATCTAAAATGTGAATCTCATGTCACTCCCTTCTGATATTTCTACCTTTAGCTCTAATCCTTGTTTACAAAACTTTGCAAATGCTTTTCCTTCTTTCCCTCTGCTCTTTCCTATAATGTTTTCATAATAGACTGCTGTATGGCTTTTGAGGAGCCAAAAACAATCTCTCTTCTATGATTTCCAGAAGCAATTATTTTCTAAATAACTCGTTTGCTAATCAATTGCATTCTACCTGAGCATTTCTCTTGTTATCCTGATTAATTTAATATATGCTTAATAAGTCATGTGTATATATAGGCTGCTAGTGTGTTAGAGATAGAAACCTAATGCAAAAGCAGAACATTCAAACATCAGGAAAACGTAAGCAGCTATTAAACAGTTTGTAAGTGTAAAACTTGTTGACATTGAGTTGATTCCAACTCATAGTGATCCTATCAGAGTAAAACTGCCTATAGAGTGTCTAAGATTTAGAGTGGATAGTTGCTTCAAACTGCTGACCTTTTCGTTAGCAGCCAAGTACTTAATTGCTGTGCCATCAGGTCTCCTTCTCTTCTGAATGTTGATAGAAAATGAGCCACAAGCAAGGCTAAAATCTTTACAGAAGCAGACTGACATGGAGCAGCAGTGGATTTGAACCACCAACCTTTCCATTAGAAGCTGAAACATAACCACCGCACAGTTGAAAGTGTCAGAAGTACGTACAATGGACGAAATGACAAACATTTGCCTTGAAGAAAATAATAAGGCTTCTGTGCATCCATGTTTATTCCAGCTTTGTTCACAACAGCAAAGAGTTGGAAATAACCTAAGTGCCCATCAACAAACAAACAGAGAAGTTCTGGTATAGTCATAAAATGGAATACTATATTGCATTGAAAAACAAGGAACTCATGAAATATTATACAAAACGGGTGACCCTGGAGGACATTATGCTGAGTGAAATATCTCCATCACAAAAGGACAAATATTGCATAGTTCCAGTGTTGTAAAATGGGACTGACATTGGAGTTGAGGGAAGACTGAGAAAGATGAGAGAAATAATGTATACTGCATTGAAACAGATGAGGAAGAGAACTTTTTTAAAGGGATATATGATTAGGTATTATTGTCCTAACAGGAGTCCAGAATGAAGGCTGCACAGTGGAGTGGACTTGGGGGAGGGATTGTATAACAATGAATTTTTTTTTTTTTTACTTTTCAAAGAGAAAATCGAAGTAGGGGGAGAGGTGGGCAGGGAAGAAAATGTGCAGCTATGAATGAGTGGAAATCCAAAGTCTCTGTAATCTTTCATTAAAATTAATTTTTTGAAAAAGAAAATAATAAAGCTTCATTTGATCTGGGCCTTGAAAAATAATATCTTACTAGGCAGACAGGTTGGAAAAAAGCATTTTATAGGGAAAAATATGAGTAAAACCATAGAAGGATGAAAGTGCTTGAAGTGTCCTGAAAAAAGTACTAATTTACTGTATAATAATAGCATAAGGAGCTCTGTTGATCTAGTGGCAAGAAGCTGCATTGCAATCTCTAAGGCATGCAGTTCAAGGCTACTAGCTGCTCCATGGGAGAAGGATGGGCGCTCTCCTCCCGTGTGACTGACTGACTCTGAAAACCTGCCAGAGAGTCAGCTATGGGTCAGTTCTGACTCTATGGTATACAACAACCGCACAATAATAAGAACATTGTCCAAGAGAAAGCTATTGGGAGTCATATATGTACTTTTATATTTTTCTAGTTCACACATTTACAAAAGTAAAAAGAAATAAATAAAATTACTAATATAGTTTTATATAGCCAACCAAATATATGAAAATGTTTTCCTTTTTTGGTTTTTTAAAATTTTATTTTATTAATTTTAATGAGCATTCACAGAGATTTTGGATTTCCATTCATTCATTGTTGGCTTTTTCTCCCTGCCCACCCCTCCGCCCCAGTTCACTCTTCTCTTAGGAAAGTAAAAGAAAAGTTCCTTCATTGGTATACAAGCCCCCCCCATCCCCACCCCGAATACACTCCACTAGGCAACCTTCATTCTGGACTCTTGTTATACCCATAATACCCAATCATATATCGCTTTTATACTGTTCTCTCCCTCATCTGTTTCAATGTAGTATACGTGATTTATCCAATTTTTCTCAGTCTCACCCCAATCCTGATGTCAGCCCCATTCTACAACAGTGGTACTATGGAGTATTTGACCTTTTGTGACTGAGATATTTTACTCAGAACTGTATATATAAACTATTGAGTTCTTTTTTTTATTTATTGTGATAAAATATTTTAAAAACATACAACCTCTACCTCATTACTCTTGCATTGGAATCGACTCCTCATTGACCCTCCAGTACATTTTCTGAGTAAATCGTATGGGAAGAGATCACTCATATTTCTCCCACAGAGCCTCTATAGATTCTACTAGAGAGGCATGGTCTTTGGGTTAGCCGCTCAACTCTCTACTCTCTTGAAAATCAGCTAGGTGTTTTACTCTTTAAAGGTGGAAAGTCAGTTAAGGCGGGGAAGACCCTCAATGAGATGGGTTGACACAATGACTGTACAAATGGACTCAAGTAGAGAATATGTGAATGAGCAAAGGCGAGGGCAGGGCTCATACCCCTTGTCTGTGGGTTTGCTCTGATTTGTAGTCAACTCTACAGCATCTAACAACAATGAAAACATAATTTTGACTTGTGGCAATTTTTTGTGTGTCCAAATAGAATTGGATTCTGTAAGAATTTTGATGGTTGCTTTTTACGAAGTAGCTTACCACGACTTATTTTCAAGGCACTCTGGTGGGGGGAAGGGTAAACTTGACAGTCCTTGAGTTAGCAGCTAGACACTTTAACAATTTGCACTACCCAGGAACTGCTATTAGCATAACTCAATTTAAACTAGCCCCATTTCAAGAGCTCAAAGCTGCAAATGACTGGGGAAAGCATACTGAACAATATAGGTCTATAATATGTTGTTGTTGTTGTTGTTATGTGCCATTGTGTAGCTTGGGACTCATAGTGACCCTATGCCCTGAAACCTTCTCTGTCCTGTGCCAACCTTGTTGTCTCTGGCACACCTACCCTCATTACCCCAGTAGTTCCATCTCATTGAAGGTCTTCCTCTCCTGTGCTGTCCTTCCACCCTTCCAAGCATGACATCCTTCTCCAAGGACTGGTCCCTCCTTGCAACTTGTCCAAAGTATGTCAGACAAAGCCTGAGAATCCTTAAGATTTGTATTTCAAAATTGAAGGAAGTGGTAGTAGGAATGAGATAGGGAGGAGGCATGAAAAAAAGGTAGACATGAGCTAATTTGTAAAAGATCTTAAAAATTGCCTTTCTATGAAGATGGCGCCGAAAGCGAAGAAGGAAGCCCCTGCCCCTCCCAAAACTGAAGCCAAAGCAAAGGCATTAAAGACCAAGAAGGCCATGCTGAAGGGCATCCACAGTCAAAAAAAAAA
>NW_006399810.1:13250343-13252100 GCF_000299155.1 Elephantulus edwardii | reverse complement strand
TTCATTCCCACCACTCCACTCACAGAATCGATCCATCTCATCGAGGGTCTTCTTCTCCTGTGCTGTCCCTCCACTCTCCCAAACATGATGTCCCTTCTCCAAGGACCAGTCCCTCCTTGCAACAGGCCCAAAGTATGTCAGATGACGCTTCAGAATCCTTGACTCCAGGGAACATTCTGGCTTCACCCTCTCCAAATAAAGACATAATTTTAGATATAGAAAATGGTAAGCCATCAAATTGAAAAAAAAATATTTAAGTTGCATTTTGAGACAAAGACTAAGTACAGGAAAAAGCACCAGAGACACCAATTAAGAGGCTGCTACCAGAAGGGGATGGGGGGGTGGGCAACAAGAGAAAGAGGAAAAATACTAGAGTAGCAGAGTTTTAGTGGATGGATAAATGAAGTGAAGGGTTAGGCTAGGTATAGTGAGGATTTAAAGAGACACTGTGATAAAAACATTGATCAATAGTAATTAAAAACAAATTATAATTATAAAACAAAATGTACGTGAAAACAATGAAGAAGCAGACTGAGCTTGGACATGTTCTTCAACCCTGTCCACCTGGCATGCACAGATGAGCAAGGAAGGGTTGTTGGTTTAAGGAGCAGAGAGTCATGAGAATATTTGGCTTGTTGACTTGACGGCAAGTAGGGGCTAAGGCTGAGTGGAAAGACCATCAGCTCTGGAATACAGGAAGAAGTGCAGACTCCTGAGTCTGGAGTCGATGCCCATTGGCTCCTCACTGTGGTCATGATCTTCACAATAGTTATGCATCGGAGAGCTGGAGGACAATGACGACTAAGGATGACAGAAGAAGGATTGGTGCCTTTGAGTTGTGGAAAAGAGTATTGAATAGAACATAAACTGCTAGGAGACCAAACAAGTTCATCCTGGAGAGTGGTCCTTGGAGGCAAGGATTTTGAAGCTTCATCTGACATACTTCGGGTATATAGGAAAGAGGGACCAGTTCTTGGAGAGGGACATCATGCTTGAAAAGATGGAGGGACAGTGCAAGATAGAAAGACCCTGAATGAGATGGATTGACTCAGTGACTGGGGTAATAGGAGTAGGTATGTCAGAGACAGTGAGGTTGGCTCAAGATAGAGCAGAGTTCAGAGCTGTTATACATAGAGTCACCATGAGTTGAATGGCACATAACAACAACATGGATGGCTGGAGATGAGTTGATCAGAACCCAAACAGATGAAGAAAAAATAATCCATGCTGTGAGCTAGGATTGATTGCTGCAACCTGATGGCTTCCTCGGGAGTGGACTTTGATTGTGGATGCAGATGTTCAAAGTTTCCAAGTTGAGCAGGGGAATCTTCAGGAAAAGGATATGCTTGTTCCCTCAGAGTAATGATTTGACAGGCATGGGAAAGTGAAAAATTAGCTATCAAAAACGGGGATATTAAGTAAAGCATGAGGCATGAAGTAGCCAGCTTATGTACTTTCACAAATATGATTATTAGCAAGATGATTGTAAGGGGAGAAAAGCCCCTAATATACATGAAAAAATATTATGTAAATGAAAGATTGTATAAAACACAATGTACATGTCTATGAAACACAGTATATGTGAATGATGAAAATGTTCATAAAAATATATGTTGTTGTTGTTACGTGCCGTCGAGTCGCCTGCGACTCATAGCGACCCAATGTACAACAGCCCTAAACTCCGCTCTGTCCTGTGCCAATCGCACTGTCTCTGACACTCCCATCCCAATTATCCCAGTCACTGAATCAATACACCT
>NW_006399810.1:13212790-13249363 GCF_000299155.1 Elephantulus edwardii | reverse complement strand
TATATATATATATGAAAGATTAAATTAAAACTAATTTTTTTTAAAAAGGCTGCTACAATCCTTTCATTCTTTGAGAGGATCCCACTCATTCTGTGTGTGCAACTCTCACAGACTTTCTCTTAGTTCCTTAAAAGCATCATATACTGCCAAGCCACACGGCCTTTGCACAAACTGGCACCTACTCTGGAAATACTCTTCCTCCCGACTCACTTTACTACTTATTCTATTTACCCTTCAGATTGTAGATCCAGCATCCCTTGCATGAAGAATCTCTTCCTTATTTGAGGTTTAATCAAATCTATGTTAACATTCTTCTTATCCTCTTCTGAGTAGAATTTTAAGCTAATCTTCACTCCTTCACTAGACAATAAATAATCCCTCTGTCTACCCTACACTATATTTTTTCTTTCTTTCAATATTTCTTACATTGATTTGCATACAACATCCGTATATATTGTGTTTGACACTATCCTTCACTCACATTGTCTTTCATACAATCATTCTCATTCACTATATATTATAAAATCAATCATCATTGAACTATGCCCATCATGACTCTGTCTTTGCAAATCCCCGCTGGATCTTTCTCTTTTTCTTTATTCCCCACTGCCTACAAAATCGTGTGATCCTATGACTCCCCCTGCCCACCCTCACCCCTTTTCCCATCCCTTCCCCGCTTGGATTTCCATACGTGTTTTGCTATTTGACCTGCTATTACAATAATGGTCGTATGCAGTATTTGTCCTTATGAGACTGAGTTACCTCACTCAGCATAATGCCCTTCAGTCTCACTTAAGTTATATAGTAATTTTTAAAATCGTTGTTCCTGAGGGCTGTTGTAGTATTCCATCATACCCTGATGTTGTTACAGGCTGTTGATTCACCTGTGACTCATAGCAACCCTATGTACAATAATTCCAAATACTGCTTTATCTTGAGCCAATCTCATCATCTCTGATGCATCTAATCCCATTTACCCAGCACTGAGTCAATCCATCTCATCCAGGGTCTTCCTCTCCTGTGTTGTCCCTCCAACCTTCCAAGCACGATGTCCTTCTCCAAGGACTGGTCTCTCCTGGCAAAGTATGTGCGACAGAGCTTCACAGTCCTTGCCTCCAAGGAGCAGCTTTGTATCACTCTCACCAGAGCAGACTTGCTTGTTCTCTTGGCGGTTCAACACTCTTCTCCAGCACCACACTCAAAGGCATGGACTCTCCTTCTATCATCTTTACTCATTGTCCAACTCTGTATATCCCATCAGAATTTAAAAACCATATCAGGAACAGGTTTGAAATCTTGAATACTAATGAATGAAGACCAGTCAAACTGGGAAGATATCAAGAATATCATCCAGGAAGAATGGAGATGGTCAATATAAAGACAGAGCAGAAAAGACAAAGATGGATGTTAGAAGAGACTGAATATTGCCTTAGAATGTCAAGAAGTGAAAGCAAAGGAAAGAAATCAAGAAGTTAAGGAGCTGAACAGAAGATTTCAGAGGGCAGATCAGGAAGACAAAGCAAAGTATTATAATGAAATGTGCAAAGAGTTGGAGTCAGAATATCAGAAGGAACAACCTTGCTCAATATTTCTGAAGCTAAGGAGCTGAAGAACAAGTTTAAGCCTCAATTTGCAATACTTAAGGATGCTATGGGCAGAATATTGAATGATCCAGGAAACACCAAAAGAAGATGGAAGGAATACACAGTAACTGTACCAAAAAGAATACACAGAAGAATTTCATAAACCAAAATATGATTAAGAGGCAATCTTGATGAAGAAATCCTAACTGCTCTGAAGGAATTAGTGAAAGATAAAGCACAGGCAAACAGATGCAGCCCTGGACATGCCCTCTTGGTTGTGCCTAGAAATCTGGAAGACAAGTACCTGGCCAATTGACTGGAAGAGATATATCTTTATTCCCATTCAAAAAAGAGGTGACCTGTCAGAGATACTGAACAGTATCACTAACATTACATGCAAGCAAGATCCTGCTGAAGATTATCCAAAAACTATTGGAATATCAGCATAGAACTGCCAGATGTGCATGCTGGTTTTAGAAGAGTATAGCTTTTCATAATATTCCAATAATATAGATTTAATTTCCTCCGATTCTGTTGTGATGTCACCTCTATCATTGCCTATTTATTTGTGTCTTCTCTTTTTTCTTTTGTTAAGTTTGCCGAAAGTTTGTCAATTTTATCGACCCTTCTGAAAAACAAGCTCCTGGCTTTGTTGATGGTTTAAAATTATTTTTCTAGGGGAGCTCTGGTGGCCTAGTGGCAAGGAGCTGCAACTACAATCCTAGAGGAGCACAGTTTGAATCCACCAGATGCTCTGCGGGGGAAGGAGGAACAATCTCCTCCTGTACCAGTCAGATCTGATTTGACGGTACACTCACACAAAAATAATAAAAGAAAAAAAATTTAAAAAATTATTTTTCTGTTTTCTATCTCACTGATTTCAGCTCTTGTCCTTATGATTTCCTTTCTTCTAGGGCTGTGGGAATTAGATTGTTGTTCTTGTCCCATTTGATTGAGGTGATGAGTTAGATAATTAATTTTGCTGCTTTCTTCCTTTTTTATGTATTTTTTTCTACTGCTATGAACTTCCCCCTGAAGACTGCCTTAGCTGCATTCCAGATCTTTTGGTTTATTGTACTTTTTATTATCATTTGTTTCAAGGAGGGGTTTTTTGGTGTTTTTTTTTTAATCGGAAAATACACATTATCCAATATTTGATAAAACCAAGAAAAAATACAAAGATACAAAAGGGACTAAGAAGGGAGTAGTCTCTTTGTTGGCAGAGCACAAGGACTGAGTCACCTGAGTAGCTACAGCCTGCGGGGTGGGGAGGGAGCTGACGGGAGGGTCTGGTCCTTGGAGCCGGCTGGTCCACAGTTCCTGTCGGACAGAAAATTCTTCTCGAACGTGGAGCCTCAGGCACTGAACCGAAAAATGGAGTCCTTATTAAGGACACCGTTATCTCGAAGAGTGATTTGTCTCAACATTTCTCAGGGAAAGGGCAATTAAAAATCTGTTCTCCGGCCGCGCCGCTCCTGCCCCAGGCCAACGCGCGAAGAGCCCGGTGCTGAGTGTGGCCGCCGGAGGATCAAGGAGCTTTTAAACACCATTCTTTATTTCTTCTGTAACCCAATCATTTTCTGTTGTTGTTTTATCATAGAGTTATAACCGACCCATAGCTGACCCTCAGGAAGGTGTTCCGAGGCAGTTAATCACACAGAAGGAAATTGCCCATCCTCCAGCGAAGTAGCTGGTGGCCTTGAACCGCTTGTATTTGGGATTGCAGCACAGCTTCTTGCTACTAGACCACCAGAGCTCAATTGCGTTTTAACAGGGTCTTATTTAGCTTTCACATGGGTGATTTTATAAGTTATATCCTCTAGTCATTAATTCTAGTTTTATGGCATTGCAATCTTAAAATTCTTTTTATTATTTCAATGTTTTTAATTGATATTTGAATGTTTTGAATGTTGTTGTTGCTTTGTGTCTTGATGAATCCTGAAGAATGAACTATGTGCATGCAGTTGAGAAGAAGTAAATTGACTTTTAGTAGGGTATAGTACTTGAAGATTAAGGTGGCTGATTGTATAGTTTAGATCTTGCACATCTTTGTTAAATTTCTTTCACAGAGACCTATCCTTTGGTGGCAGGGGTGTTTTCAAGTCTCCTACCACTATTGTGGTGCTGTCTGTTACTTTCTTCAATTCTGTTAATCACCTTTGATATATTTTTCAGGTCTATCATTTGGTGCAAATATGTTATCCAAAGTTATGTCTTCTTGATCCACTGTGTCTTTAATCATTATATACTGTCCTTTCCTGTCTTTCATGGTAATTTTCATCCTGAAATCTATTTTATCAGAGATTAGCATTGCCACATCTGTGGATGCCATTTGCTTGGAATTTCTTTTCCCCAGCCTTTCATTTCTGTCCTATCCTTCACCTCATTTCTTAGATGCAGCACAGCTTCTTGCCACTCTTAGATGTGTCTCTTGTAAGCAACATATTGATGGACTTTGTTATTATCCATTCTGCTACTCTTTTTCTATTCATTGAGGGACTTAGTCCATTCACATTAAGGATGATTATTGAGAGGCCAGGTTTTATTGTCACCATTTTTCTGTGTTTCTTTTTCTGTCGTTTATCATTATCCATCCACTTTCCTTTCATGTTTGAAGTATTGTCCTTAAAATTTCTTGTAGGTTTGGTCATGTTTTCACAAATCCCTTAAGTTCCTTCTTGCATGCAAATGCCCCGATTCCTCTTTCATGTTTAATGGACTTCTTTTCTGAGTACAGGATCATTGGCTGGCAATTGTTTTCCTTCAACTTTCTGTATATGCCATCCCATTTTTACATTGTTTCTGCTGAAAAATCAGAACATAAACTAACTGCTTTTCCTTTGTAGGTGACTCTGTTTTTTCATGCTGCTTTTTGTAATCTATCCTCATCTTTTATTTTGGAGAAATGTCTTGATGTTTTTCTTTTTGAGTTTAGTCATTTGGTGTTTGCTGAGCTTCTTAAATGTGGATTTCTCTGTTCTTCCTAATACATGGGAAGTTTTCCTCTAGTACCTCTTCCACAGTATTCGCAGAGGTTTCTCTGTCCCTTTTGTGTTCTGGAATTCCAATTACACGGATGTTCCTTTTGATGTCATCCCTCATGATTCTAATGGTTTCTTTATATCTCATCTCTGATTTTTCTTCTACGATGTCTCTTTTGAGGTTCGTGGTTTCCAGCTCACTGACTCTCTGTTCCATCTCTTCTGTTCTACTTTTTCCCCCTTCTTCAGCAATTTGAACAGTTATGCCACTTAGATCTTAATATTCTGGATTGCATTTTAATGCATTTATTTTATTTCTAGTACTGTGTTGGCTGTACCCTTTCCATTTTGAAATTTTTTTTTAAGTTCTTGTTCCTTTTTACCTATAGTTTCAATTCTTCCTTTCATCTTTTGCATTTTTCCCCCCATAGTTGTTAAAGTTACTCCTCATCAATATATTTCTTCTGGCTCCCTGTCTCTGGAGTATTCACTGTTGTGTTTTTTTTTTTTAGTATTCACTTTCTTAATGGATTCCATTGTTTCTCCTATCTTTTTTGAAGGTCCTGTTCAAATATCTCTTCACCAATATATGGTTCTTTTTCTCTTATTTCTGGTTTCTTTTGTTTCTTCCATTATCTGCACTTTCTTCTGTAGCTGTTCATATGACTCCATTGTCAATATATATCTTCTGACTCCCTGACTCTGGAGTATTTATTATATTTCAATACACTCTGCTTTTATGGGAGAAGGTTAAATTTGTGTGTGGGGGGAGGGGGCCTGTGGGGATGTTTGAAGCTGCCTGCTGCTTTCTTGACATTATGTGACGTTTTTCTCGATAAGTGTTAGCCAATTTCTATTGTTTCTACGTAAGTTGTTGATAGGGAGCTCTGGTGGCCTAGTCGCAAGAAGCTGCACAGTAAATCCAAAGGCATGTAGTTTGAGGCCACCAGCAGCTCAGCAGAAGAAATATGGGAAATCTCCTCCTGTGTCGTTAACTGCCTCTGAAAACTTGCCACAGGGTAGCTATTGGTCTGTTCCACCTTGACAACAACAAGAAGTTGTTGATAGTTCTTATCTTTAAGATATCATTGTCACTGAGGCCAGCTTAAAATGTTCAATTTATGGAGTGTGCTACTATCTGTCCTGTAGGTCCTTACTGGAAAATTTTCCTTTCTTAAAGTCTTTTAGGTTCTCTCTGGTCTGCAGTGAAGCTCTGCAGACATCTCACCTTATTGTAGTCCCTGCTCCTAAATTCTATTGTCCTTCTTTGTCTGTGGAGTAGCAGAGTAGAGAACAAGTGCTCCACTTAAACAGATTCTGTCCAGGGGGGCTTTGAAGGCAGCTTTCTTTCTAGAACCTCAGCATGCCAGCTGTGAAAGGGAGTCTTTCCCCTGCTTGTTGCTCCCTGTCTCAAAGTCTATTGTCCTCTTTGGTTCCTGAGATGGCTCCACAGTGGCAGGGATCCCCAAATGGAGGAATCTTTCTCCAAGAGCATCTTTCTTAATTTTAAACTATGTAGTGTTCTCTTGTTCAGTTCACACAACAACAGTCTCTTGGTCTAGGCTTTGCATGAGCATTATTAAGTGTACTGTGATTCTCATTCTGATAGATGACCATGATGTAACATTATGTTAGATAGAGAAGACAAATTGCCAATGATTTCACCTTATTTGGACTCACAATCAACAACTTTGGTACTTACAATCAGGAAATCAAAAGTCATATTACATTGGGAAAGACTGCAATCTTACAATATTACATTGGGAACACTCCAACCTCTTCAAAATCCTGAAGAGCAAGGATGTAATTCTAAAGACTAAAACGCACCTCATCCAAGCCATGGTCTTTTCAATTACTTCCTATTCATCAGAGTGTTACACAATGAATAAAGATGACAGAAGAATTAATGTCTTTGAGTTGTGGTGCTGTACAAGAGCACTAGATATTCCATGGACATCCAAGAAAAACTCTTAATATGTCTTGTAGAAGGTGCAGACAAGTTGCTTCTTAGAGGGAAGTGTAGTGAAACTTCACCTCATATATTTTGGGTGTGTTGTTAGGAGAGTCCACTTCTTCGGAAAGGACATCATGCTCATAAAAGTAGAGTCAACAAAAGAGGAAAAGATCCTCAATGAGATAGATTCACAGTGACCACCATAATGAATGCAAATGTGGCAGAGATGAGTACGATGGTACAGTATAGAGCAGGGTTCAGATCCATCATTGAAAGAGTTATTATGGGTCAAGGTCAACTCAATGGCACCCAACAACAACAGCCATCCCATGAGTCAACAGAAGTCCCTAGCCTGCACTTGAGTTACAGGTTTGAATTTTGCCAGTCCCACAATCAAATGCATTAGCATCTCACCATATTTATTCTACTTCGCACCATCCATTGTTGTTGTTGTTAGATTCTATAAAGTCAGTTCTGATTCATAGTGATACATAATAGAACACAGTCTGGTCTTGACCATTTTCACAATTATTTCTATGCTTAAATTCATTATTGTAGCCATTTTGCCAATCCATATTGTTGAGTCTTTTGATGACCCTCTGCTTTATCAAACATCCTGGTAATATGTCCACAGTAAGTAAAACAAAGTCTCATCTTCCTCTCTTTTAAGGAGCATTCTTGCTGTACTACTTCTGATATACCATGGTATACTCAATATTCTTCACCAGTATCTTAGTTCCAAGAAGAAAAAAAAATAATTTTTATTCTTCTTTATTAGTTTATATCTTCTTTATTCATTGTCTAATTTTTGAACACTTATGGAGAAAGTGCAATCAGGATGCTCTTTGGAGGAAAAGATGGTGACACTTCATCTCACATACTTTAAGTATGTTGTTAAGAAGGACCAGTCCGGACCCTTTCTACGAAGATGGCACCGAAAGCAAAGAAGGAAGCCCCTGCCCCTCCCCAAACTGAAGCCAAACCAAAGGCATTGAAGGCCAAGAAGGCAGTCCTGAAGGGCGTCCACAGCCCAAAAAAAAAAAAAAAGAAGATCTGCATGTTACCCACGTTCCAGCGGCCTAAGACGCTGAGACTCTGACGGCAGCCCAAATACCCCCGGAAGAGCGCTCCCAGGAGAAACAAGCTTGACCACTATGCCATCATCAAATTTCCCCTGACCACTGAGTCAGCTATGAAGAAGATAGAAGATAACAACACACTTGTGTTCATTGTGGATGTCAAGGCCAATAAGCACCAAATTAAACAAGCTGTAAAGAAGCTCTATGACATTGATGTGGCTAAGGTCAACACTTTGATTAGGCCTGATGGAGAGAAGAAGGCCTATGTTCGACTTGCTCCTGATTATGATGCTTTGGATGTTGCCAACAAAATTGGGATCATCTAAACTGAGTCCAGCGGGCTAATTCTAAATGTAATAAATTTTTCTCACCATAAAAAAAAAAAAAGAAGGACCAGTCCTTGGAAAAAGACATTATGCTTGGAAAGGGGGAGGCTCAGTGTAAAAGGAGAAGACCCCCAATGAGATGGATTGGCATAGTGACTTCAGCAATGGGCTCTAGTGTGTCAGAGATAATGAATATGGCACAGGATAAGGTAGGGTTTGGAGCTGTGGCTCCTAGGGTTGCTATGACTTATATAGTCAACTCAATGGCACCTAACAACAACAATAGCATAATGCAATTGAAAATATGTTTTTTAATTATTGAATTTTATTAATTTTAATGAACATTTACAGAGATTTTGGGTTTTCATTCACTGTTGCACTATTTTCTCTACCCTCCTCCCCAATTCGTTCTTCTTTTTTTTCCCCCCCTGAAAGTCTGTTTTAATTGTCCAATTGCCACAGTGCTTGTCAAAGCCAGTTCTGATTAATCTCCTTTGTCAGTGTGTCCTTTGCCACTCCCTATCACTCCTCCCTGAGAGAGACTGCACCCTGATTCATAAGGAAAAGGGGATGGTGTATTCTCTTAGCTACTTCCTGCTGAAGAAAATATCATGTTTTTTGTCAAGTGCACCTAAATCATCTGTGCTTTTTAACATTTTAAAGAGTTGACCAATGAAATATGTTATCATGACTGTTAATTTCATGGAAATTGATCTAAATAAAATTAAATCCTTTACAATTTCAATTATTTTCTCCATCTATCATGATGTTGATTAGTCCAGTTGTGAGGAATTTTTTTTTATGCAGAAGTGTAATATATGCTGAATGTCAATCATACTTAAACTTCAGCAGTAAATGCTTCAAGTGCTCTTTGCTTTCAACAAAGTTGTGCCATCTGCATATTTCAAGTTGTTAATGAGTTTCCTCTTAATCTTCCAAGAAGATGCCACATTTTCTCCATATAGTTCAGATTATTGGTTTAGCATATAGATTGAATAAATATGGAAGAAGAATACACCCTGATGCACACCTTTCCTGATTTTAAACCATTCATTGTTCCCTCGTTCTCTTTGAATAATCTTGTGATATTTGTAAAGGTTCCACATAGACACAATTAAGTGTTCTGAGATTTCTGTTCTTTGCAGTGTTATCCATGATTTGTGATTTTCCTGTAAAATACCCATTCATAACTAGTAAAACACCAGTCAACATCTTTCTGGTATTCTCTGCTTTCAGCCAAGACCCATCTTACATCAGCAATTATATCCTTCCTTCCACATCTTGTTTTGAAACTGGATAGAATTTTTTACAGCACTCTATGAATGAAAAACTATACTTACTAATTTTAAAAATTATCTTGGGCAAAATTGTGCTTACATGTGATATTAATGATGTTATTTGGTAACTTCTGCATTTCATTAGACCACTTTGGGCATGTTGCTAGGAGTAGTTATTCCTTGGAGAAGGACATAATGTTTGGGAAGGTGGGGGTGGCAAAACCCGGGAAGACCTTCCAGCAGGTGGTTAACTGTTGACTGTGGCAATGGGTGTAAGAGTGTGTCAGAGATTGTGAGGATGACATCGGATAGGAAAGTATTCATATCAGTTATTCATAGTGTTCCTCTGAGTCATACTTGGCTGGACAGAAACTAACAACTACAACCGTGGAATGGAAATTGATTTGTAGCTGACCTCCCAGCCAGTTTTTAGAGGCACTAAATTACATGGAAGATCAAGCATCTTTCTCCTGCAGAGTAGTTGGTAGATTCGAATTCCATTTGTTTGGGCTGGCAGTACCACTCCTTACCACTAAGCCACCAGAGCTCCCTATATCTAACTATGGTGAGGGTTACAAAATTGCTTAAATTATCAAAAATCATTGAATTCTACACTTAAAGTGGGCAAATTTTATAGTATGTGATTAAAAAGTATGGGGGGAGGGGGAGAAGAGAGTCAGAGCATGACCTGCCACTGCACTACATATTCTAAATATTTACAAGTGCTTGTTGGAGGAGGAGCTAGGAAAAAGAGAGAAGATAGTTGATAAAGCCCAGGCCTAAGTACCAAAACTAAAACTCAAATTTACTGCCATGGATTTAATTCTAACTCAGAGCAATGCAATATGACAGATTAGGACTGCCTCTCTGGGCAATAATCTTTCTATAAGTAGAGGGTTTCTTTCTGTCATGTGGAGTTGATGAGTTCAAGTCACCAGCCTCCTTGATTAACAGTCAAGCACTGTGCCACTAGAGCTCCTAAGTAGCAGGGAAAACAAAGCAGAAGGAAATTAACTTAAATGAAAGATAGGACTTCTCTCTGAACTAGAAAGAAAGAATGAATGAATGTGGATGCTGAAACTTTATAGCTTTGTGCTAGAAAACTAACAATGATTCTTTTCTTTTCTCTGAGCAAACAGGGCCTTTGACTGGAAAGCTATACATATAGTAAAGACAGAAGTAAAATGGAAAAAGTTGCAGGAGACTTAATACAAAGAGTAAAATATTAGTGAAAATCTAACTTTAGAACATGAATCAGTTTTTACAAAATGAGACAGAGTTGTAGTGAAGGAGTTGTAGTGGCCTAGGCCATAACACTGCCAACCCAAAGATTAGAGTCCATCACCTGCTTCTAGGGGAAAAGATCATCTCTTCCTATGCCTTTTACAGCCTTTGAAAACCCACTGCAGGGTCAGCTATGAAGCAGTTCCAGTTCTACAGCAATGACTTTTTTTTTAAGTTCTTCCAATAGCTATACATTTTACTTTCTTTTCATATCCTTAAATATAAGAGGCTTAAAGCTTATTGGGAGTTATGAAGAACGTAGCTAAGATCATGAGGAGGTTAACTGGTAGACAAATATGGATATTTTCTTTCCTTTAATGTGCTTTGCAATCTTAGGTCCTTAGACCAAATATTCAATAACCTTTGATACAGCAGTTGTTTGTTTGTTTTTATGTGGTTCATGGTATCACAAATTTGTAGCATGAGATTCTATAACTCTTGAAGCAGTGAAAAGGCAGAAATTAATGTTCCTATGTTGATGCAATTGCTTGTTTCATTGGTAATAAAAACTTAGCCTTGCATAAAAATTCACATTAAGAACATGAATTTCACATGGTGAAAAGGATTGAAATTGTCCATTACATATATATATATATATATATATATATATATATATATAAAATCTACATAATGAAATTGGTTACTTGAGTAATCAAGATAATGCCAAGAGAAAGAAAAGAAAAAACCACTTCCCTTCCTTGGGGAGGGAGCCCTGACAACTTAGTGGGTAGGGAGTTACCCTCTCAACCCTGGTGGTTTGAATCTACCAATGGCTTTGAAAAAGCAAATGAGCGCACACACACACACACACACACACACACACACACACACACACCCCCTTGAGCGATTTACAACCTCTGGAGGGTCAGCTTTACACGGTTTTGACTCATAGCAATGAGCTAGAGGCTTCTTTCCCCTTGATTGCAGTTCAGTACGGATTGTGGTCAGTTCAGTACGGATTGGGGTTTGTGTGAAGGAATAGGAAAGACTCAATGGGACTGGAGACTGGGTGATAATAGGCAGAGATCAATAGTAATTAATTTTATAAAATACAAGGTATATGGATGTATAAAACATAAGGTGCATGAATGAAACAACGTATTATTGTGTACAACAAAATGTACATGAATGAAACATAATGCATGACTGATCGTCTGTAAACCAAAACAAATATATAGACAAAAGCGGCAAAAAAAAAAAAAAGAGTAATAGTGTGGAAATTACATTCTTGAGTTGTAAATGGAACTTTCCCGCCAGTGTGCCAAACTGTTACCTTGGGCAAGTTATTGGTTTGACTTGATGTTCCAGTAGGTCAGTAATACATATCTCGTCAAGCGTTTCACCTTTCAAAGATTCCACAATAGGCGGGGGGGGGGGACACCCCCCCAATCTTTTTAAGCTTTGTTATCAGCACAAATAAAACAGTAACTTGCATTTCACGACAAGGCTATCTACTAAGACTTTCTCTGCGAGGATGTTTTGGTTTTTCACTTCTTAAAAGTACATTATGAAGTAACAAGTACGCGGAGGAAAAGTGGAAGCATTTCCAATGTTCAACTCAAATCATTTCCTCGGAATGACAGCATTACTCAAGAATCTTCTAGTAGTCCCCAAGGTTATAAAGTAAAGGGAAAGCCGGGCCCCACCCTGGGGATTCCGAGCGAGCAGGCTGGAACCCTGGCACGTCTGTTTTCAACCTGCTCAGGTGATTCTGACTCAGTTTAAGTCTGAGCAGCACAAGCCGTGGGAAGGTGTCTGGACGCGAGTGCGCGAGGAGGGGAGTCCGGCCATGGCAGGCATGAACCCGCGCCCGGCACAATCCGGAGCCTCTTCTATGACTTCATCTCGCTGAACCCTTTCTTTCCTAATCATCTCAGAGCTGGGCAGGCAGTTGAAGAATCGCTCCCAACCCGGCTGGCTCTAGGCCGAGCGCCAGCAGAACGCCCGCGGCGGCGGGAACCACGCTCGACTCCAGGGCAGAACCAACCTCCAGTCCCAGGTGGCGCGCGCCCTCCCGCGCAGCCACCGCCCCCGGCCTGCCACGCCCTCCCGCAGGCCCCGCCTATCCCTGCGTGATGACGTGTCCACGCCTCGTGCGGGCGGAAGCGCGGGTGCGGTAGCGGCGGCTGGGCCAGCTGCAGAGCTGTGCTAGGCGGTCGCCCTCAGAGAGGCGCTGGCGCGCGCAGTGGACAGTATCGGGCCCGGGCCCCCGGGAACCGCGGGTCCACCCAGCCCGCCTCGATTGGGGGAAGGGGAAGCGGTGGGTGGGAGTAAACCTCTGCTGTTGTCGCCGCGCCTACCCTCCGTGGACGTGATTTCGCGATGAGCGGCTCCCAGGAGAAGTGCCCTGGAGGGGCGTCCGCCCCAGGGACCGGGGACGACCCAGGCCCCGCTGCTACCAGGAGTCCCAAAGCTGAAGGGAGCACAGCTCCCGAGCCTCCGGCTTCCATGCTGAGCGTGGACGTGCCGGGGTTGCTCTCGCAGTTCGCGCGCAGCTTCGTGCTGCTCTTCCCGGTGTACGCGCTCGGCTACCTGGGGCTGAGCTTCAGCTGGATCCTGCTGGGGCTCGGGCTGCTCTTCTGGTGCCGGAGGAACAAGGGCCACAAGACGTCCCGCCTCTCCCGGGCGCTGGCCTTCCTGGAGGACGAGGAGCAGGCGGTGCGACTCAGCGTTTGCTCCTCCGACCTGCCCGCCTGGGTGAGTTGCCGCCTAGCCCGAGCGCGGTCCACGCGTGGTGCGCACCGCCCTCCCGAGCCACGGGGCTCCCACGACCTGCTTATGTAAGGCTACCCTCACCGTCCCCGTCACCGATGGAAATCACCCAGCTGTCAGTCCCTCGCTTTCTGAGCTGCTGTCAAGGGCGACCCTCTCCACTTTCACCACCCCTCCCCTGGCTTTGCTGATCGCCAGACGGGCGCGTAAAGGGACCAAGAGTGTGCATTGCACTCTTCCTTACTTTGGCCTGTCTTTGCTAGAAAATCAGGGCTTTTCCTATGTGAACCCAAGCTTATCTGCGTGGTGGAAATGACTACCGCGTTTTGGTATGTCTTTTTAGGGAGGTGGATATTTGGTGCTGGTGGTCAGAGCCATTAGGAATTGTCGGTGCGGCTCGCTTCACACCACCCTGCTGCAGTAGGCCTGGAAATGAGTGCTCATGTTGTGAACGGGGTGCTTGCTTTCCTTTGACAGCTGGTGGGGGAATGAATTTTTTTTTTCTCCCTCCCACCTTAGAAGATGTTTCATTTTCTTGTTTTTTGACACAACTAAAGAGGAATGAGTGTGCGTGGAAAGCTTTGCTGATTTGAATGAACCGCTGGGTCTTTTTTTAAGCGAATAACAAACTGTAAGACCTAAAGTGTTTTAAAGTTAACACTTCTATATAGTGTCAACTTGAATCCCTCCATGTGTAAAGTTTTGGAAGAGTTGCTCTTATAGCAAGAAATATAGTATTTATTTAACTCTTTTTACCTAAGGTAATCCTATGCATAATACTAATACAGTATGGTATGGAAACCCATTAATAGAGTTGGATCCTCATCTTTTTCTCCTTGCTTCCAAATTCTTCTTTAACCGTAAGCTGGTGTCACATTTTGAGACTGTAGGAAATAGTACTTTTTTAAAAGATATATGATACTTCACGTTATGCTTAATGTCAGCTTACATGAAAACGGCCAATGAGTGAGTTTCAGAAGGGTCATTTTCTCTTAGAGGAGAAAAGGGCTTAGAAAATGATCTCTCTTTCCAGTCATAAGACACTTGTTAAAGCATGGAGTGGTGTATGACACAAAAGACAAATGCAAATCAGAAAGCTTGAGTTCCCAGCTCCAGGGAGGAGCATACAGACTGTGATTCTGTGATGGCACATAGCTGTTGAAATAAGACTAGAAGAGTTAGAGGGCTTTGAACTAAAAATTCTGTAAATACGTAGTAGACGAATGGAACTGTGGTATTTTGAAAGAAAACCATTAACTGGTGTGACTGAGTTTTCAGTTTGAAGCAGGGTTAAGGGAGTTAAAAACAGGAAGTTAAAGTGAACAAGATGAATAATGACCAAGAATAGATGGTATACTTTGGAAGTGCAAAAAAAACAAAATTTAAGTGATATCTCAAGTCTCTGTTAAACTGAGCTAAATGATGTTAGAAGCTATAAAAATGTTGTGTAAATCCGTTACCAAAACAGTAAACAGCGGTGGTGTTGATTTTCAGAGATCTTTGCTTATTGAGCAGTTGAGCACAAGCAGTTTTTCCTTGTATAGTTTTTTAGTGACATGCAGGCACTTTTCTCATAGAAAATTAGCAGTTTTGTTGCAGCCATATTTTCTCATATTTCTTTTAACAGAAAAACATAGTAAGGATTTTTTTATGCATGACTTTTCATCCCACAGACTAAGAAACTTATGCTCTATCCAAGATTTTTCACTTGTTCCAAATTTTTGTTTAAATGGATATCCCATATGTTTCATCATGCCTACCCTCAAGAAGATGAATTGACAGAGTAGCTGTAGCAGTGTTCTTTAGCGCAGCAGAGATGGATAGGGCAAGGTTCTGATCTGTTTTTCATAGGGTAGCAGTGCCGCAAAGTTGACTCCTCAGTATCTAGCAACATTAGCAACATGCTGCTTAGGAGTGGTTGTGCTGCCTAACATGTGAGAGTGCTAATTGGAAGGTCAACAGTTTAAATCCACCAGCTGCTCTGAGGGGGAAAGGATTTCTTTTCTGTAAGGATTTACAGCCTCAAGAACCCAGTTAGAGGGAGCTCTAGTGGCATGGTGGCAAGAAGCTGCACTGCAATCTGGAAGGTGCATGTAGGGCGAATCCATCAGATGCTCTGCTGGAGAAGGGGGGACAATCTCCTCCTGTATCAGTCAGATCTGATTCCACTGCACACAGGAAGAAAAAACCCCAACAAACAAACCCAGTTACAGGGACTCTGTGAGCCAATTTTTAAGTTGCTTAGAAGAGTCCTTGTGGCTCAGTGATTAAATTCCTTGACTTCCAACCAAAAAAGTCAGTGGTTTTCACCAGCTGTTCCTCAGAACAAAAATGTGGCAGTCTCTGTATTAAGATTTACAGCCTTGGAAAGCCTATGGGACAGTTCTACTTGGTCCTGTATTATTACATGTGATTTAGGCAGAACACACTCCTCCCTGACCCTCCAGAAGGTTTTCAGAGGCTGCAGTCATATGAGAGGAGATTGCCCATCTTTATCCCAATGAGCAGCTCATATGTTCACACCATGTGCCTTTGGGTTGATAGTGCAACTCTACCACTGGGCCACCAAGGGTTGCTGTAAAATGGAACACACTTGATGGCAAGCAGATGTGGTGCTTAGAAAACTTATGGAGAGATTAAAGAAATTTGAAAGTGATATTATTTATGAATAATGCTACCAGTATAGAGTTGGAAAGAGTTTGTTTGGTTTAGTTGCTTTTTTTGAATTGTAGGAAACCCCTTGCTTTGAAGCCGGTTCCCACTCACAGCACCTCCATGTGTGTCAGTAGATTGGTACTTCATGAGGTTTTCTCTCTCCTTCCTTCTCTGTCTAGATCAGTATCTAGATCAAGCACTATATCTAGATCTAAATCTAAGTCTGTATCTTTTTGGTTTTCAATGGCTGATTTATTTTGAGGCCTTTTCTTTCTAAGGGCCTCTGGGTTGGGTGGCCTCAAATGTAAACTCTTGAAGGATCAGCAGGTGGTAATATCTATTTTTTTTCCACATTAAAACTACTGAATTAATTTGTTACTTTAAGAAACAAATCCACTGTAGGAAATACTGTAAATGAGAAAAAGGTAACATTTCAGTGGTGACTGTGGTTCATATCAGGATGATAGCATAGGAAAATATGAACTAAAGTGGCACTAATTCCTTAATCACACTTTTGGATATGTTCACTGACAGCATTTCCTCCTTGAATGAAGTAAGGAAAATGTATACTGGCAATAAAAGTGACGTCATTGAAGAACATTAGTACTTTGAAAACACATAGGATGGTGGTGGTGTTAATATACCATGGAGTCAGAACTGACTCATAGCTGACCCTCCAGGTTTTCAGAGGCTGTAAATCATAGAATAGGAAAATCTTTGTTCCTGGTGGGTTTGAACTGTATGCCTTTGGATTGGCAACACCACCCCTTAATCACTAGGCCACCAGAGGTCAGACATGTGTGGTGTTTCCAAATCAAGACCATTAGGAGATGGAAAATAGCTCACTTAACATGTGCTAATTCACTAAGACTTTTGTCCTGCAGCTGCAGTATAAACTGTGTTATTATTAATTTCTTTTTTCCATAAACAGGGAAGAGGCCTTGCAGCAGGCATGAGCTGATGGATTAATAACTGAGCTTTTGCTGTATCTGTGTCTACATTGTGTGATTAGGGCCCTAGGAATGAGACTGTAAGCAAAGAATATTCTTGAAGAGTTTTTATGAAAATTCATAAGGAGGCACAGCTAGTGATTTAGTGCAGTGATTAAAGAGAAAATTAATGAGAGGAGTTTTCATTGCTGTTTGTATTTGTTTGAATAATTCTAATTTAATGTCAAAGGAACAAACAAGTTAGCCTTGGAAGAGGTACAGCCAGGGTGTTCCTTAGAGGCAAGCATGGTGAAACTTTGTCTCGCAGACTTTGGGCATGTAATAAGGAGGGACCATTCCTTATCCAGAAAAAGACATCATGCTGGGGAAGGTAGAGGATGAGGGAATGAGAGGCAGATCCTCGAGGAGATAGACTGACACAGTGACTGTATTTGACTGTAAGTGACTGGGGCTTGAACATGTCAGGGGTCATGAGGATGACTAAGATAGGGCAAAGTTCACAGGGATGCTGTGAGTTGTAGTAGTCTCAGTGATACCAGGTGATGGCAACAACAATAAGATGGACGCTAAGATGAAGGAGAGCTGCCTGAGTGGTGTAGATGATTCACCACTCAACTAGAAACTGAGAGCTTAGTAGTTGCAACCCTCCAAGAGGTGCCTCAGGAAACAGGCCTGTCAGTCAGCTCCGGACAGTCAGCCTTGGAAGTTCTGTGGAGTAGTTCTGTTCTCTACATGTGAGGTCTCAGCAAGTTGGAATGGACTCCTCTGCCACCAATAACAAGAACATAAAGTCTTACCTTTATTTAGACTTTCACTATTGTCAGTAAATGCTGATTCTGTGGTTGCAGCTGACCCAAATGTATCACATAAAGTATTATTTCACTCATTTGAGAATTGGCCTTCTATGAAGCTATGACTTAAATGTGAATTATAGCATAATGCACTTTCTTGACTGTGTTGTTCTGTACACTCATACACTGACTTTCTTGGGGGAAAGCTTTCCTTTTCATTTCATAATGTTTCTGGGAAGTTCATGAGAATTGAATTCAAGCCAGAATTTAATAGTCAGAGAACCAGATGAACTAAAGAGAAGAATACACTTTGACATCATATTAAGGAAGGGCAAATATTTGCTTTCTTTTCCTGTGGGCTAATCATTAACTTGCACTTTAATAAAAATTTGGGAAGACATAGAGAAATTAGTTTGCATGTCTAATTTAGGGAACATAATTCCACTATTTTTTTTTTTAAATTTCCATTCATTCATTGTAACATATTTTCCTCCCTATTCCCCGCCCCCCCCCAGTTTGCTTTATTCTTTGGGAAAAAAAGTACTTTGATTGTTATACAGTCCCCGTTCACCACCACCACTTTACTATGCAACTTTTATTCTGGACTCTTGTATTGCCAATAATACCTAATCATATGTTCCTTTTATACAGTTATCTCCCTCGTCTGTTTCAATGCCATGTACATTATTTATCCCTTCTTTTTTAGTTTCTCCCCAACCCCAATATCAGTCCTTTTCTATAACAGTGGTATTATACAGTATTTGTCTTTCTGTTACTAAGATATTTCACTCAGCATAATGTCCTCCATGGTCACCCATTTTTTATAATATTGCATGAGTTCTTTGTTTTTCAGTGCTCCATGACATTCCATTATGTGAATATACCACAGCTTCTCTGTCCACTCCTTTGTTAATGACACGTGGGTTGTTTCCAACTCTTTGCTATTTTGATCAAAGCAGCAATAAACATGGAAGTGCATATATCTGCTTGGGTGACAGTTATGGTTTATTTAGGGTATATTACCAGTAGTGGAATTGCTGGGTCAAATGGTATTTTTATTTGCAACTTTTTAAGAAAGTGCCATACTGCCGTGGTTGCGCCATTTTACACTCCCACCAACAATGAATAAGAGTTCCAATTTTTCCGCAACCTCTCCAGCACTTGATGTTTGCTGTTTTACAGCAGACCTCTAGTCTCTTAAACTATGGGGGGGGTGGGGGGGTGGGGAATTTGTTTATTAAAGCTATCCATTTGTAGTATTTTCATTATAGCAGAAATATATCATTAAAACAGGTATTACATAGGCTAAAACAAACCAGTCCCGATTAACAATAGAAATTATGCTTCCAAGATATCACTTAAAAAAAAAAAGCTCTTCTGTTGATGGAGTTGATTTATACATAGCTATTGAATTGATTCTGATTTATAATTCCTTGTAAGACCAGCTCCATAGGGTTTCTAGGCTATAATCTTTACAGAAAGAGGCTTGGTGGTATAGTGGTTAAGTACTTGTCAAGTTGAACATCACTCATGGTGACCCTGGGAACAACATGTCCGAGTCCTGGCCTATGCTGGGCCAGCCTCATTATCTCTGATACACTTGAGCCCATTGCTGCAGACACCATGCCACTCCACCTCGATGGAGATCTTCCTCTCTTTCTCTCACCCCTCTACCTTTCCAAGCATTATATCCTTTTCCAACAAATAGTCTCTCCCAGCAATGTGTCCCAAGTATGAGATGAAGTTTTGCTGTTTGCCATGTTTGCCTCCGAGGTGCACTCTGACTGCACCTTTTCCAAGACGTGAGACTTTTGATTCTTTTTGTCAGTCTTTGGGATAATTAGTACTCTTCATTACTACAACTCAAAAGGATCCATTTTTCTTCTGTCATGCAGGGTCCTCAGTTTAAACCCACCAGTTAGTCTAAGGGGGAAAGATATGGCAGTTTGTTTCTGTAAAGGTTACTGCCTAGGAAATCCTATTTCAGTTGTACAGAGTTGTTAGACCAGGAAGCTATTGTCTGAACAGGGCAAGGGAGCACTGCATAGTTCAAAATCAAGAAAGAAGTACAGCAGGGTTGTATCCTTTCTTTGAACCTCTTCGATCTATGTGCAGGACAGATAATTTGCTGCTGGGCTGGACTTTATGAAGAAGAATGTAGTATCAGGATTGGAGGAAAACTAATCAACGACCTGTGTTAAGCAGATCACATAACCTTGCTCAGAGGCATTTAAGATTTAAAGCATTTGCTGTAAAAGATCAAATAGTTCGGCCTTCTATATGAGTTGCATCTCAACATCAAGAAAACAAAGAACAAAAAAAACCAAAAACCCAACCAAAAAACAACCTCACCACTAGGCCAGTAGGCAGTATCATGACAGATAAAAGAATTGAGGTTGTTAATGATTTCATCTTGCTTGGCTCCATAATCAACACTCTTGGTACCAGCAGTCAGGAAATCAAAAGACAGATTGCATTGGGAAAGTTTACTGTCAGGAATTTCTCCAGAATGCTGAAGATCAGTGATGTCAGTTTAGAGACTAAGGTATGCCTCATTCAGGCTGTGGTCTTTTCAGTTACTTGCTTATGCATCTAGACAGTGACTAAGGATGACAAGAGAAGAATCGATGCCTTTGAGTTGTGGTGTTGGAGAAGTATTGAACTATGAATGGCCAGGAGAACAAATAAGTCTGTCCTGGGGAGGGTGAAACCAGTTTGTTCTTCAGAGGCAAGGATTTTGAAGCTCTGGCTCACACACTTTAGGCATGTCACCAAGAGGGTCCAGTCCTTAGAGAAGGACATCATATTTGGAAGGGTAGAGGGTCAGCACAGAAGATGATGACTCTGGATGAGATAGAGTGACATGTGGCAATAGGGTCAGATCTGTCAGAGACGGTTAAGTTGGCTCATGATAGAGTGAGTTTCAGAGCCCTTGTTCAGAGGTTCACAGTGAGTTGTAGTTGACTGGACGGCACATAACAACAGAGTTGCTAGGATTCAGAATTGACTCAGCAACAAAAGGCTACTCTTTATGGAAACAGACTGCAGCATCTTTTTCCTGTTGAGTGGCTGGTAGGGTCAGTAAGTTGGCTCTAAATGGTTAGCAGCTGAGCTTGTTTTCTTGAAAGTTTTGTAAATTTAGAAGTAAGTACAAATATATATGACAGTTATAGTTAGTGGGAACAGCAAAATAAAATACAGGAGTGAGAAACCGTAGGCAGATTTTAGGGAGATACTATAGCTGAGTGGAACAGAAGCATCAGATCCTAGTAAGGCTTCGAAAAGTGGTTGGAAAAGTTTTGATTCTTGGGACTGTTTAGTCTGGAGGGAACCATACAAAGTGTCCATGGTAGTTGTACTTCTTCATATTGTGGAAAATTGAACTTGGGCTGTTGACTTACCCTGGGTCCCAGGGCTGATGAATAGAACTCAGACTAGCATCGGGAAACCCTGAATTTTAGGAAACTCCTTTCATTTCACTAGAGTTTAGTGATGAACACTATACTGCTGACATTATGGAAGTGCTTGGAGCAGAACTATTTTTGTGATATCAAAATGAAAACTAGTATAATGCAATGTAATTCTCTACTTAGCAGACAAAATCTTAATTGCCAAAATTACTGCTTGATTGATGTGATATGTACAGCTGAGGTAGCAGAAACTACCTATTCTAGCTACTTCCTTCAAATAAGCTATTTTCCTCTAATGATCTTATTCTGTTTTAAGCAGTCTTGTGGTTTGTTTTTTTAAATTGGGTGTTGCATAGTTCTTAGGGCAAAGCAGTTAACATGTCAGTTGTATTTTGAATGGAATCTATTTTCCATTTAACATGGTTTATTTACAGAAATTTTCTGTTCACTTTTTACCTGTCACTGAATGTTTTACCCCTTCATGTTTTTATAACTTCTAAAAGTCCTCTGTGTGTGTATATGTATGTATATGTGTACATGTATGTATGTGTATGTGTGTGTGTGTGTGTGTGTGTGTGTGTGTATACTTATGTATTTTTTTTTTTAAGGAAGGAAGTAATTCAAGCAGACCGCATTTTGAGGAACTAACCAAATTTATTTGCTATGCATCAGAAAACTGGACAATGACTAGGGATGCTAGAAGGAGAATTGATGACTTTGAGCTGTTGTGCTGGAGAAGAGTATTAGAACAAACAGGTTCATCTTAGAGAGGGTGAAACAAGGCTGGTCCTTGGAGACAAGGATTCTGAAGCTTCATCTGACATACTTTGGACATGTTACAAGGAGGGACCAGTTCTTAGAGAGGGATGTCATGCTTGGGAGGGTGGAGGGACAGTGCAAGAGAGAAAGACCCTCACTGAGATGGATTGATTCAGTGACTGGGGTTAGGTGTGTTAGATACCGTAAGATTGGCACAGAATAGAGCAGGGTTTAGGGCTGTTGTACATAGTGTCACTATGAGTTTTAGGTGACTCTATGGCAAATAACAATAACAACCAAATTTGTGTGTACAGTTTGAAAAGAGATCTTTGAGTAGTTCTTGTCTAGAGAGTTGCTTGGTCATTTCCTGGCATCTCTTGTGGCCCACCACAGACTCCACAGCTCCACGGGAGAAAGATGAGCAATCTTTTCCCATACAATTTATAGCCTCGAATCCTCTTTTTATTATATGTCATGATCTCTGACATGCTCCATTAGGAGGATAGAATAGGGCAAAGTGCTGATTTGTTGTTCATAGGGTGGCTGTGAGTTGTAGTCAACTTGATTGCACATAACAGCATCCTCTGCTCATGTTATAGATGCTAGTAATACAAATGTTAAGGAGAAAAGGGCTTGATGCTTAAGAAATTTACTGTTAATGATAAAAATCTACATAAAAGCCCAGAGTCCCTAGATGGTACAAATTGTTAATGCACTTAGCTAGTAATAGAAATAGCGCAGTTCATGTCCCCACAGAAACATCTCAGAAGCTTGCTGATCTACCTCTGGAAAATCAACCACTGAAAGTCCTCCGGAGTCCAGTTGTATTCTGACACACATGAGTTTACAGCAAGTTCGAGTGTGCCTTCTGTGCCTTCTTGTTTATAAACAGGTCGTCCCCTGCTTAGTTTTCATTCCAACAACTTCTATAAAGCAATTCTGATATAAGTTGAATACCTCTTTTATTTTTCCTCCAAGCTTTCCTTATTGTTGCTTTTTACTATTAGGATCCTTACAAATCCAGTTTGTTTCCTGAGATTGGAAACATGTAAATTTAGAGATATATTATAAGGTTGAATATAGTACTTATTACTAATGATAAGGTACAAAGGGGTTAAAAGACACTTGACTCTCTTCATGAATATGTCCAAAATCGTGGACTATATAATCCTACAGGACTCTAGATGGTGCACAGAGGATTTGATCAGCTGATCTGAAGTTGGCAGTTCTGTGCTGTAGCAACAAGTATGCATTAGAAGTTTTCTTTTCTAAGAAAACTAATACATAATGGGGGGGGAGGTTAATAATTTAAAAAAAAGTTTTCAAAACATGCATAATCCCAAAACAACTGTTTTAGTCATCTAGTGACATGTCAGCAGAAACACCACGAGTGCATCGCCTTGAACAGATACTGATTCTTCATTGTTCAGGAAGCCTTTGCTTTTCTCACATTAAAGAGTTCACTCACTGCCATTGTGACAGAATTGACTCATAGATGACCTTCCATTGGGTTCCCAAAGCTGTATGTAAATCATGAAAGAGGAGATGGCCTGTCTTTCTCCCATGGACCCTCTGGTGGATTTGAACCACCAGCTTGTGTGCTGACAAGTTGGAACCAACTCATAGCTGACTCTCCATCAGGTTTTCAGAGACAGCAGATTGCGTGGGAAGAGATTGTCCATCCTTCTCCCATAGAGCAGCTCATGGAATCAAACTATGTGCCTTGAGGATTGCAGCACAGTTTCTCAGCACTAGGCTGTCAGAGCTCCTATTTAAACGAAGGTTGTTGTGTACCTGAGAGTTGTAACAGACGCATAGCTGACTCTCTGGCAGGTTTTCAGAGGCAGATACTAGAGAAGATTGCCCGTCTTTCTCCCATAGAGTAGCTGATGGCCTCGAACTGCAGGCCTTTCAGATTTCAGCGCAGCTTCTAGAAGACCAAATTAAGGGTGCTGGCCTTAGGGGAAGGCTTGCTTTCTTTGTCAGCTCTGAAGGACAACTCTTTGTCTCTTCAGTTGATGCTTCTTGGTTTCAAGGATAGTTATGTGTATTTTTACTTCTGTGTTACACCATCTCTCTTTCTTTGCTTACTTAGTATCTTTTGGTCCTCTTGTGGCCTAGTGAGTAAGAAGTTGCACCACCAACTCAGAGGCAGCTAATTTGAACCCACCAGCTGCTTTACAGGAGAAAGATGGACATTTTCCTCCTTTGGAGGGTCAGCCATGAATCATCTGGCACAACAGCAGTGAGTTTTCTGTATCTCAAAGCGGATTGACTCAAAATACACTCTATACCTAATCTTGTCACATTAATATGACAAAGATAGCCCACTTCTACAGAGCTTTAGAACCATATATATGCATAAGGGGTTCTTGGAGACACAATTCAGTACATAATGTTGATTCGCTGAGGATATAAGAACCTCAGTTGAGATGGCTGTTTTGTATTTTTCCACAGCTGTTCAAATGTACCAGCTACTCTTTGGGAGAAGGATGAACAGTCTTCTCCTATGTGATTTACTGCCTCTGAAAACCATGGGTGGGTCAGCTATGAGTTGTTTCTGACTCAACCCATACAACAGTCACCAATTGATGAGTCCCTGGATGGCAACGATGTAAGCGTTCCGCCACTAACTGAAAAGTTGGCATTTAAAATCCACTTGGCAGTCGCCTTAAAATCATAGTCTTTGTAAAACCTCTGGTACACAGAGCTACTCAGAAACTGATGAGGTCACCATGAATCGGAACGTAATTGACAGCAACTGAAACCCAACTAGACTAATTGCAGGTGAGGAGATTCCACCTTCTGGTGACCTTGTAGGAGAGAAGTCAGCACTGTCCTCTGGGTCAGCAGCCTCATATGGTACACGCTAAACCAGGCCTTAGAGTTGTGCAAGTAATAAACCATAGCACCTAGTGTAAAAGTTTGTTTTAAAAAACAACTCTACTTTTGTACCCGATGTCTATACACTTGAGTTAGTGTGAGCCTAACTGGCATAATCTGTGGCATATTGTGTTTCTAACCAAAAGGCTGTGTGTCTTTGGTGGTTCAAATCCTCCCGTGGCTCCTTGTGCAGTCGCCTGCATAAATTCACAGCTTGGAAACCCTCTCCTTCAGAAATAGTAACTCAACAGTAGTGGATTTTGTTTGGCTTGGGAAACAAGTATGTTTCTCATTATGCTTTCTTTTTATTTATAAATTTGTCAGTGCAGTTTTTTTGTTTGTTCTGCCACTTGGTAAAGTTCCTTTTAGATTGTAATGAACTTGCTGTGTGCTTTATTTTTCATGTATCCATCCCTTCTGGAGAACAAACTTGTGGCTAGGCAAGTTTTAAAAACATAATTTTTCTGATTATTGCAAGAATAAGCGAGGGCTGCATGGTGGAGGGGACCTGGGGGAGGGTTTGTAAAACAATGAAAGAATCTTTTCTTTTACTTTTCCATAATTTTTGGACTCATCAAATTTGTGTCTTCTAGGTTGCAACACCCCCATGATACATCTTGAAGGATATGTACATGTACAGCCAAGCACAATCAATAAGAGTGCATCTGAATTCCAAAATCAATCTCCATAATAGTCTATGTGTTTCCTACTGCCAAAGGGGCCCTTTAGAGTAGTGAGAGAAGATCTTCACCCTGAAACCCACAGCGTCCCTTTTCAGCAGGAAGTAGCTAAGAGAATATGCCATCCCCTTTTCCTTATGACTCAGGGTGAAGTCTCTCTCAGGGAGGAGTGATAGGGAATGGCAAAGGATACACTGACAAAGAAGATTAATCAGAACTGGCTTTGACAAGCACTGTGGCATTTGGACAAGAACAAACTGGGAGGAGGGTAGAGAGAATAGTGCAACAATGAATGAGTGGAAGCCCAAAATCTCTGTAAATGTTTATGAAAATTAATAAAATATAATAAAAAAAAACAAAAAAAAAAGAATAAGAAAAATGGAATATTTCAAGCTTTGGAGAAGAATAAAAAAGTGGGAAAAATCACTTGCAGTCCTAACCAGGGATAACAATAATTAGCAGTTTAGTGATTTTTACTACTCTTTTTTTATTGTATACTAGGATGTATGTGTATCTGTGTGTATAGAATTCTCTTTTTATTAAACATTATAATATTGTGAATATTATGTCCTTCTTAGACATATATGTTTATTGCCATATTATCTATCTTATGGAGGTACCATGCTTTCTTTACTTGACATTTTATAAACAGATGTGAAAACTTGATTGATAGATATTGTGAGAAAATAGAAAAATTTGAAATACTAAAAAATTTGAGATAGTATCTGCTCTGTCCAAGTTACAGATCATATTTATTTTAATTGTTTATTAGATCAGTCTAGGATACATGAACTATTTTTTAATTCCTGAGAATAGAGTGATAACTTCATAAGCAGAAGTCTAGATTTGAAGGGCAATTTTTTCAAAATGGTATAATTAAGCTTAGTAGTTACTGAGATCTCTTACACAAGAAAAGCATTCCCTCACACTGAGTCACACACTCAGCTTACTTTCCTTCTTTGTGAGGTTGGGATAGTAAAGTAAGTTAATAATGAAGTAATATTTTAAAGTGAATTAGTGGTTTCTTATAGGACAGTGTAGTAATAGCCACTTTAAGGTTGCCAAGACGTGTAACTGGATTGTGATTATACTTGTCTGAAAATAGCTGATCATGTGACCGTCATCAGTGATCAGTGCTGTCTGGCTGCCCTTTATCACCAGATACTGTGCATTACTTGCAAATGAGTAAGGTACCATCATGGTTAGTAATTTCAAAATGTGGCTGTATGAATTAAGTTCATGTTTGAGAACAGAATACATCTGAATGCAGAGGCAAAGGGTTGGGTTTCTGTCCGAGATCCTCTCTTACTTGGCTCTACTTAGTGACTAGGTAACAAGGTCACAAGTGACCTTGGATGAGATGGTTTGCATGTTTTAGAACCTTACTGTCCTTAAGATGGGAATTGAAATTCCACTTCATACTGTAGTAATAACAAAGATTAAATGGGAGCATTTATTGTGCAGATAATTTCATTGTTAGGCACATCAGGTACGGGCATAGCAGATAGAGTTGTGCTTGGTGAAGACCCAGCAAACTGTTAAGAGAATGGAATGAGGAAGAAGGGACAGCAAGGGCAGCTAGTCATGGCTCTGGAGTTAATGTTCTGAGTCACTTTCACCAGTAGGTCAACTTCTTGTTGCCTGAGTTACTTTGCATATCAGTGCTCCTATTACAGGATGGCAGGAGAAGGATGGGTATTCCCCTGCCATGCAATTTACTGCCTCCGAAAACCCACTGAGGGTCAGCTATGGGTCCATTCTGACTCAGTGATACTCAACAACAACACAGGATCAGAGCTCTAGTAGTCTAGTGGTAAGAAGCTGTACTGCAATCCCAAAGGCATGCAGTTTGAATCCATTATATGCTCCATGGGAGAAAGATGGACAGTCTCCTCCCATGCAGTAACTGCCTATGAAAATCCCCTGGAGGGTCAGCTATGGACCACAGACAACAACAGCACAGAATAGGACAGGGTTCAGTTCTCTTGTTCATACGATTACTGTGGGTCATGCTTGACTTGAGAGCACCTAATAGCAACAACAACAACGATAGCACAGTTCTTGAGGCGAGTCTTTTTTCCTGTATAGCCTTTTTTCCTGCACACCCTTCCTACAACCGCACTTAATGAAGTGTAGATTTATTTTCCCCATGTTTTTGTTTCACTTTAGCTTGTTTATTTTATGTTGTTGCAAAATAACTTATCTACCATAATGCTTTGTTATTACCAGCACTTTAAAGTATACCTTGTAATTTTACTTTCTCTTCTTCCCCTCCCCTAACCTTCCCTAAATAATATCCAAAGAGTGTTCATTATTAACCCTTATCTCTTATTTGGGGTAGATTTATACTGTGGCTTTTTCTTCCATAAAACAGATAATACCTTGAGGACAGTTAATCTTTCTTGGCTCTAATTCCAGCAGTCACCCTGATGCAAGAGATAATTATAGTTAACAATTGTGTTTTGATAGTATCACATTGTGAAATTTATTAATTCTCATATTAATTTCCTTCTTCTTTTGAATAAACCTTAGTGGGGCTTTGAAAAATGTATGTACTGTTTTAGGACTGGTTTTACTAGTTAATTATAGGCTTTATTAGATGTAGAGTTTCTTTTCCTTCTATTTACATCTTTGGAGTAGATATAGTTTTCCCCGAAAAAGGTAAACCTGTAGAAAAGAAATACAGTGATATGGAGAGAAAACATACAACTGGTTTTATTCTATGAATATTACACTATAAATATTTACCTATTATGTAGTAGTTTTTACCTCTGCTCTTATTCTAGGGTACTCTGATGGTTTAGTGGTAAAGAGTTTTGTTGCCAACCCAAATGCATGTGGTCTACCAGCTGCTCTGTGGGAGAAAGATGGGCAGTCTCCTCCCACTCTGAAAACCAGCTGGAGGATCAGCTATGAGTTGGTTCTGACTCGATGGTGCACACTGACTCTTTTATTCCACGATGAATACTTTTATTTGAACTGTTGCCCTCAGATTACTTCAGGCTGTTGTGTGTCAGAGTAGATGTGAGTTCCATAAGGTGCTCAGTGGTGGGAATAGATTGCCAGGTATTCTGAGGCACCTCTAGGTAGACTCAGTCTGCCAATCTTTTGGCTGGTAGCCAGGGTCTACTTGGGAACTCATCTTGTTCTAAGATAAAGAGTATCAGATTGCTGAACTCATTCATCTGAATGATACTTTTTGCCTCATGCATTCTTATAAAATGTTGCTTACATATTAATACATTGACTTAACTCTGCTCAGAAATATAATTACTTACTGGATTATCTGCCTCACTAGTTATGTGTTTGAAGAAGGGGGTATTTTAATATCTACAGTGCTTAGTGCATTTCTATACCATTTGAATTTCGAAAATACAGATGGATTGCTGAAATAGTAAATTAATGTCTACTGATTTTATTAGACTTCTCTGCTCAGTTTGTAAACACTTGTATTATGCTGGGGGAGCAAGGCACTAGAACTGGCAGGACTGAGAGCTTTGTAACTCTGGCCTAAATCTAAGAGGCGCAAGGCTGAGGCACCTGTGAGCACATTTCAGAAGATATCCTGACTGTATTCTCCTACTAACCTGAACTAAAGCCTTTTGACTTACTCATTATGGTTCTGGGAGCTATCACCTCAGATTTTGGACCTAGTAAAGCTGTAAGATTGGTGTTGGAATGAGTAGAGAAAGAGTTGTGGGAGTGTAGGAGACATGTCTGACCTCATGGGAATTGGTTTTGTGGTGGTGATGATGTTGACAGGTATTAATTCCCGTTTGTGAACTTGGTAAAGATCAGATATGCTGTCCCCACATAACCCTTGTTCTTTTTACAATGGCCAAGAACCAGTGTTGAGGAAAGAAGACGTTTAAGCCACACTGAAGGCATTACCAAGAAATAAGGCCCCAGGAATTTATGGAATACTAGTTGACATGTTTCAACACCCATGTGCAGCTTTGGATGTGCTCATCAGTCAGTGCCAGGAAATTTGGAAGACAGTTATTTGGCCAACTAACTAGAAAAGATCCATATTTGTCCTTATTCCCAAGAAAGATGATCTGACCCAATGAGGGAAGTGTCACACACTATCACCGATATCACATATAAGCAGCATCTTGGTGAAGATCATCCAGGCAACTTTGGAACAGTACATCAGTTGAGAACTATCAGATGTTCAGGCTGAATTGAGAAGAGGTTGTGACACCAAGGGTATCATTGCTAATGTAAAATGGATATTGGTAGAAAGCAGAGAATACCAGAAAGAAATAGAGGCATTTGATTGTGTGGAGGACAACAAGTTTTGGATGACATTGAGAAGAATGGGAATCCTGGAACATTTAATTGTGATAATGTAAAATTAGACGAGGAGGCCATTGTATGAGCAGAGCAGGAGAACACTGCATGGTTTAAAATCAAGAGGGGTTTACTTTGGAATTGTATCCTCTCTCCATACCTATTCACTCTGCTGAGCAAATCATCTGAGAAGCTGGACTCTATGAAGAAGAATGTAGCATCAGAATCAGAGGTAGGCTCATAAACAACCTGCAGTAAGCAGGTGACATACTTTGCTGAAAGCGAGGAGAACTTAATCCTAAAAATGGATTACATCTAACATCAAGAATACAAAATCCTTGCCACTGGGCCAGTAAGCAGCATCATGATAGATGGAGAGATTGAGGTGATAACAATTTTGTCTTGCTTGTTGCTGCTGTTAGGTACTGTCGAGTTGGAACCCACTCATAGCTGACCCTCCAGTGGGTTTTCAGAGGATCCACAGTAAATACCCAAGATAAAATAATTTCATCTTGGCAGTAAATAGCCAAGAATGGGGGGGGGGGCTATGACACTGGGGAAGTCAGTTGTCAGGGGCATCTCAAGGTAATGAGGAACAGTAGTTTCAGTTTGAAGAATAAGGTGTGTCTGATCCAAACTCTGCTCTTTTCATTTGTGTTCAATGCATCAGGCAGCCAGACATTGCCCAAGGAACACAGAATTGATGTCTTTGAGGCATGGTGTTGGAGAATAGTGCTGAATATCCCATGGACTGCCAAAACCCAAATGTCTTGGAGAAGTTGCAGCCAGGGGGATCCTCAGAGGGAAGGATGATGAAGCATAACATACATACTTTGGATATATGGTTAGAAGAGGCTAGTCCTTGGAAAAGGAAATCATGATTGAAACTGAGGAGGGTCAGTAAAAGAGAGACTTCCAGTGAGGTGAATTGACACAGTGGCTGAAGCATGGATTTGAGTACAGCAGGGATGATGATGATGGTTCAGGATAGGGCAGGGTTCAGAGCTGCTTTGCTTCGGGTTAGGGTTAGTATGCATCATCGTTGACATCAAGGCACTTAACAACTGCACTCTTCTATACATATTACTATGTTTAGGATCCACCCAATCCCCAACTCACTATCCTAAATGTAATCACATTTGCAAACTCCTTTTTTGCCATTTAACACAAAGGTTCCAGGGATTAAGACATGAATTTTTTAAATTCTTTTTTAGGGAGGTACATTATTTAACTGACTCAGCTGCCCTAGATTTTTAAATACTTGGAAATGAAGATGACACAGCAGTTATCGATATCTCTCACTCTCTGTTTTTCACTCTCTAATCGCCTTTGAGTTGATTCCGACTCATAGCTGACCTTCCAAAGGATTTCCAAACTGTAAATCACAGGAAGAGACTGTCCATCAGTCTTCTGTGGAGCAGCTGTTGGATTCACACTGCCAGAGAAGCATACTTGTCTTTGGATTAGTGGCAGAACTCTAAGCACTACACCACCAGAACTCCTTGGTAATGGAGCCTCAGTTTAAATACCACTGTAGTTCATCAATTCTAAAACACACTTTCCCCCAAATAAAAAGATTTCTTTTATAATGGTGCTTTGGTTTTTTTCAGCTCTACTCATTGCTGTTGAGTCAGAACCAGCTCATAGCTAACCCTCCACTGGGCTACTTTGGGGCGTGCAGTGCAACTGCTTAGCACTAGGTCACCAGAGCTAGCTTCTTAGTGGTACATAAAGTAATGATATGTTTTCTATTTGATTATGTCCTTAATTCAACATTGTAATTGTTCCCATTTTCCTTTCTCTCACTCGGAAAATCTTACTGAAAATGATGTATGCTCTTCTAAAGGTGGTTGTTATTGTTATGTGCCATCAAGTCGCCTGCTACTCATAGTGACCCTATCTATGTTCAACAGCTCTAAACCCTGCTCTGTCCTGTGCCAATTTCACTGTCTCCGACACACATACCCCCATTACTCAAGTCACTGAATCAGTCCACCTCATTGAGGGTCTTTATCTCCTGTGCTGTCCCTCCACCCTCCCAAGCATGATGTCCTTCTCCAAGGACTGGTCCCTCCTTACAACATGTCCAAAGTATGTCAGACGAAGCTTCAGAATCCTTGCTTCCAAGGAACAGCCCGGTTTCACCCTCTCCAGGACAAACCTGTTCTTTTTTTAGCAGTCCATGGTACATTCAGTACTCTTCTCTAACACCACAGCTCAAAGGCATCAATTCTCCTTCTATCCTCCCTAGCCATTGTTCAATTCTCTGATGTGTAACAAGTGATTGCAAAGACCATGGCCTGTATTAGGTGCACCTTAGTCTTCAGAGTGGCACCATTGCTCTTCAGTACTCTGAAGAGGTCCCTAACAGCAGACTTACCCTCGCAATGTATCTTTTAATTTCCTGGCTGCTGGTGCCAAGAGTGTTGACTCTCGAGCCAAGCAAACTAAAGCTGTGAACAATCTCAATCTCTTCACCATCCCTCCTGATGCTGCCACTTGGCCCAGTGGTGAGAATCTTTGTTTTCTTCTATTGAGCCTCAATCCATATTGAAGGCTGCAGTCCTTGACCTTCTGCAGCAAGCTCTTCAGGTCCTCCTCAGTTTCATCAGAGTTGTGTCATCTGCATAACACAGATTGTTGATGAATTTTCCACCAATAGAGCCCAGCCTCCCAGATAATCTGTTTTGCATATAGGTTGAAAAGGTATGGAGATAGGATACATCCCTGGCGTACACCCTTGCCAATTTTCAACCATGCTGTATTTCCTTGCTCTGTTCTAACGACTGCCTCTTGGTCCAAGTATAGGTTTCACATTAGCACAGTCAAGTGTTCTGGGGTTCCCATTCTTCTCAGAGTCAGCCAAAATTTGTTGTGATCCACACAGTCAGACATGGGAGGAGATTGCCCATCCTTCTTCTGCTAGAAGCTGGTTGATTCTGAATGTGTGCCTTTGGGATTATAGCACAGCTTCTTAAACTAGGCCACCAGAGCTTCCTGAACCAACTTTAGAGTATGTGGCTTGCCTTCCTTCAGTTGCCCAATAGTAAATGGCAGAGGCAGAACTGGTCTGGGTCTGTTAACCATCAGTGGTATTCTCTCTCTGCTCTGTAACCTCTCTAGGAGAAGACATTTGGGATTAGACGTTGCCTAATCATTTTGGTAGGTTACTGTGATGGCCTCTTGGCAAGTAGCTGTAATCCTGAAGGCACAGTTCGAGACCACCAGATGCTCCATGGGAGAAGGATGGGCATTCTCCTCCCATATGTTTAACTGTCTCTGAAAACCCACCAAAGGGTCAACTATGGGTTGGTTCCAACCCTCTGGTACACAGTAACAACAACAACAGCAGTCATTCTTTTAACTCTTAAGAGATTTTTTCTCTCCTTTTCATGTAGGGGAATTAAGACCCAGAGTTCAGTAATTTACCCCCAATTACATATTCCAGGTAGCATTGTTGAGACAAAGTCAAGTATCATGCTTTGTGATGTATTTGGAAACTAAGTTGAGGGAATATGATTTATACTTGTTTAAAGGAGCAGGGTAGAGGCAAAGTGATCCACTGTCTCCAAAAGTTAGTGGTAGGTCATTATTTTTAATAGCGCAAAACTATTAAATGGATGACTCATGATAGTAAAATTGGTATTCTGAAATTCATGGCTTGGCAACTTCTGTCAATTTTGGAACGTTATCTGCGGCTGTTTCTTAAAATACTGCTTCTACCTTATTCTTTCCTTTCTCCAGGACTCAATTTCAAGCATATTTAGATCATATCATGTGTCTTTCTGTTCTGTGCTTTAATATGGGATATTTTTATATCCTTGAGTTTCATGTTTGCTCTTTTGAATTTTTGTTTTGATTGTGTCCAGTTTCCCTTTTAAATTGTGTTGAGTAATGGTGTCACTAAGTGGTGAGGCTTTGTAGACCCATCAGGACACACTGTCAAAGAGAAGTGACACCAAAATGACTGTACAGTTTTTTTTATGCATTATTTTAGCAGAAATGTCTTACTTTTTTATGAGGATATGCCTATAATTAAAACAACAGAAATATTTTTCATAAGCCCAGTATATTAATACATGTCTGCTAATTTATTTTCAAACCATTTAATATGCTTCATCAAGAGCTGTTACTACAATGACACTTCAAGTAACATAGGCTCATCAGCACATACTATACACATATGCTGTTTCTCTTACTGCCAATGTTTTTATAGTTGTAGTATATCAAATTTTCTGGTGTTTGAGCATAGTATAGTAGGAATTAGTACATATGAAATTATATAAGTAACTTTTTTGAGAATGAAGTCGTAATTAATGGGAAGAAAGGAAAAAGGCTCCTTGCTACCATAGTAACTGATAATGATTTCAGTAGGAAGATTTTACCAGTTTTGTTGTTATTCATATAATTTAAGAAATATGAGAATAGCAATTATATATATTACATATTCTATGTCTAAAACTAATAAATTAAAACTCCACTTTGGAGGCTCATGTGTGAAGCAGTTGGATTCTGGAGGGTAGGTTCTTTTCATTTCGTGCAAAGTCGGGTGTAAACTGTTGGGTTGTTGTGTTTTGGGTTTTTTGTTTGTTTGTTTCATTAACAATTGTTTGTAGGCTGGCTGATTGCCTGGATTTATTCAACTATCAGCTGTGGGCTTGAAGTCTCTTTAAGTCAGTCAGGATGTGGTGGGCGGGCCTGTGTATTTAAAAGTAGGTTGTTCGGGAAGAACACTGTTCTAAGTGATATAGTGTTTGTCAGTTTGCTGTACTGAAATAACTCAGGGTTGCTATGATACTGTATGCTGTGCCACTGGTTTGTCAAATGCCATAGTGGTTATCCATGGTGGACAGGGTTTGGTAGAGCTTCAAGATTAAGAGAGGCTTGGAAGCAGGATTGGCATCCACTTCTTAAAGAGCAAGCCTTTGGAAACTATGAACAATAGAAAAACGATGATAATTATATAACAGTTCACGTCTTTTGTTCAGAGGATCACAGTGAGTTGTACTTGACTTGACAGCACATAACAACAAGGATTCTATGTAGGGACCTCTGGTGTTTTAGGAGCAAAAAGTTGTATTGCCAATTCGAAGGCACACAGTTCAAATCCACCAGCTGCTCCAAGGGAGAAAAAGGCTCATTTCTTTCTGTGTGATTTACTGCTTCTGAAACTCAGCTGGAGGATCGTCTGTGAGACAGTTCCTACTAGACAATATACAGCAACAAATATACTGTTGATAATCAGATACAAGTGGACGTCCAAGGAGTGGGGAATGGGTGACATAAGCCCTAGTGAAAGGACTCTGCTGCATTCTTAAAGTTTTATTGTTGGATTTTTCATTTCTGAAATTTCATTTTGATTATTTCCTGTAGATGTTTTTCATTGAAATTGTCCATCTTACATTTTCTTGAACATTTTATTTTAGCCAATTATTTTAGAGTTCATGTCTGATTCCAAAAGTAGATAATTTGTTGCTCTCTTTTCATTGTCAGTTTTTTTTCTCTTGATGTTATTTATTGCTATGCCAAATAAATTTTGCCTAAATGTGTAATTGATCACTGAGAAACTTGGAAATTAGGGTACCTCCAGATCTTTCCCACCCATTCATTCATTGGCCATCCAGGTAACTACTTTTTTTTATGGTGTTATGGTTTATTGGAGAGACAGTTTACTCTCCTGGAGCTGATTAGCTTCCTGCATGCTGGCATTTTAATAGATTATTTGTAACACTTGAACAATAACAACAGGAAAAATAATTTGAATGTAGTTGGACCCTTACAGTTTAAATTTGTGTTGTTCAGGGGTCAGTAGTATATGAAAATTTGTAAAGACTCTATCACTTGTGAGCTGGAACTAGCTTCTTCAAAAGAATATATATAATATGTCCGTTTCTTCCTAACTCCACGTTCATTGAAATTGGCTGGTTCATTGAATTGGTCACATTGGAAGTATTTCCCTATGAAATCAACACTAGCGGAGAACTGGTTGATAATGTTAATCATCATACCACACTTTTGAATGGTGTTATCCTCCTGCAGAAAGGTTTACCCTATCCTGTGAATAGCGGATAAAATGGAATTACATTAATCCAATCCAGATCTGAATTGGCTTGAGGTTTGGTTGCAGAATAAAACTGCTAACTCCCTCTGGTGCTCTCCTATTCTTAGGTTTAGCCCCTAAAGACTGCAACTGAGAATCATTGGTGTTTACAAAGCTCTTCCGTGGTGGCTCTCAAACTCCAGTTAATGCTTCCGTAGTAAGGTGAGACAGCTTGGCTTTCCATATTCTTGTCCCAGGTAGTTTAAGGAGTTAGTAAATGTCTACAGTAGAAAACCCTGTGATCTGACCCTTGCTTCTTTGCTCCTCCCTGCAAAAATCAGGGATCTTCATTCCTTAAGCCTTGATTGCTGCTTGTTTTCAGTTGCAGCTGAGTCAGTGCTGACTCATGGTGACCTCCTAACAAAGCACTGCCTGATTCTATGCCATCTTCCTGAGAGTTGCTTTAAGTCCATTGTTGTGGCTGTTTTGTTAATCTGTATCACTGAGAGTTTCTCTCATTTTGACTGACTGCTCTGCTTTATTACACACAATGTCCTTTTCTATCAGACTTTCCTGAGGATGTGTCCAAAATAAGAAGTCTTGCCATCAAAGGCATCACTTCTTCAGTGTTCTTAATTTCCAAGCTTCTCCATGGATATGAGGTGATTGAAAATACTATACCTTGGATCAAGTGCACCTTAGTACACAAAGTGACATCCTTACCATTTAGTGCTTTAAAGGGGTCCTTTGGAGCAGATTTACTTGATACAGAACATCACTTGGTTTCTTTGCTGCTTCGATGGGTATTGATCATGTATTCAAGTAAAAGTAAATCCTTGACAACTCCAATCTTTTATACATTTGTCATGATACTGTTGATTAGTCCAATTATGACAGTTTTGGGGTTTTAAAAAAA
>NW_006399810.1:13204721-13208597 GCF_000299155.1 Elephantulus edwardii | reverse complement strand
CTTTTAATTTCCTGGCTGCTGGTGCCAAGACTGTTGACTGTGGAGCCTAGCAAACTAAAGCTGTGTACAATCTCAATCTCTTCACCATCCATCCTGATGCTGCCAATTGGTCCAGTGGTGAGATTCTTCGTCTTCTTGACATTGAGCCTCAATCCATATTGGAGGCTGCAGTCCTTGACCCTCTGCAGCAAGCACTTTAGTTCCTCCTCAGTTTCAGCAAGGAGGGTTGTGTCACCTGCATAATACAGATTGTTGATAGATCTTCCTCCAATCTTGACCCCATATTTCTCTTCATAGAGCCCAGCCTCAAGGAAATGGTTCTAACTTGTACTGAATTATTTATGAGTTCTTTATTTTTTTTTTCTGCTCAATATTTTAATTCAGAAATAAACTACAGTTAGATAACCCTCTTGGAAGGACTTGTTAGGTGCTGTGGAGTTGACTTGAACTGCTAATGACCTTAGTAACAGATCAAAACTTTGCCCTATCCTGGACTTTTCTCATGAGCTCACTCAAACTTACTGCTATTGTTGGAATCACTGTGTCAGTCTCCCTGAGGGTCATTTTTTTCTGTCAGTGATCTGCAACCGTTCCCAGTCTTTTCCAAGCAGCTGACACCTCGTGCCCTTTTGACACATACTCAAAGCACGCAAGAAGTGCACTCTGGCTGTACTTTCTCCAAAACAGATTTTTTTTGTTCTGTTCATTTGTTTTTAAATATTTCTAAGTGACCCACAGAGTAAAGTTGGGATAGATGTACAGGAATCTTTGTTTTGTACATCCAGTAAAGATAAGTATGTATATTCAGAGGGGAAAATATCCTAGTCTTTTTATGCACCAATTATTTGCTCAAGCTTTTTCATCATTGCAAACAAATAAAGGATTCAAAAGAAAAAACAAATAGATTTTAGGCAGGTATATTTCTCTGACTCATAGAATGCCTAAGATTTTAACTAGAGACATCTGTGTGAAACAATGCAGTTAAAGTCTTAGAAAATATCATGTGAGCCCTTCTCATAGAAATTAAAAAATTCATTGTAAAATGTTAAACATGATATAATTTTTAAATCAATGTAGTTGTTTGATATTCCTATCACTTTTTACTGTTGTAGGATATTTTAACTCTGTCTTCACAGTTCTGTATTGTTGGATTGGTTTTGGTTTTTTTTAATGTAAAATGATAATTTATTCCATATTCTATATAGAGCATATGCAGTTAATTCAGTGTTATGATTTCACATCTATTTCCTCATCTGTTACAGTCAAAACATAAGCATATGAAATGGAATAGTAATATCTGATTTGAATTTTAAATAAAACCCAACCACATTGTTTTTATCTGTGGTGAAGGGAAGGAGAAGACAAGCTTTCTATTCTGGGACTAATTTTAGTTTGTGAGATTGAGGTGACCCACACCAAAACCTCAGTTTAAACTAAGGTTCTCAAATATTTCATTTGCGTGACTTATTTCTGAACTCAATGATATATATTCTAAATGACTTAAGAATTTTGTTAGATGTCATGGTTGATTAGTGCTACAATGATAGAGATACCACAGTGGGTGATTTTAAAAAAGAGAAATTCATTCTCCTATAGTTTGAGGTGGCTGAGTGGTAAGGAATGGTGCTGCCAACCCAAAGGCTCGTGTTCAAATTCGTTGGCTGCTCTATGGGATAAAGATGGGCATTCTCCTCCATGTTATTACTGCCTCTGAAACCCCCCTGGAGGGTCAGCTATGACTTGGTTCCAACTTGACAGTAAATGATAGCCACATCATTTAAGAGCCTGAAAGTCCAAATTTAAGGTTCACCGTCTAGGAGAAGGCCCTTTCTGTAGCTGTGGTTCTAGGGAAAGGTCCTTGGTTCCTTCAATTATCGGTAGAACTGGCATTCCAAAGAAATCTCCCTATGTCTTGGCCTTCTTCAGGCCAAGGAGCTTCGTGCTGGAGGCTGGTCAGTCCAAATGGACACAGTCTGCTCCTGGCCATTATTTCTTGGTGATACTAAGGCTTCTGCTCCCTTTTCTCCTCCTGTAGCTCTTAAGAGATAAAAGGTATTACATACCACACCCCAGAGAAACTTTCCTTCCCTCAGATCAGGGCTTTGATGGGAGGGAGGAGTGTTGCCTTTCACCTTTAATCCTTTCGTAGCTGCTTAGTTTATCAGATCATGCAGGATTGTTATGAAAGTTCCACATTGTATCATTACATATATCTATTTTTTTCAGTGACAGAATTTAGTCCATGTCATTAACTAATTATTAATAGTTTTTTTTTAAGTTTCTAAGTAACACCTCAGATCTGGAAGAGATCATTCATAGGCCTATGCTTACATGAAAAACAGTAAATAAATTTATTGGTGTTATTATTGTCATGAAGTGGTATCTAATTATTCTCCTGAGCAGAGTTACAAAGAGTCCTTGCTTTTATTCTGCGCTGAATAGAAGTCCTGGCCTAAACTTCTGTGTCATACTATACTTAAGAACTTCTTGGGCAGTCAGGTCAGAACTGGCCCTCCAGCAGGTTTTCAGAGGTAGTAAATCACATAAGATGGGGGTTTGAGGGTCTAGTGGTAAGAATCTATGCTGCAATTCCAAAGACAGGTTCAAATCTGCCACCTTTTTCTCTGGAGAAAAATGGGCAATTTCCTCACAGGTGATTACTGCCTCTGAAAACCCACTGAAGGGTCAACTATGGGTCGGTTCCTACTCGATGGTACACAACAACAACAAATCACACAGGAGACAATTGCCCATTTTTCTCCCATGGAGCAGCTGGTGGATTAGAACTGCATACTTTTGTGTTGTCAGTGCAATTCTTTACTACTAATCTACCTAAATTGAAATTTAAGCTCATTTAAAAAATAAATGAAGCAATAAATGGTATATCTTTCATAGAAAAGATGAAATTCTGGAAGACTTCATAATAAGATTCTTTTAGCAGTGGCTTGCTCAGAACCCGGCAAGATGGAGCTTGAGGCCATGAGCAGTACACCAGCCCGGTTAATCCGGCTGTCTTCCCACATCTGATCGTGGTGCATGTTCTTCACCACCTGGTTCTTCTTTTACGAGGTAACCTATACCAAGTACACACGGGGCATCTACAAAGAGCTGCCGATCTCCTTGGTGTCCTCCTGTTCATGGGCTTTGGGGTCCTCTTCCTGCTGCTCTGGATCGGCATCTATGTATGACTGCCAAGGGTATCCACCTGAGAGCTGCACTGAATCCCTGCTTTTGTTATTTAGTATTTGTGATGTTTTTTATTAACTAGTGCTGGAAGTGTCCCACCTTCTGCCCACAATAGAGAGAGGTGTGTGACCGTTAAAAAAAAAAAGAAAGTATACATTTTCTTAGTGAATTAACAGAAGCATTAATTTTCAAATAATTTAAACAGCTTTCTTTGTTATAGAAAGTATGCTGTATTTTAAGAGAGTGATTTTGGGGGGTTTACCCTACCAACACAGAGGCACAGGGTTTGAATCCACTTCCTGAGAGAAAGATGGGCAGTTTCCTCTCCTTCTGATTTATTGACTCTGAAAACCCCCTAGAGGGTCAGCTGTGGGTCAGCTCCAGCTCAATGGCACGCAGGTTACAGCCACCACCTGTGGTTTCAGGTAAAAACTGAACTGGTGCTTTTTTATATTTCCTAGTGAAATTTCTCATTAAATGAGTAAGATCCACATGGAGAATTTGGAAGTGTTAGTAAAAGCCTTACACTGATGGGTTCTTCAGCACTGTCCTTAAACTATAATTGTACTATAACACCATTGCACTATAGCATGTTGTTGTTGTTGTTATGTGCCGTCGAGTCGTTTGCGACTCATAGCGACCCTGTGTACAACAGCCCTAAACCCTGCTCTATCCTGTGCCAGTCTCACT
>NW_006399810.1:13203227-13204621 GCF_000299155.1 Elephantulus edwardii | reverse complement strand
ATCATACATCGCTTTTAAATTATTCAGTCCCTCGTCTGTTTCAGTGCAGTATACACAATTTATCCAGTTTTTCTCAGTCTTACCCCAACCCTGATATCAGTTCCATTTTTGGTTTCTTTATGTTGAATGTTTTAGTTTTTAGGTTGAAGATTCCTCCATAATGAAAGCTGTAGTCTTTAAACTTTATCAAGTGTTTCCTTTGCAGCACACAAACTTGTGTCATTGGCATATTACTGATGCTAATAAAGCTTCCTCCAGCCTTGAGGCCTCATTCCACTTCATGAAGTCCAGCTTCTTGTACTATTTGCTCAGCATACAATTTAAATAAATCTACTAGAAGGTTACAGGTCTACTGTATATGTTTCATGGTTTTAAACCATGTAGTCTGCCCTTGTTCTGTTCAAACAGCGCCCTCTTGGTTTTGGTCCAGGTGCCACATGAACATAATGAAGTGTTGTAGAAATTCCCATTCTTTTCAGTGTTCCTGCTATTTTGTCAGGATCCATGCAATTGCATACAATTGTGTAGTTAGTAAAATACAGACATTTTCCCAGCAACCTCTGCTTTTGGCCTGATTGCTCAGCTGATGCAGGCTCTCCGTTTTTGCCTCATTGGTCCTGGTAGCATAATTCATATTGTGTTTCACTGTTAACTGAAAGGTCAGCACTTTGAATCTGCCAGCTGCTCTGTAGGAGGAAGCTTAGCAGTCTGCTCTCATTAAGATTTACAACCTCAGAAACTTGATGGAGGGTTGCTTTGACCCAGAATCTGTTTGAGGGCACAGACTCCTGTCAGATCTCTCTAATCTCTTGCCTTTTCCATCTCTTAGCAGCAACCCTCTGCCTGAGTCCTGTCAGATCTCTCCATTCTCTTGCTTTTTCCATCACTTAGCAGCAACCCTCTGCCTGAATTTCTCAACCTTGTATCCCTTACCCCTAGGAAGAAAACAGCCCATAGCATGCTGACTCACCATTCTAGTCCCTTTCGGTCTTGACTTTTAGCCCTCTAGTGCTTGTTGTCTTGGCAACTTTCCAGTGCTTTCAAGTGGGAGTGTGTGTCTATGTGTGAAAGAATACTAATGAGCGAAGACCAGATGAGTTGTGGGAGGATATCGAAGGTATCATCCAGGAAGAGTGCAAACAGTCATTGCAAAGACAGAAGAGAAAGCGAAGGCCAAAATTGATGTCAGAAGAGACTCTGAAAATTGCACTGGAGTGCAGAGAAGCCAGGAAGAACTCAAGATACTAAAGAGTTGAATAGAAGACTTCAAAAGGCAGCACGGGATGACAAAGCAAAATATTACAATGAAATGTGCAAGGAGGTAGAGTCAAAATCAAAAAGGCCGAACTTGCTCAGCGTTTCTTGAGCTCAAGAAACTGAAGAACAAAATGATG
>NW_006399810.1:13187039-13194144 GCF_000299155.1 Elephantulus edwardii | reverse complement strand
GCCCTTTTGATTTTCCGACTCTAGCTCCTCACACATTTCATTGTAATATTTTGCAAGCTACACTGTTATAGAAATCTAAGTACTACATAAAACTGTCAGAAACCACTGAGAAAATTATAACTTTGCAGATTTTGAGCAAGAGTAGTTGCTATGTTCAGTATATTAGCAGATTCCCTGTTTTCTATATAGACTATAAATAGATAAAGAATAGTTTATGCAATTTCTTTTCCTATTCATATGAGCCATTTGGCCATATTGTAACAAAGTTCCAGATGTTTTGATAGAGTTGTTCCTTTCTACTTCTTCATAGTTTAGAATACTTCATTATGTATAGAATCAGTTTCTTGGGTAAAAACATCCCAGTAGAAAATTATTCTGACTTATTGTCAGGATCCACTAGTATGATCCCAAGTTTCTAGAGATGATGAGAGAAGGGCAGATTGGGATTGGAGATTGTGAGGAAAGAGGGCCGGTTTATTTTATGTTAAGGCCTAAAGAAGTTGAAATATAAAGCATCAAAGGGCAAATATTTGTGTCAGTACCAGTTTACCATTATTTCAGTAGTTTTCTCTTTTTTGAAATAAATTTTTATTCTGTACTGATTTGTATACATTATTTTACACACTATATTCATTCACATTGTGTTTCATACAATTATTCATACTCATTATCTTTTTATAAAATTAAATAACATTGAACTATGCCCACCATTGCCCTGTCTTTCTAGATCCCTGCTGGATCTTTCCCATTTTCTTTTCACAGCTCTCCCTTCACTCTCTCCTTCCTGCCCATCCTCACCCATGGTTCCTACACTTACTCCTCCTTTGGATCCTCATTCATGTTTTACGAGTTACCTGGTTGTTTTTTGTTTGTTTGGTTTTTTTTTTTTTTTCGTTTTGGTGTTTTTTAAAAAATTTTATTATTTGTGTGTGTGGACCATCAAATCAGATCTAACTGGTACAGGGGAAGATTGTCGTTCCCTCTCCAGCAGAGAATCTGGTGGATTCAAACTGTGCACCTCTAGGGTTGCAGTGCAGGTCCTAGCCACTAGGCCACCAGAGCTCCCTGAGTTACCTATTTCTACAACGATGGTTTTATACAATATTTATCATTATAGGACTGAATTAATTCACTCGCTTACTGCTCTCCAGTTTCTCCTGGGTTATGCAGTAACTTTCTAAAGCATTGCTCCTGCATGCTATGTAGTATTCCATCTTATGAATATACCACAATTTCTTACTCCATTTGATCGTGGTTGGACATTTGGGGGGGGGGTTCCCTGGTCTTGTGATGAATAATGCTACTATGAACATTAGTATACAAATCCTCCATTTGTGTCTCTGTTCTAATTTTCTTGAGGTATATTGCATGCAGTGGAATACCTGTGTCATATGGAATGTCTATGTTCACCTTTTTGAGGAATCACCAAACTACCTTCCACAGAGGTATTTTACAATCCCACCAGCAGTGTATGAGAGCAGCATCTCACATATTTTTGGCATGTTGCTAGGAGAGGTCATTCCTTGGAGAGGGACATCAAGCTTGGGAAGGTGGAGGGGCAGCATAAGAGAGGAAGACCTTCAACCAGATGGGTTGATGTAATGTCAGAGACAATGGGATCCAGTATTTTGGAGATTGTGAGGATGGCATTTAATGGAATGGTGTTCAGATCAGTTGTTCATAGAGTCCTGTGAACTGAACTCAACTTCACAGCACCTAACAACAACAGTAACACTGTGAATGGGAAAAAGACTCACAGGAAATTAAAACTGCCAGAGAAAAGAGAAACCACTAGAAGTCACTGTACTCACTGGAGAACCCAGAGTTTGGGAAAGCGCTATTAATGACAGGGAGCATGGGAGCAAGCCAGTGTGACTGCCCATAAAAAGGTGGTAGGTGATTTTTCTTCTCATCTGGTCAGTCCTAGATCAATTCAATCATCTCTAAAACTCCTTATCTCTTTCAGACATAACAAGTCAGAAAATACCTACATGGTATTCTTGGACAACGTGGAAGGGGTTTGGGAACATCTATTGCGTCGCTTTGGGTCAGAATCAACTCAGTGGTGATGTTTTTTTATTTCTTTTTAAGCAGTTCTTAAGGAGCCCTGATGTTATAGTGTTTGAAGCTCTTGGACACTAATTGAAGTGTTAGTGTGTTCAGATCCACCAACTGCTCTGTAGGAAAAAAATATGGCAGCCTGCTTCTGTAAAGACCTCCCCCCAGTTTTCTCAGGCTGTGACTTCTTTGAATGTCTTCTTAAGTTAACTTTCAGTATACGATGTGCATCCAGGTAAACACATGCAGATTGCTTAAAGGTTTTCTGAAAAGTTTCTCTTACAATATTATAGCAGAGCAGATATATCTCATTTTTCTTTTTCTTCTTACCTATGGCATTATTGTCCTAATTTTATTTATGTAGTCTCAGTTTTTGAGAGATTCATGTTGATATGAATCAAGGAAAAGAACTTCCTTAGATCTTTTTCATCTGTAGACTTATTTAGAATTCCATTGTATGACGTAAGAAGGTTGCTGTTTTTAGACTGATGATGAGTCAATGGCATTGTTAAATAAAGGTGCTATGTTTTTGACCTGATGATAAGGCTTGGTACCAGTCAACCTTATTGCTTTAGGACATTATCCATGAGCAGACAGATCCAGTTCTTCAGCATTCTGGTGGAGGCTTATCCCTCAGGATTCTGTGGACCATTCCTTGTACAACCAAATGAACTAGATTAAAGATTCATTTCCCTCTTATTTTGACCATCCTGTTGTGGTCTATGAAAGTTACAGAATTCTTTCACTGGAGTCAGTCATTGCTTAAATTAACTTTTTCCTTTTTAAAAAATTAGATAATGTCTAAAGGACTCTTCAGAATTGAACATGACTCTAATCTTTCTTGGAATGATGAAGAACTTGATTGACCAGTTTATGAAGTCTAATGACATTTAGTTTCTTACTGGTTTCTTATTCATTTGTCTTGTGAGTGTACTTAAGGATATTAAACCACTTACTGCTTTAATTAGACATGTCATTTTTCCTTTATATTTTAATAGACATTAGTTACCTACCTTCCTATTCTAGACTTTTCTGCCATAAAGGAAAATGTTTTAACTTATTATTTATTTTATTTTATTTATTTATTTATTTAATTTATTAACTTATACTACGTATATCAATATGACTAATGCTAAAGGAATTTGGAACGTAGTTTCCTACATTTTTGTGAGGTATTAGCTGTACTTTGTTATATGCCACAGGTGGTCAGTCAGGTGCCTGGCATTGAATGTATAAACAGTAAATCCTATACAATTGCTAATTGTTAATACTGGAATTATTAATACTCCTTGTCTTTAAGGAGCGTTTTGTTTGACCAAATTCACTGCTTTTATTTAATTTTTTTCTTAGCTTTAGGTGAAAGTTTACAGTTTTCCATTCCACAAATCTTACATCACTCGTTTTAAAAACTTAAGTACAGTACCACAGTGTTACAGCATTTATCTCATTCCCCCCCCCTCCCGATCCATATTTACATTTACCCTTCTTTCTAACTCTTCTAAAACATTATTTCTCTGAACAGTTGTTGCCCCTTTGAGTTTGTATGCATGATTGTAAGAAGTATTGTATGCCTCCCTGGTATTAGTGTTCACTTGATAGGCCTTTTAACTGGCAGTAAGTTGAGCTGTGGATTTGCGTTCAGTTGCGGGCTTCAAAGATAACTAAGGGCTTGTAAATAGAGTGTGGGAGAGGTGGAGACATCCTCTAATTCCACAGAAGTGGAACTGTCCCCTTCAAAGTATCCAAAGCGGCCTGGCGGCGGCGGTGAACACCAGAGCACTCGCTGGTTGTTGGCATTGGGGGCATCTGTGGAGGATCAGGGTTTCTGGCAGGGCGACTCTCGGCCCCGCCGGGGTGCAGTGAGTGCGGCCGAACCTCCAGGCCACGTACTGGGCAGAATGATGGGGCTGGGACTCCAGGCCCTTCCCCCCCCCCCCCATTCCTCACCTGGTGAAGGCGTGCCTTGCACCGTTTACACATCCCGGGGCACCGTGGTGGAGGGAATCGGGTGTACTTGTCACTGCATTTTTACTTTTATCCCCTGTTAATGCGGACAGTGTGATACTGAGCTCTCGGGAATATCGGTTATTTCATTCCCTCAGCCTGTGACTTCTGATATTCCAGCACATGGCACTGTCCGAGCCAGTGCTGAGAAGATACGCCCAGGGACCCACTGGCTGGCTGGTTAGTGCAGACTCGGTTGGTGCCAGGCTTTTAGGGAGCAGAGGCCACCCTCAGGCGATAAAGGTAGAGAAAAAGTATGAAGGCTACACATCACTCCTTTTCTGCTCACCTAGTGCTCACTCTGAAAGGCCTGGCCTCCCCCGTCCTCATCCTTTGAGCCCCATCCACTGGTTATTTTTCTAGCCTGCACCTTGCTGCTAGGTGTTGCCTGTGTGCAGCTGGCTTATCCCCACAGCCAGCCCCATCTCTGAAGGCCAGACTGAGTGCTTGCCTGTGGGCTGTGCACAGACGCACAAAGACGTCTCTTACTAGATTTGTAGAATTATTTCCATTAAGATCAGCCAAGTTAGAGCTTTGATTTGTTTGTTTGTTTTTTGGTCTTTTTTTTTTTTTTTCTGAGGAGTCCCTTGAATAATCTCTAATAGAGATCCAGAGGTGAGTTCCAGTCAGGTGTTCAGGACAACCAGTCACTCCACTGATGATAAAGACCGAGACTGGCAGAGACATGTGCAGAAGGGAAGCACAGGAAGTAGAAACTCTTAACCATCTCACATTCTTTCATCGTAAATATGCTGAGGAAGCGCAGAAGCTATGTAGTAAAGTTGGTTGAGCATTTATGAAAAGTTAAGCAGAGCATGTACATGTGAGCATAGTTCTTAAAGTTATTTGTGTTTCACTTTATTTATGAAATAGGATAATAGTATCAACTTCTGATTAAGTGACTGGGCTGGGTGGGTGATCAAACAGTGCATGGGAAAAAAAAAAAAGGGAAAAAAAAAACCCAAAAAGCAAACAGTGCATGGAAAGTAGAGATAGCAGCTGTAAACTTTGTTGGCATAGAGTGAGCAGTGTTGTCATTTTGCACAATAATGTCTTCTGTGGATTACCTTCTATGAAGTAAGTGTAAAGTTAGGCATTGGAATGAGTGTAAAAGGCAGTGTGCCCTGCCTTCCTCGGGTAAGAGCTGCTGAAGGGATCAACAAGGTTGCATGGGGCCTTGAGTTTTGTTTTTTAAAATGGATGCAGCTCTGTCAAAATATTGGTTTAACAGAACAGTTTGGTAAGGTGTTCTGTTTTATTTTTTTTTTAAACCTATTTGCTTCTATTTTAAAATAAAAATATTTTTAAAGCCAAGGCTCCCCCCCCCCAAAAAAAAACCCTAAAGCACAAAACCAGTTCGATTAGGCCTGACCTGACTCCTCCACCCCTGCGTCTTCTTCTACCAATTCTAATACCAACTGTCCCTCCTAGGACAATCTTCCTGGTCTACTTCTGGGTCCACAAATCCATTGTTAACGACACACAGAACTCACGGGATCATACTCACAATTATGGATTCAGAAAGTTAGCAGTTTAAACAGTTCAGGTTGAAAACAGGGTACAATTCTTCCTTTAGTCAGGATAGCTTCCTAGGTAAGCTCACTGACCCTCCATCTTCAGCCTTGGAGTACTCCTGTCCATGATGGCGTCTTTTTCCCCCAACACCCCAGCTGCCACAAGTCCTCTAACAAGCTTGGGTGAAGAGCCCCTGGCTCTCTCTCCATGGTCCCAAGTCAGCTCTGTCTCATGTCAATTCTTGGTTCTCTTCTCTGGCTCAGTTTGACTGGTGTCACAATCTCTGTGGCCCTGAAGGATATGTACCACTTTCTCTGTTTCTTTGTTTTTACTAGTAGTGAGATTCCCATCTGTATCTAAACCTGCTCACTTTAAGCCTGGGGAGATGGTAAGACCTACCAATCCCCTCATTCATAGTCTCCACATCTCGTTTTCATGTTTCCACCCAGCCATGTGATGAAAGTCATTAGCCTGTGAAAACCAATTTGAACGGGACACCTCACTACACAACAAGGACATAGTCTTGCTGGCTTCACCACTCCCTGTTGGATAAATAAACCTGGCCTGCTTTATGATTTGAGCTTGCTTTGTTTTTCTCTCACTTTATGCAACTTCCTGTTGTGCTCTTTCAGAGTGGTCAGTAGTAGGGCAGCTGGACCCCATTTAGTTCTTCTGTTCTCAGAGTTGTGTAGTCTGAGGGTCTCAGGGTTCAGCTGATCCGTTAGTACTTTAGACTGTTTCTGTTCATCTTTCATTTTCTTTACCCTTCATTGCTCCAGATTAGGAAAACTAATAATTGGACCTTTGGTGACGGCTCACCAAAGTAGTATGTGTAACATTGTCTTTGTGAGCTATGTTATGACAGTTGACTTGATGTTCCTGAGCCCCTACACTTGATGACTTCTGACCTCAAGATGTTGGTTATGGTTTAGAAGTTTATATAATATTGCACGGTGCATTCTATTATATTAATCATTTATTTGCAACACATAAATATGTATGTAAACATATTCTCTGAAAAACATATATATGCATTCAATTTTAAATATTACCTGAAATAATTCTTAGGGGTCAAAAATGAGAAGAAATATGATTTCATTAGGATGAGTAAACATTTGTGTATCTGTCCAATCCTATGTAGTTTGTCAAGGAACAGCGAATGGGAAGAATGTTAGTATCATCTGGATCAGAATGTATCTCTTCTTTTTTTGTGCTCTTTATTTCTGCTGTGACTTTGGTAATTGGGTTATTCTCCTTGACTATTTCATTATCTGCTAAATGGAGACATTAATTGTTCAAAGGTTTGTTTTGAGAATCAAACAAGATATTGTAGGCAGAGTTCCTGGCACATAATGAATGTACTATCTTTGTATATTTGGCTTAATTTTTCATAAACAAAATGGATGTCAGAAGAAACTCTGAAGATTGCACTGGAACGTAGAGAAGCCAAAGCACAAGGAAGAATCCAAGACACTAAAGAGCTGAACAGAAGATTCCAAAAGGCAGCACAGAATGACAAAGCAAAATA
>NW_006399810.1:13182933-13185424 GCF_000299155.1 Elephantulus edwardii | reverse complement strand
AGAGTAGAGGGACAGCGCAGGAGGGGAAGACCCTCTATGAGGTGGATTGATTGAGTGACTGGAGTAATTGGGATGGTTGTGTCAGAGGCAATGAGATTGGCACAGGATAGAGCACAGGGTTTAGGGCTGTTGTACATAGGGTCGCTATGAGTCGCAAACGACTCGACGGCACATAACAACAACAATATCAAAAGTAAATTAGAATCCAAACTATGCCTTTGTTCTTTTTTTAAAGCAATATTAAAAAATTTCTTGAGGAATGTCAATTCTTTAATAGAAACAGTAGTAGTCATGCAATGAATATAGTTTATAGAGATAATATGATACGAAATAAAAAATTTTGTTGTATATTTAGAACTTAAAAATATATTTGAGGCCTTTTTTTTTTTTACTTAGTAGAAAGATAAAATTCGAATCTTAAGTATGTGTTCATGTATCCCCTTGTGATTTAGGATTACATTTTAATCTTCCCTGTATATGCTGGTTTTTCTCTGTTCTGTTTTTGCTACTTTATATTCTGTTTTGTGGAACATAAGCAAATGTTTATGAATATGTATTACTGAGAAACAGATTTTTTTAATTCAGTGAACAGAATTTAAAATTTGGTGGCAGATTTACTTCACCAAAATTTGATATTTTTTGGTTTTCTTTGGCATTTTGAAGCAATTTTCCATTATTTATGAATTTAAAACCTCAGATGTATTAAATGCCTTGGGATAATAGTATTAGGAGATAGTTTGAATTCCAAAATTCATCTTGTATGAAGTATTAACAGTGCTGTTCAAATTGACTAAAGCCAGTTCATTTGTTCGTTCAGCTTTTTTGTGCAGGTCAATATACACTTATCAGAAACAGTCCTCAGGTTTCTAGTAATCGCAGCATAGATTGAGAGCACTACAGAATATTTTCTCATGTACTGATCTCATCTCATTTTTTTTCTGTGTTATATTTCAGTATCTACCCATTGCCTACAGAAAAAGAAAATCAACCAATATTCCTTTGCATAACAGTGTCTTATAGCTTCTAAGACAGTTACTACAAGTGTATGGCTTTATCAGCAATTTGTTCTCTCACAATTAGGAGTCCTCAAGTCTGCATTATGGATGCCAGTTCTAGAGAGAGGCTTTTTCTTTCTGAGGCAGCTTGACGGGAAGAACTTCATCTCTTTCTAACATTTGTGGGCCTTTTGTTCCTTAGACATTGCTGTGTATCTTGACTATTCTGATATTAATCTTCTCTGGAGTCTACAGGGACTCCAGATCCAAAGACAATCTCCTCTTGTATCTTTTTTTGTTATACTCAGCTGCCTCTCTTTGCTTGCTTCTTTCTCTTGTTATCTTGTGTGAGATTAAAGGAAAGGTGCAGACCATATCTCAGGGAGACTTCCTTCACATTGACTCAGGTCTGTGACCTGAACAAGTGTGTTTCATGTCACCGTAAAACCCTTGTAATTGATGGGCTGATCACATCATGGGGAATGATTTCATCATTATATAACTTCCAAGTTTACACACACACACACACACACACACACACACAGAGAGAGAGAGATCAACCTTTGGCATGCACCCTTTGAATTCCCCAAGTTCATGTCTTTACCATAAGCAAAACATGCTCTTGCTATTAACATGGAAGATACTTGTCACCTTTCCTTTTTTGCTCTACCACCTTCCCCCTCCTTTGTCCCAATTCAACATAAATTGCTCATGTCATTATCATAATCTTTTTCTTTCTTTTCGTTTTTGTCTAGTAAGCCACAGCTAATCTTTTCAAACCTAACTCACATACCATCCTCTCTCTGACTCTTTTATGAACACTTTGAAACTCCTGGGCTCTACATCTCAGGTCAGCAGTTAGTTCTGTCCATGCCAGCCTCCAGTTGCTGGCCTGTAAGCTCCCAAGGACAAGGAGCACATCTGATTCCTTTTTGTGCGTCTAGTTTGGGACACAGAGCATGACATCCAGGCTAAGTACTAAATAAATAGGGATTTTTTTTTGGTCTATTCAACAGTCAACACTTGTGCAATAAATAAAAGAGGAACATAGTAACTAAAATGCAATAATTAAAGTTTCAATTGTCAAAGTTCATATTTCTACTGGTTAAACTATTTGTGGATAAAAAAGCTTTATTACATAAGGAGCCGTTGTGAAGTAGTGAGTAATGTGTCAGACTGATAACAGAATAGTCATCAGTTTGAATCCACCAGCCACTTGGCAAGAGAAAGATGGACAGTCTCCCCTCCCACCCCCATAAAGCTTTACATCCCCTGAAAGCCAATGAAGGGTCTCCATGAGTCAGAATCAGCTTGACAGCCTTCAGTGGGTTTGATTAATTTGGACAGGGATGTTTTTCAAGAGAGAAACAGTTTTATGTTGTTACTCCAGAAGTAAGGCAGGATTTACTGGTGCACAGGCAGGCATAATTTGAGAATTAACAGTGAATTTGTAGAAGGAAAATGTTTTCACTTAGGGACTTTAAAAAAAATTTTTT
>NW_006399810.1:13160512-13181638 GCF_000299155.1 Elephantulus edwardii | reverse complement strand
AATGTCTTCCTTGGTGAAGTGTCTGTTCATATCCTGTGCCCATTTTTCAATTGGATTATTCTCCTTTATCTTGTTGTGGTGCTCGAGTATTTTATAAATTCTAGATATAAGTCTGTTAGGGACTTTTTTATAGCAACCATTTTATCACATTTAATCATTAAAATGTTAGCATCAACATAGGTATATTTTGCCTTTCAAAACTGATACACCAACAGAATTCCCCCCTCCCCAAAATGAAATTGGAAGTAAATTTCTCATGTAAAAGAATCCTGTTGTTTCTAAGCTGCGCTGGTCCATGGTGTTTTGTACTGCTAATGAAGAATCTTGATGCTTCTGACACTTTTTTTTCCTTTAATAAAAATAGTTCAATTAATGCAAATGCTATTTTCATAAAATCTGTTACTTATTTGTAAAAATAGTAAACTGTGCTAAAACAGTTCCTTAATTTTAATACTAAATTGCATTAAAGGTTGAAAATGTTATTTATGCTTCTTATAAAAAAATTTAAACAATACTGGTTATGTGTTTGAGTGTTAGTGGCTTTCCAAAAGGTCAGCATTTCAAATCTAGCAGCCACTCCAAAGGAGAAATACAAGACAGTCTGCTTCCTAGAAGTGACAATGTGGAAAACCTGTAGGGTGAGGAGCAGCTCCTGGCTGCCCAGGGTAGTTACCACGATGCAATGGACTCAGTGGCAGCACGGCTTTCTAAAACTATAAGAAATTCAAACAGAGAGATACCCAATCCTGGGTCATATGACATTCATTCAAGACAATTCTGGCTTAGTATAAGTCTGTGGGCTCAGCCTTTGTAAAACCTGTTACATTAAAAATTTTAAAGTACCTATGGTGGTTCTATGAACAGGTGCTATACTCTTTGACACACATTGTAGCAGCATCATCATTATTTTTACTGTACTATTAAATATTGGACATTTTCTCAGGAAGAACTAACCAATCCTTGGAGAGAGACATCATGCTAAGCAAGATGAAGGGCCAGAGAAAGAGAGGAAGACTTTCAGTAAGGTGGATTGCACAGTGGCTACCATAGTGGGCTTAAGCATGATAGAGATCCTGAGGGCGGTGCAGGGTAGGGCCAGGCTCAGATCTGGTGTTCATGGCGTGAATTGCTGTGCGTCCTAGTTGACTCGATGGCACCAAACAACATTAAAGGTACCTTCATTTTTCTGAAAGTATTTCTTTAATGTTCCTATACGTAAAAGTACATTGTATACTAAGATAAACATTTGACTAACAAACATTGCATATGAATTATACCTAATTAGTCTCACTTGTGTACAAATTCAACTTAAGGACAAACCTAAGAGTAGAACTTGTTCCTACTCCAAGCTCCAAAGACTGCCTAAATATACAGTTTTTCACAGTGTCTAGCTCATGTAACTAGCTGTGTTATAGAATGTGTTATGGGTGTTACTTGATATGTGATTCTATATTGAAATAGTAAAAGCTTCATTTATCACCTTTTTTTACTGGTTTGATATATGTTGTTGTTATGTGCCGTCGAGTTGCTTGTGACTCATAGTGACCCTATGTACAACATCCCTAAACCCTGCTCTGTCCTGTGCCAATCAGTCGCACTGTCTCTGACACTCCCATCCCGATTATCCCAGTCACTGAATCAATCCACCTCATAGAGGGCTTTCCCCTCCTGCGCTGTCCCTCCACCCTCCCAAGCATGATGTCCTTCTCCAAGGACCAGTATATAATCTTCTCAAATTTTATTCTATGTATTTTAAAAGGTATTACTATATAAGAATATGTTTATGTACTTGCATAGGTTTACATTCTTTTTCAGAAATATTTGTCCACTGGAAAATCTGTAATTAAATTTTAACTTACTGCTTTTATATTTTCTTCACATTGTTACAATTACTATATATTATTATATAATAGAATTACTATTTTCAAGATTTTCCAAATTCTTTGAAATAATATAAAATTAAATGAGAAGAGGTGAGATATGGTATGTTTTCTTTTTTAGAAAGAGTACTCCTCTTTAATTCCATGTTTACTTGCAATATCATGTACGTTTTGCTGTTAACCATGTAAGAATTGCTTCTTGAACTTCTGCCCTTCCACTAATCCTACCCCTTTGTACTTTGCTCATCATTTTTAAGTAATCTATTCTTACATTTTGTAGTTTCTATAATAGCAAAATCTATATTCAGTTCTGGTAGACTCTCCATGGAGTCACCCTGGCCAGTGTGGAATTTTGGAACATTTCCTATGATACAGGATCCTTAAGTCCGCCTTTACGCTCTTTGTACTATGAGAGAAGCCAGTTGAAGGCTCCTGAAGTTGGATTTCAGTGTGATGTTTAGTTTATTATATCCACACAGTAGTGCTGTTACTGACTAGAGACACCTAAATGTCTGTACAGGAAGGCCCTAACTCCAAGACCTGCATACATATAACTGCTTATGTGTACTGTGACATCATCTTTGCCTTTTTACATACTGGCCTTGAACAGGTTGATTTTTTTGATGCCACACTAGTGACAGAAGTTTCACCCATCATCTCCCTTTGGCGTCTGACTTCTTGTTGGTTGCTGTCGAAGTATCTCTAGTTCATACTACCCTAGTATACATCATTGCCTAGTTTTTTTTACCGTTTTCATAATCACTGATATGCTCAAATCGGGGTTGTGGCCACTAGGCATTTTGAGTCCCTTCAACCGAGGGGGCTGTTCTTCCATTTGCTTTTTATATTTTAAAGCCACAATAATAAACTTTATCCTTGATAATTTTGTAGTTTTTGTACTCCTTAAAGAATTTTTAAATGATTATAACAATTAAGTGGTTGTAAAGACATAAACTTCCCTGGAAAAGTAAACTTTCTGTCATATTCAGACTTAGGGCCTTTGCTCAAAATGGGAAGAATGAGAAGTTGGAAGTACTAACAAAAACAGTAATTATGGTTAGCTTATGTGGCAGTGAAACTCCTGGCTTGAGGTGGTGTGAGAGTGCCATTGTAAGGAAAGGGGCCTTAAGATCTTCGTAAAGGATCAATGTTTGGCATTGAGTGTAGAGTGAAGAGAATCGGTATTAGCAAAAATCAAAGGTGTGAACAGCTATAGACAACACTTAACGTTTGTATGGTCACAAGATTTAAAATAGAATTGGAAGAGATAAAGCTAGGAAAATAATTGAGTTCAGGTTTCATAAGGCTGCTTGTGATAAGATGAGGAATTGGTATGTCATGGGAAAGAAAAAAAATCATTTATTCAGGTGTGTATAGTGGCTGCGATCTGGATGTTAACATGCTGAGGTAATGACTGGGGGAAAGACAGTCAGTTCCCAGCCCATGTAGAAGGAGTGGCAGTGTGCCCTGTCACCCCACATCTGGAATATAGGGATAACTGAATAGCACAGTTGGTTAAGTGCTGGGCTACTAACTGGATGGCCAGTAATTCAAGCCCATCCTCAGAGGAAGGACCTGGTAATCTATTCTAAAAAGCTTACAGTCTTGAGAACTCTTTGAAGTTCTGCTTTGAAAAGCTTTGGGTCATGATGTTGTTAGCTGCCATTGAGCTAACCATAAGCAGTCATAGTGAGTGACCCATGAACAACAGCCCTGAACTATGAACTATTTTGTGCCTTCTTCATCATTTCTGGCATACTCAAGCCCATTGCTGCAATATCTCTGTCAATCTACCTAGTTGAGGGCCTTCCTGTCTTTTGCTGCCCCTCTACCTTTCCAAGCATCATGTCCCTCTCCAAGAAGTATCCCCTCCAAGCAACATGCTCAAAGTATGTGAGACGAAGCTTTATCATCTTGAACTCTCAGGAACTGTACTTTCTCCCAGACGTACCTATTTGTTCTTTGGACAGTACACACATGGGCTATTCACTTTGCATCAGAATTGCTTGAATGGCAGCTGGTTGGATTGGGGTTATTTTGTTTGTTTTTGTTTAGTATATTGATAAATTGTGTCTCGAGTCTCCAGCCTTTCCCTTCCATTCTCTTCACACACCTAAAAGCAGTTATCAAAGGTTGCACTCAGCATGTATGTTTCCCACTTGAGGGATCAAATTATACCAAATTGAAGTGTGTGTTGTTTTGTTTTTTCCTTGACCTTCCCAGTCCTTTCTCCCTTTTCCTGTTATTTATTGTCTGGCCTGTCATGGACTGCCAAGAAAACAAACAGATTCGTTGTAGAGAGGATTAAACCAGGCTGCTCCTTGGAGGCAAGGATTCTGGGGCTTCGTCTGACATACTTTGGACATGTTGTAAGGAGAGACAGGTCTTTGGAGAGGGACATCATGCTGGGTAGAGTGGAGGGACAGTGCAGGAGGGGAAGACCCTCTGTGAGGTGGATTGATTCAGTGACTGGGGTACTCAGGGTGGGTTTGTCAGAGGCAATGAGATTGGCACAGGATAGAGCACGGTTTAGGGCTATTGTACATAGGGTCGCTATGAGTCGCAAACGACTCGACGACACATAACAACAATAACAGCCTGTAATTCTGTTAGTCATTTCTCTGTCTTCAACACTGGGTTGATTTCCTTTTCAATAACTTTTGCTGGTTATTTAGATCCCATTTCAGATCCTGGTTATTCCCTTAAGCCTACAAAGATAACATTATTCCCAAACATTTTGACACTTGATTATTTTTAATGTATTTACCAGTTTGCCACATTTATTCTAATGGATAATGTTTGCTGCCTAGCACAATTATATTCTCTTTATTTGTGAGAATCCAAACATAGAGTGATTTTCACTGAGGGCTATAAAAACTGTATGATAAACTAGATATTTGGTGAATAATTTTTTATTATGTTGATTTTGTGGCAAATTTTTATGGAAAATTTGGTAGATTAGGCATATGTATTTTATTGAATGCTAATCAGCTTTTGTAAACTCTAGCTTTTAGATATAATAATAATAATATTATTTGACAGAATTTAAATTTATGCTTCAGTCTGTTAAAGACAGGAATATAAATTTGTACTTTGCTGTCCTCTCCCTCTTAAAAATTGCAGCTGCTTTCTACAACCAGGAGAGGATAAAATATATGAATGGAACCTTCTAAGAATCAAATTGCTATGCACATCCAAAAACTTCTCCAACAGGGTGAAAAGGGAAGCCATAGACTGGGAAAAAATATTTGGTAATGACATATCAGACAAGGGACTTATATCTAGAATTTATAAACTACTCGAGCACCACAACAAGATAAAGGTAAATAACCCAGTTGAAAAATGGACAGAATATGAACAGACACTTCACCAAAGAAGACATTCAGATGGCCAACAAACACATGAAGAAATGTTCAAAACCCCTAGCTCTAAGAGAGATGCAAATCAAACCATCTATGAGATTATCATCTCACCCCAGTTAAGAATAGCAATATTTAACAGAACAGCAAGCAGCAAATGCTTGGCAAGGTTGTGGAGAAACTGGAACTCTTACTCACTGTTGGTGGGAGTGTAAAATGGTGCAACCACTGTGGAAGGCGGTGTATTTTACATATAATTGCAGTAGGTTCATGGACTCCAAAAAGATTGCCTACATTTGAACCTTCGATCCAAGAATCATAAAAGAATAACCTATAGTGAACACTGTTTCCATTCTACAGTAGAAAGAAACCCTTCTGTCCATAAAGTGCATTAGGATTCTGTTTTATCCAGACAGAATAGTTTCTTTGATGTGTGTCAGATTAATGCAAGAATGTCTGATGACTACTCCTAATTAGGAAAACAGAACAGACGCTTGTTCACTGAAAAAAAAGATATGACAGATCTGACACAGGAATCTCTGACAGACTCTCCACATGAGCTGCAGATGTTGTTCTGTCACTTTGCTGGAAAGTCCTACAGAGAGAGCCCAGAGTAGATGTTTCAGGACCCACCTTCACAGCATGCACCTTTTCATTTGGACATAGTCTAATATGTATACCTTTGAGCTATGGTGTTGGAGAAGAGTACTGGATATCCCATAGATGGCCAAAAGAGCAAACAGACAATGTCTTGGAGAAGGTACAGCCATTGAGCTCCTTGGAGGCAAGAATGGTGAAGCTTTGTCTCACATGCTTTGACCATGCTTGGAAAGGTAGGGAGATGGGGATGACCCTTAACTAGGTGGATTGACAGTGACAGCAACTCAAGTGGGCTTGAGTGTGTCAGAGATTGTGAGGATGGCACAGGATAGGACAGGGCTCAGATCTGTTGTTCATGGGGTCACTGTGAGTTGGATTTGACTCAGTGGCACCTAACAGCAACAACTAATATCTACCTTGAATGGCTGTATCACAGAACACATAGTAACAGGTCAATTGATTGTTTTCACAGATGATGCTTTGGTTATTTATTTGAGTTAAGGTAATGAACACACCTTGTCATTTCCTAATATTTGTGAAAAATGAAAGATCTGAAAAGAGAAGAGAGGAAGATTATGGAAGGGTATTTTATATTTGAGATTTTTTTTTTAATTTGGGATTTTTTAAAATGATAAAGAATAGCAATTAAGTTTTCTGTAATTGATAGCATGGGCCTCCTTTACTGGTCATTCTCAGTACATTCTTTTGAAACTATAAATTGAAATGGTGCTAAGGATTATCTAAATGAGGGATAATTGTTTATTCCAGTACTACATTGCAATTTTATACTTCAGAAAACATTTTATGTAAGAGTAGAGCCCCAAAGATGGATCTTGGCTGAAAGCAGGGAGTACCAGAGGAATGTCTGTCTGTGTTCATTGACAATGTAAAGGCATTTGACTGTGTGAATCACAATCAACTGTGGCTAACTCTGAGAAGAATGGGAATCCCAGAACATTTGATTGTGCTTATGTGAAGCCTATACTTGGACCAGGAGATAGTCATCAGAACAGAGCAAGGAAACACTGCATGATTTAAAATTGGGAAGGGTGTACACCAGGGATGTGTCCTATCTCCACACCTTTTCAATTTATATGTGGAACAGACCATTTGGGAGGCTGGGCTCTATGAGGAGGAGTGTGCCATTCAAATTTGTGGAAGATTCATCATCAACCTGTGTTATGAGGACGATACAACCTTGCTTGCTGAAACTGAGGAGGACATGAAAGACTTGCTGTGGAAGGCCAGGGACTGCAGTCTACAATATGGATTGATGCTCAACATCAAGACAAAGATTCTCATCACTGGTCTGATTGGCAACATCAGGATGGATGGTAAAGAGATTGAGATTGTTTACAGCTTTAGTTTGCTTGGCTCCACAGTCAACACTCTTGGTTCCAGCAGCCAGGAAATTAAAAGACCTATTGCACTGGGAAAGTCAGGTTTCAGGGACCTCTCCAGAGTACTGAAGATGAAGAGCAATGATGTGAGTCTGTAGACTAAGGTGTGCCTGATCCAGACCATAGTCTTTGCAATTACACGCTGTGTGTGCATCAGAAAGTTGGACAGTGACTAGGGATGATAGAAGGCAAACTGATGCCTTTGAGCTGTGATGTTTAAGAAGAGTATTGAATATACCATGGACTGCTAAGAGAACAAACATGTTTGTCCTGGAGAGGGTGAAACAAGGCTGCTTCTTGGAGAGAAGGATTCTGAAAGCTTACTTTGGGCATGTTGCAAGGAGGGACCAGTCCTTGGAGAGAGACATTATGTTTGGCAGGGTGGAGGGACAGCACAGCAGAGGTACACACTTGATGAGATGGATTGACTCGATGGGGGTAGGTGTATCAGAAACAATAAGATTGACTCTGCTAACTGAAGCTTGTTAGTTAGTACCAAGTGCTCTGCTGGAGAAGGATGGGCAGTCTTCTCCTGTCTGATTAACTGCCTCTGAAAACCCACCAAAGGGTCAGCTGTGTGTCCGTTCGGTACACAAAAACAACATTATTAATAGAGCTGGACAGCTTTCTCCATAAAGATTTATTACAGCCTTAGAAACTGATGGAGGGTCAGAAAACAAAGAACAAACCAAGATACAGGAATATCCTTACTGCATTTAGTAAGCATTTTCAGCATGAGCATCACCTTTTATAGTGTATTTCTAAGGAACAGTTAATTCTTTGGGAGAAAGATTAATCTCACAAAGCAGTTGAAGTACATGTGATGTAACCCAACTGGATATATATGGAATGTAAAAGTTAAAATGCTGTGGGATTAAGGAGCGATTGGATTTGGAAAGAGGAACTGTGCTTGGAAAATTGTCTAAATGGAATCAACTGAGAACCAATAGAGAGAAGGAAATTGGATGAAAATGAGAGTAAATAGAGAATGCATTTTTTGTTGAGTCACAATTATTTTCTTTGTATTCAAAGAGTATGATAAAAAGAGATTTGTGACTTGTGAACCAGATAAAGTGTTTTAAGATAGTGTTTGAGATAGTGTTTTAAGATCAGACTGAGGAAGTTGAACTATTTGATAAGCTAGTAGTAGGAATTTACGGTTTTGAGTAAGGTAAACTGAAATGAGATTATTGTGTTCTAGAGTAATTGTTCTGGTGGCTAAATTTAGTTCAGTTGGGAAACCAGCATGGGGCCCTGCTGAGGAAGGCAGGTGTTAAAAAACATCACAAGAAAGTGTTTTTAGTGTTTAAATAGGAGCATGCAGAAATGTTAACTCAGGCTCTGGTGTTTACTCTAAAATTTAAAAAGAAGGAATAAGTCTACAGTGAAGTAGTTCTGGATATCCCCCAACAGAGTTGTTCCATATGTACTTGTTATTTCCACCAGTGGTTGCTGGATTCCAAAGGAGTGTGGGACAGCAGGGAGAGAACTTCACTAAATTCTACCTTATGACAACTATTCAGGATCTGCTTTAATTCTTAAAATCACTGAGAATTTGAATGGATTTGTTGGCAGTGTATTTTGCTAATGCTTAGGGTACTTTCCAGTGCCAGGCACCCATCTTCTGATTTTTCTTTTAGACTATTGAACCACTTTGGTATATTGTAAAGTAATAACAATATTTTATTATTGAACAGTATCATTAATAACACATACAAGCAAGATTCTGCTGAAGATTATCCAAAAATGACTGGAACAGCACATCAACAGAGAACAACCTGAAGTGCAGGCTGAGTTTAGAAGAGGCCGTGACGATGACTTTTATAGCTAATGTTAGATGGATCTTGACTGAAAGCAGGGAATACCAGAGGAATTTATATCTGTGTTTCATTGACTATACAAAGGCATTTGGCTGTGTGGATCACAACAAACTGTGGCTGACTCTGAGAAGAATGGGAATCCCAGAACACTTGATCATGCTAATGCGAAACCTGTACTTAGACCAGGAGGCAGCACTTCATGGTTCAAAATTGGGAAGGGTGTCTGCCAGGGATGGGTTCTATCTTCATACCTTTTCAATCTGTATGCAGAATAGATTATCTGGGAGGCTGGGCTCTATGAGGAGAAATGTGAGGTCAGGATTGGTGGAAGATTCACCAACAATCTGTGTTGTGCAGATGATACAACCCTGCTTACTGAAACTGAGAAAGACCTGAAGTGCTAGCTGCAGAAGGCTAAGGACTGCAGCCTTCAATACAGATTGAGACTCAATATCAAGAAAACAAAGATTTTAAATAAAAGGATTTTATTTATTTTTTGCTTTCTTCTCCTTTAATTCTCATCTCTATTAACTGTCCAAGATTGATTCTTTCTGTATACAAAGTGTTCCTTGTTTTTAATACCTCATTGTGTGTTATACAATTTCTTTAGCCATTTGTCCATTGATGGGCACTTGGGTTGTTTCCAGTTCTTTGGGTTATATAGAGTGCTGCAATAAACATGGGTATGGATACAAAAAAACAAAAAACAAAACCAACAAAGATTTTCACCACTGGGCCAATTCACAGCATCCTGACAGATGGTAAAGAGATTGAGATTATTAACTGCTTTAGTTTGCTAGGCTCCACAATCAACACCCTTGGCACCAGAAGCCAGGAAATTGAAAGATGAATTGCATTAGGAAAGTTTGCTGTTAGAGACCTCTCCAAAGTATTGAAGAGCAATGATGTCAATCTGGAGACTAAGGTGTGCTTGATACAGGGCATGGTCTTTGCAGTTACTTGCTATGCATCAGAGACCTGGACGATGACTAGGGATGATAGAAGGAGAATTGATGCCTTTGAGCTGTAGTATTGAAGAAGAGTATATTTTTTGTATATAATAAAAAAGAGTATATAATTGTATATACACTTTCGACTGCTAAGAGAATGAACAGATTCGTCCTGGAGAGGGTTAAACCAGGCTGTTCCTTGGAGGCAAGGATTCTGAAGCTCCATTTGACATACTTTGGACATGGTGTAAGGAGGGACCAGTTCTTGGAGAGGAAAGTCATGCTTGGGAGGATGGAGGGACAGCACAGGAGAAGAAGACCCTTAATGAGATGGATTGATTCAGTGACTGAGATATAGGAGTAGGTGTTTCAGAGACAGTGAGATTGGCACAGGATAGATAGTTTTTAGGGCTGTTGTACATAGGGTCGCTATGAATTGCAGGCAACTTTATGGCACATAACAATGACGACAACAACAATAAGAAAATATTAATTATGGATTAATTGCATGTACTTAATTTTTCTGCTGTTAGGGACCTCTCTAAAGTACTCAAGAGCAACGGTGTCTCTCTGGAGACTAAGGTGCGCCTGATACAGGCCATGATCTTTGCAGTCACTTGTTATGCATCAGAGAGTTGGACAATGACTAGGGAGGACAGAAGGAGAATTGATGCCTTTGAGCTGTGGTGCTGGAGAGGAGTATTGAATGTACCATGGACTTCCAAACAACAGATTCATCCTGGAGAGGTTAAACCAAGCATCTCCTTGGAGGCAAGGATTCTGGGGTTTCGTCTGACATACTTTGGGCATGTTGCCAGGAGGGAAGGGTCCTTGGAGAGGGACATCATGCTTGGGAGGGTGGAGGGACAGCGCAGGAGGGAAAGACCCTCTATGAGATGGATTGATTTAGTGACTGGGGTAATTGGGATGGGTGTGTCAGAGGCAATGCAATTGTCACAGGATAGAGCAGGGTTTAGGGCTGTTGTACATAGGGTCACTATGAGTTGCAAGCGACTCGCCGGCACATAACAACAACAACAACAATTTTGCTAATAGTCTGGATAGTTTTGCAATTCATTCACTCTTCCTATCCCAATCTCTGCCTGGTGGACAGGCTTTATATTTAAATGTTGTTTGGGCTCTCAGAGCTGGTGTTAATAGTATTGGGGGAGAACATTGTTCTAAGTGGTGCAGCGCTTGTCTGTCAGATTTTTGAACTGAGATAACTTGGGGTTGCTGTGATACTGAAAGCTATGCCGCTGGTGTGTCAAATGCCATAAGGATTACCCGTTGTGGACAGGTCAAGTTCTCTGAGACAGAGTTGGAAGGGGGATGGGTCATCTACTTCCTAAGTAACAGGCCCTTGAAAACCCTATGAACAATAGCAAGGAGTTGGAAACAGCCTAAGTGCCCATCAGCAAACGAATGGGTAGAGAAGCTGTGGTATATTCACACAATGGAATACTATGCTGCATTGAAGAACAAGGAACTCATGCAATATTATTAAAAATGGGTGACTCTGAAGGACATTATGCTGAGTGAAGTATCTCAGTCACAAAAGGACAAATACTGCATGGTGCCACTGTTGTACAACAGGACTGACCTTGGCGTTGCGGAGAGACTGAGAAAGATGGGCTCAGTAATGTATATTGCATTGAAACAGATGCGGGAGAAAACTGTTTATAAAGGGATATGTGATTAGGTATTTTTGTCATGACAGGAGTCTAGAGCGAAGGCTACATGGTGGAGTGGACCAGGGGGAGGGTTTGTAAAGCAATAGAAGAATTTTTCTTTTACTTTTCCAAGAGGGTAATGTATTGGGGGGGAGTGTTGGGAGGGGAGAAAAGTGCAACAATGAATGAACGGAAATCTAAAGTCTCTGTAAGTTTTTACTGAAATTAATAATAAATTGAAAAAATTCAAAGCAGTAAAAAAAAAAGAAAACCCTATGAACACTAAAGAAAGAGTATAATTATAGTAGTGCCAGTGGTAGAGACCAGTTTGGAAGTCATTTTGAAATGAGAAAAAGCAATACCCTCGACCAGGTGGATTTACATGGTGACTACAGCAATGGGCTTTTGCTTGTCAGGAATTGTGAGGACGGCACAGGATAGAACAGGGTTCACGTCTTTTGTTCATAAGGTTGCTATGGTACTCAACTTGACAATGCCTAACAACAACATTCTCTGAATTTCCTCTTCTTCTTCAAGGGAAAAGTACAGTCTTTTATTATATACTTCAAGTAAAAATAAAGTCTCCTTGTAGTGACCAAAGAGTTTCTGGATGGCTTAAGTACTCTTTACTGCTCAACAGAGGTTGTAGGTTCATACCCACCCCAGGGCAGCTTGGAGGAAAGGCCTGGTGATTGTTTCTGAAAATTATTCACTGAGCACCCTGTGGTGCACAGTTCACCTGTGACACACCTGCAGCACCTTAAGTCTGACTTTTGTTTTATATTGATAGAAATAGATCTTCTAGATTTAAACAGGTATCTTTAGCATTTCTTTTCCCTTTGGTCTTTGGCATTTTTCTTTTCTCCACATTTTAAGCCTTTTTCTTAATTCTAGAAGGTTACTATCCCTTTAATTTTGTTTCAGAATTGATTTAAGCTAACTTAATTTAAAATCAACTTCCCCCCCCAGTTCACTTTAGTCTAGCCTCATGGTTTTAGCAAACTAAACACTTAATGTCCTGTAGTGTAAGGGCATAGGGAACAAATGGAAGAGATAGTAGTAACACTACAGCCAGCTGCTTCTGTGTCCTCTGATCATGCTCAGGATGAAAGCTAGCCACTCTCACAGAGTTGTGCCTTACAATTGATGTGATTGTGACCATTGTGATGATAGTGGCCTGTTTTGGACCAGGATTGGCTGCTGCATCCCATTCTCAGTTGTTTCTTAGGAGTCAAGCATAAGAGGTTGAATCAATTCTCTATGAATAATTATCTAGGTATTTATCGATACTCTGTCTCAGCACTTCTCAACCATTTTTGCAAATCTTCTCACTGATATAGAAGTATCAGAACATTAATCAAACCTATACTTTTCTTCTTTTGAGGGATAAGTGTCTATGTCATTTCTCAGGGGAAAATTACTATATATGGCCCAAAGCAGCTTGAATATTTTCTGCAGGGATATTTTATTTTAGCTTCAATTGTGAAGGAAGTTTGTTGGGTTTTTTTTCCCCCTTCTTTCTATATAACTTTCTTTCTTCCTTTGCAAACATTTTTTCTTCAGTATACAAGCCCTGCCCATAGAAAGTGTGTAGATACACACTTGGGAGAATGTGAGAGACAGCACAGGGAGACTCTGAGTACAGAAAAGGCATCTGCAGGCTGTTTGAGGCAATGACTGGGAAGCAAGTGAGAAAAGTCCATTCCGAAGGCTCAGAGCCCAGATTTCTAGAGCAAGATGTTAGCAATAGTGATGATGGGATTGGAGAATGATTACTTTTAAAATGAGGTCTCAATTTTTATATTTTGTGATGTTTCAGATAACAGTGACTGCTCTCTGAACAATAAGGATGTAGCAAAGGTTCTGATGGCATTTCTTGACCTTAGACTTTCTGGCCTCAGAGCACCCTTAAAAGGTAAAGAGCACAGAGTGCAAGAAATTTTAATCTTCCTCCTCAGAGATCTGTTTTCCAGGGATTTAGAGCAGATTGTTTTAAAAAAGCATAATGTAAACATAGGATGTACAGTAAGAATATTAAGTAGCCGCTTTGACATTTTATTTACAATTGTCAGGAGTCAGTAAGTCATGTGTGTGTATATTTTCTTGTAGGTTCATTTTCCAGACACTGAAAGAGCAGAATGGCTAAATAAGGTAAGATTGAACGTGCCAAGTACCACTTATCAATGGGAATTAGAGAATGACATGCAGTCTTTCCATAATTGGGAATTTGGATGTTGGCAATATTTGAAATAGTTTAGAATTTAGTGGTTTGGTTTCTGTTCTCAAAGGAACTCAGGCTATAATTGCAACATTATTTCCCCCCCAAGGAAGTTAAAGTTATGTTTTTGACCATGAAAATGAATAATACACTCATATTTCTCTTTTGTCTTATTTCTTCTTCCCTAACTAGCAGGTGCTCAAGTATATCTTATAGTAATCATAAGTGAAGATTTTATTTTCATTATTATAAAAAGAGAAATAACTCCCAAGAAACCTAGTAAAAGAGATTTTTTTAATCTAGTAAAATATTATTTTTTTAAAAGTGGTTTTATATAAAAATGCTTTTAAATATATCTGTATTTTCTCTCTTTATACTTAAGTAGATTATACATTAAAACTTCATGTTTAACATGTCTTCTTTCTCCTTTACAGACTGTAAAACACATGTGGCCTTTTATTTGTCAATTTATAGAGAAGTTATTCCGAGAAACAATCGAGCCCGCTGTGCGAGGAGCAAACACCCACCTTAGCACCTTTAGTTTCACAAAGGTTGACATGGGTCATCAGGTCAGTTTCTTTGTAATATCCTTACTGTTAACATGTGATTGGATTACTGTAAAAATAATAAAAAATAGATATATATTAAACAGCTTGATATTATTTTCTAAATGAAATAATAGCTAAGATAGTTTGACTAGTGTTTCTTCTTGATCCTCTTCCCAGATCTGTCATCCAGTTGGTAGTGTTTTTCCCCTCGTCGCTATCAGGAAAAACCTTCCTCCTCTTGCCCTTTTTCTTCCACTCTGGTTTCTCTGGGCCAGTCTCAGCCTTCATTGCTTAGTATTTCTTTCTTCCAACATGTCCTTCTGCTCCATATTCTCCTGTTAAAATTGTTTATACAGGTTTCAGCTTTCTGTCTTGTTGGAAAGGGAGTCTAATTTGGAATTCTCATTAAAGGTTAAATAAATTGACATAGTCTTAATGTACTGACCCCTCTTAAAACACTTCAAAACAAACTAAAAAGAAACTAAGGCCTCTATCCTTGAGTTCTAAATCTCTGCATTAATTTTGCAGTTGAAATACTATTTGGGGGAAGCAGATCATGTCATTGGAATAACATAAAAGCTGAGTTACTTAAACACAGAATCTTACTTCAAATTCATGTTTTTTGTGGAAATTATCCAGCAGTTATTTAAAGTTCCACAGTGTTGAACCAAAAACCACACACAAGGAAAATCCTCCTGAAGAGTAAAAAAAACCACACGACAAGAACAGTACATCCCGCGAGAATTGCCAGAAGTGCAGTCTGGGTTTAGAAGAAGCTGTCACACTAGAGACATAGCCACTGTCAGATGGATTTTGGCTGAAAGCATAGAGTACCAAAAGAGTGTCTATCTGTGTTTCATCGACTATGGAAAAGAATTTGGCTGTGTGGATCACAACAAATTGTGACTAACCTTGAGAAGAATGGGAGTTCCAGAACACTAAATTGTGCTCATATGAAACCTATACTTGGACCAGGAAACAATTGTTAGAACAGAGTAGGAAAACACTGTATGGTTCAAAATCAGGAAAGGAGTGTGGCAGAGATGCATCCTGTCTCATTACCTTTCACAATATAGGCAAAACAGATAATTTTGGAGGCTAGACTTTATGAGGAGAAATGTAACATCAAAATTGGAGAAAGACTCATCAACAATCTGCACTATACAGATGACACAACCTTGCTTGCCAGAATTGAGAAGGATCTGAAGCTTTTGCTGGAGAAGGTCAAGGACTGCACTCTACAATATGGATTGAAGCTCAACATCAAGAAAATAAAGATTCTCACCAATGGGGCAATTGGCAGCACCATAATAGAAGGAGAAGAGATTGAGGTTGTTAACAGTTTCCGCTTGCCCAAGTCCATAAGCAACACTCTTGGCACCAGCAGTCAGGAAATCAAAAGAAGAAATGCATGCAGTAGATAAATTTGCTGTTAGGAAGTGCTGCAGAATGCTAAAGAGTAATGATGTGAGTCTAGAGACTAAGGTGTGTTTGATCCAGGCCATGGTCTTTGCAGTTACTTGCTGTGCATCAGAGAGCTGGATAATGAATAATATTTAGAAGACGTGCTTTTGATTTGTAGTGCTGAAGAAGATTGTTAGTTGAATATACCATGGACCATCAAGAGAACAAATAGGTGTGTCCTTGAGAGGGTGAAACCATGTTGCTCATTGGAGGCAAGGGTTGTGAAGCTCTGTCACATACTTTGGGCATGTTGGCAGGAGGTGCAAGTCTTTAGAGAAGGACATGATGCTTGGAATGATGGAAGGACAATAAAAGAGAGGAAGACCCTGGATGCAATGGATTGACAGTAACTGAAGTTGTGGGGACAGATGTACTGGAAATGGTGAGATTAGCTCAAAATAGGACGGGGTTCAGAGCTATTGTGCATACAGGTTGCAGGCAACTTGATGACACTTAACAATAACAATACTGAAGATTCTCTGGGCAAGATTTTGAATGAACCAGAAAGCATCAAATGAAGATTGAAGGGATGGAAGTACAGCATCAATAACTGTGCTTTCCCCTGGCTGTGGGCTTTAGGAAGGGCCACAGAGTCCCCAGGAATGTGAGCAAGCAGAGGCACAGCCACCACTGCAAATGCTTCACAGAGCACACCATGTTCAAGCAGGATGTGATCCGGGAGGTGTGTGGTTTTACATCCTTTGAGAGTGACACCATAGAGCTCTCAAGGTCTCCAAGGACAAGCAGGCCATTAAGTTCATCCAGAAAAGTGGGGACACACATCTGTGCCAAGAGGAAGTGAGAAGAACTCAGCAATGTCCTGGCCACTGTGAGGAAGGCAGCGTCCAAAAAGGACTGACCCCCACTGTCCCCCCAAACCCTCACTTATCTGACATAATAAAATGTAATAAACAAACAAAACAGTAGGAATGAATATACATAATCATTGTGCCAAAAAAAGAATTAGCCAACACAGAAAAAATTCCAGAAAGTGCCATATGAACAAGAGCCAGTGGTAAGATAAGGCCCTAGGAATAGATAGAATACCAGTTGACGTGTTTAAGATAACAGAAGCAACCCTGGATGGGCTCACCAAGTCTGTGCCAGGAAATTTGGAGGACAGCTGCCTGGCTGACTGGCAGAGATCCATATGTGTTTCCATTCCAAAGAAAGGTGTTTCAACAGAATTATTGAACAATAAAATTATTATCACATGCACGCAAAATACTGCTGAAGATCATCCAGAAATCATTAGAACTGTACATTGACAAGGAACTGCCAGAAGTTCAGAAAGGATTTAGAAGAGGCCATGGCACCAAAGATATCAGTGCTGATGTCAGATGCATCCTGGCTGAAAGCAGAGAATGCCAGAAGACTGTCTGTCTCTATATTGACTATTCAGAGACATTTGTGTAGATCACAACAAACTGGTTAACATGGCGAAGAATGGGAATCCAGGAGCACTTAATTATGGTCCTTTGAAATCTGTACCTAGACCAAGAAACTGATATCCAGATGGAACAAGGGAACACTGATAATTTAAAATTAGGAAGGAAGTGTGCCAGAGATGGATCCATTCTCCTTATCTCTTCTGTCTGGTGGGCAAATAATGGGTGAAGCTGGACTATATGAAGAGAATGAGGCATCAGGATTACAGGAAAACTCATAAACAACCTGCATTTAACATAGGTGATACAACCTCCCTTGCTCAAAATGAAGAGGACTTCATCTTTCACCATGGATTACATCACAATATCAAAAAGACAAAAATTCTAACCGCTGAACCAGTGGATAATATCATGGTGGAGAAATGATTGAAGTTATCAATGATTTCATCTTGTTTGGGTCAACAATTAACACCCTTAGTACTAGCAGCCAGAATAAAGAAGGCGTATTGCACTGGTCAAATCTGCTGTCATAGATCTCTTGAAATTACTGAGCAGTGATGTCAGTCTGAAGATTAAGGTGCATCTATCTGAATCAGGCCATAGTTTTTCCAGTCACTTGCTACACATCTAGAGCTGGACAGTGAATAAGGTTGGTAGAAGAAGCATTGCTGCCTTTGAATTTTTATGTTGGAGAAGAGTAATAAATATCCCATGGGCCGTTAAAAGAATAAACAGATATATCTTGGGGAAAAGTGCAATAAGAATTTTCCTTTCAGGCAAAGTTGATAATGCCTCATCTTTGGCATGTTGCTAGGGGACATCATGCTTAGAAGGTAGAAGGTCAGCAAAAGAGAGGCAGACCCTCAACAAGATGGATTGACACAGTAACTACAGCAGTAGGTTCTAGTGTGTCAGAGATCATGAAGATGGCACAGGATAGAAAAGGGTTCAGGTCTAGGGTTGCTAGGAGTTGTGCTTAACTTGATGGCACCTAACAACAGCAGCATTTAATATTGTGGGACGTTCTGGTCATTGAGTGGTAAGAAATTGTGCTAATGACTCACAGATATGTGGTTTAAATCTGGCAGGTGCTCTGCAGAAGAAACATAGACAAACCTCTCCTGTGATTTACTGCTTCTGAACACGTGTTAGAGGGTCAGTTGAGTACATTCCAACTTGACAGTGCATTAACAACCCGACAGGATTGTCTAAAACTGAAGACTGCTGGTTCCTCATGAAAGTCTCAGTACTGCATTTGAATTAATTGATCATGACTTGCTTTTTTAATTTTCCAAGTCAGTGTTTAAAATAATCATCAGCAGATCAGGTTGAGATTGTTTTTGTATGCCTAATAAGAACGTTCTGTTGTGCATGTTGTGCAGTTTGCTCGGCTCCACAGTCAACACTCTTGGCGTCAGCAGTCAGGAAATCAAAAAGCGTATTGCGATGGGAAAGTCTGCTGTTAGGGACCTCTCTAAAGTACTCAAGAGCAACGGTGTCTCTCTGGAGACTAAGGTGTGCCTGATACAGGCCATGGTCTTTGCAATCACTTGTTATGTATCAGAGAGTTGGACAATGACTAGGGAGGACAGAAGGAGAATTGATGCCTTTGAGTTGTGGTGCTGGAGAAGAGTATTGAGAATACTGTGGACTGCTAGGAAAACAAACAGATTCATCCTGGAGAGGATTAAACCAAGCAACTCCTTGGAGGCAAGGATTCTGGGGCTTCATCTGACATACTTTGGACATGTTGCCAGGAGGGACGGGTCCTTGGAGAGGGACATCATGCTTGGGAGGGTGGAGGGACGGCTCAGGAGGGGAAGACCCTCTATGAGATGGATTGATTCTGTGACTGGGGTAATCGGGATGGGTGTGTCGGAGGTGGTGCGGTTGGCGCAGGATAGAGCAGGGTTTAGGGCTGTTGTGCATAGGGTCGCTATGAGTTGCAAACGACTCGACAGCACATAACAACAACAATAAGAACGTAGAATTTGATAGTATTTTTAAATATATCCACCTCAGCGCACACTCTTCCCCCCCCCCCAATTTAATACACAATGCGGTAGATTGAAACAAGACACAAATAGTAGTACTTCATAAACTGGTTTCCTCCTGCTACATAGTTGGTTCTGACTTTCTGACTCATGGTGACCCTTCATCAGGTTTCCAAGCCCCTAAATCTTATTAGTAGAAGATGGCTCAGCTTTCTCTCACAGAGAAGTTGGTGGATTTGAACTGCTGACCTTTCAGTTAACACTTTGTCTTCCACCACCAGGGCTCCTCCTCATATGGTTTAGACATTATTTCTTTCAGCCTTTTGTTGTGTGCCATTGAGTCAGAACCGACCCATAGGCAGTAAATCAACCCAGAGGAGATTGCCCATTCTTCCGTGGAGCAGCAGATGAATTTGAACTGTGTGCCTCTGAGATTGTTGTGCAGCTTCTTTAATAAGTGCTGGGTAGGAAAAGAACATTTGACCTGGTTCTTTTTTGTGTCATCTCAATCTTGGAATGATCTGTATCTGTACCCTGAGTGCTTAGTCACATCGCATATCCGCATGTGTTATGATCACCTTCCATTAATATTGATTTTCCTACATGCAAAGAACTCTCTGTCACATCAGCAACTATTCAAAATCCAGTGCCTCAAATACAGGCTCACCAGATGTAGCCATCTGTATTATGCTGGCTGTTTCTTTTCTTAGCTTTGACGCTTCCAAATTTGTTAAATACCAGTGGTGTAGCCTTCCTTTTATTCAAATAGCATTTACAGATTGCCACTGCCAAAGTTCCTGCAAAAGATGCCTTGCTTACATTTATACTTTTAGTATTGAATTTTACCTTTTCTATCTTTAAAATGATAACAACTGACTGAGGAAAAACCCTCCCATACACCACATATTACAAGTTTAAAAGCAAGGCTAGCAAACTTGTTAATGTAAAGAGCTAGATATTAACTATTGTAGACTTTGAAGACCGTATAAAATCTGGCACATGTTCCCCTCCTCTTCTCCCTCTTTTGCTTTAACAACCTTTGAAAAGATGTTAAAACCATTTTTAAACCAAGATGGTTTACGAACTCTACAGCAACAGAATAGGGGCCTAATTTAGTCTCAAACCATAGTTTACAACTTGCTAATACAGGGTATTCTCTCTCATTTTGTGAAGATTTTAAAATTCCAACCCTCGCTGGATTTATCTTAGGAAGAATTTAATTATGTGCAGGCTCTTTTCCATGTTTTAAGTGTGATACTAATTAGTAAAAAAAATGGATATTAAGATTACACTGATTCAATAAAGGTGGCTCTGACATTGTTATCTATTGTACTATCATTTTTCAAATGGTTTGTAAAACACAGCTAATAAAGGAAAAGAAAGTGCTATTTTAGGCATTGCCTTAGCACTTAAGTTATGGGACTTATTCCACAAGGCAGTTAAATTCTACTGCCTTGGTGCGGGGATGACCGCGGAGCCGGGCGGCACTGGCTCGCGGTTCCTGGGGCCGGCTTTCAGGTGGACATGGCCCGGAGTCCCGGCCCGCTAGGTCGGCCTCGCTCCGAAACGGTCGCCATGCCCAAGAGAGGGAAGCGACTCAAGTTTTGGGCCCACGACGCGTGCTCCGGTCGAGTGACTGTGGCGGATTATGCCAACTCGGATCCGGCCGTGAAGTCTGGACGGGTCAAGAAAGCCGTCGCCAACGTTGTTCAGAAGGAAGTAAAATCTCTTTGTGGCTTGGAAGCCTCTCAGGTTCCTGCAGAGGAAGCTCTTTCTGGAGCCGGTGAGCCCTGTGACATCATTGACAGCAGTGATGAAATGGATGCCCAGGA
>NW_006399810.1:13152141-13158487 GCF_000299155.1 Elephantulus edwardii | reverse complement strand
AAAATGTACATAAAAGTGTGAATAAAAATGCAATTGTATGCTTGATCCCTAAAAAAAAAAAAACTACTGCCTTTCCGATATTTGTCCTTCAATTAGATAATGCTCTATTTATTTGGCAAGGCATTGATCTTTCTGGTTCTGTTAAATTAAGAGCATCCAAGTAAAAAATGAGTATATTATAGAATGCAGGCATTTGACATAAAGATACCAAGTTATATGTGACTCATTTGTACATATGAACACAATGAGTTTCTGTTTTTTAGTGATATGCTGTTCTTTATTATATGTTTAACATATATTATTGGCAGTATTTCCGCCCCCCCCCCATTTCCCAGTTTCCTTTCTGCTAGCTTTCTGTGCGGCAACGTCGAAAAATCTTAACTAGTTTCATAGTTTAATATTTAGTAATGTGGGGTAATAGGAAACCTATAGACTGACAAGTAAAGAACTGAAAGAGAACACCTCCTTGATGTCGATTCATTATTGGTGCTTCAGTGGGTTTTCTCATTCTGTAAATCCCGTGGGAAGAGATTGCCCATATTTCCCACCCCCCGAATCTTCTGATTGATTCAGATTGCCATAAAGGTGAGCCACCTTTGGGTAAACAGTACAACTCCTTAACTATTAGCCCTTCAGAGCTCCCTGCCAAATAAAGACCTAAGAGTTACTTCTATAGATAGTTGAGGGAGAAGATTTTATGACATCTAAAGGCAAAGTTCATTGACTCAGCTGTGCTGCCTACCGAGGGGCATGCAGTTCAAACCCACCAGCCTGCCGTTTACTACTGCTGACGGCCAGCTGGAGGGTCAGCTGTGAAGGAGTCTTGATTGGATGGCAATGAGTTAGTGAGTGTGGGTGATTAGTTACTGTCCAGATACGATCTTAAGGGTTTTTTTAGAAGAGATCTCAAATTGATAAATAGGAAGAAGTTCTGACATGATGATTTTCCTGAGACCTTGGGCATTTGGACAACATTTATTATAACCAGCTTTTTTATTTTATACATAGTCCTTTGCTTCTGGTTTTGTAGCATGTATTAGATGTTGTAGTCATTTGCTCAAATGTTTCATGTTTGTGAAAATCTTAAGAAATTAAAATTTATAAAACACAAAAGAGAAGGTTATATTTCAAATAGTATAGGAAGGTTTCTGTAGAGGAAAAAAATAAAATTACATTGAAAGAGAGTGTAATTAAGGGTTGTTGTTGTGTACCGGAGAGTCAGAACTGACCCATACTTGACCCTCCAGATGGGTTTTTAGAGACAGTTAATTGCATGGGAGGAGCTTGCCCCTCTTCCTTATGTGGAACAGCTTTTGGCCTTGAACCATGTGCCTTTAGGATTGTAGCACAGCTTCTTGGCAGTAGGTCACAAGAGCTCCCCTAGCTGAAGGTACAAAAGAGAGAAAAAAAAGGCGCAAAAATAAATACATATATAAACTCACTACCTTCAGGTCAGAACGGACTCATAGCTGACACTCCAGTGGTTTCTGAGGCTGTCAGTTCACATGAACATAATGCCTGTCTTTCTCTTAACAGAGCTGCTGGGGTATTTGAGGTTGGTGAGGACTTTGGGTTAGCAGCACAAATCCCAATGTACCATGCTACCAGTGCTGCTTGTATTAGGACCATAAATATATCTAATGGATTGATTCAGTGACTGGGGTAATCGGGGTGGGTATGTCGGACACAGGACAGAGCAGGATTTAGGGCTGTTGGGTTGCTATCAGTCGCAAACGACTGGACAGAACATAACAACAACAATGTTTATTTAATTCTTACTAAGGGCAAGAAAGTGTGTTAAGTTCTTTGCATTCATTATGTTACTTCATTTCACTATAGCCTCATGAACTAGATACTAGTATTGTCTGCATTTTACAGATGAGGAAACAGGTTACATAACTCAGTGTAAGTTAGTATGTTGTGAAAGCAGGAATTGAGTCCACTTAATGTGATGTTAAGGCTCGTTCTTTAACTCTTTGTGCTGTATTACTGGGCTTAATTCCCTCACTTCCTAAAAAGAATCTGTTTTTTGTTTCAGCCTCTCAGAATCAATGGTGTTAAAGTATATACTGAAAATGTAGACAAAAGGCAAATTATTTTGGACCTTCAAATTAGGTAAGTATTTATTTGTATTATATTTGTGTTATGGTTGATAATACAAAACAGTGAATGTGCTTTTTACTGTTTAGGAGAATTTAACTAAATCCTTGTTGGAGACTCAAATTACTAACTTCTAGGTCTTCATTCCTGATGTTGTTGTTGTTTTCCTTCGAGTTCAGCACTAGTCGTGGTGACCCTATGAACAAAAGGCCTGAAAGCCCCTCTACAACTATTGACGCTTACCAAAGTTCATAGAGTTTCCAGAGGCATGTTGTTAAGGAAGTAGATGCCACTCCTGCTTCTAATCATTCCTAGTAATAATCTAAGCAATTAAGAGAAATTGAGGTTAAGATTTGGTACTAGACTTGGCAGGGCACTCTGGTGGCTTAGTGGTGAGAAATTGTGCTCCCAATCCAGAAGCATGTCGTTTGAATCCACCAGCTGCTCTGTGGGAGAAGGATGGGCACTTTCTTCTCATGATTTACTGCTTCTGAAAACTCACTGGAGAGTCAGCTGTGAGTCAGTTCTGACTTGATGCTATCAGACAACACCTACAACTGTGCCTGGGGGGAAAAAACACTACTTTCTTTTGTCCTGGCCTCATTTCTAATTTTAATTTGTCTGTGGTTTACTGCAGGAGCCCAGCTCAGCAGCTAATGAAAAGTTAGGAGTTTCAAACCCACCCAATAGGTAGCTTCAGGAGAGACTAGAGTAACTCATAAAGAGCAATGTGCTCTCATAAAATTTAGAAGTGCAGAGAGGCAGTTCAACTCCATCTGATAGAGTCGATACAGGTTAGAGGCACCCAGCAGCACACACAATAGGAAGGATATCTCTTCTTGTACTTTGTGTGAGGCCTCCTAACTGTATGTAGTTCCTGCTGAGCTGCTGTTGACTACCTGGCAGTTGCGTGATTCTTACCAGGTCAGAGGTGGGGGTCTGGCTCATTTGTTTTTCTGTTTAAAAATTGTGACCTAAGGATTATTTTATAATGTTCTATATCTTTGCATTTCCAGAATAATATAGTAAATGTACAGAGATGATCCTTTTTCTCTTAGAAAGGAGCATAGAATAATGACCTAATAAGGACAACTCTACTTCCTTAAAATATTTGACACTGGTAAAAATGTTATTGTCATGTTATTCTTCTTGTTATTAAGTGCCTCTGAGTTGACCACAACTCATGGCTACTCTGTGTATGACAGATTGTCACAAATGGAATAAAAGGAATTCTTAAACTGTACCTGAAAAGGTCTTCCTCTGTGCTGTTCATAAGCCTCATGAAGATTGAAACATTTTACTATTTCTCTGTGCTTTGTCACCAGCACCTAGAGATTATTCTGTACATATTTATTAAATAATTATTTGAATAATTAACTGATGTTATTTGGATTATGCCATTTGACTTTCATAGATCCTAGCAGTCACAACATACACAAAACAAACTCATCTGTCCTAGAAAGGGTGAAACCAAGCTGTTCCTTGAAGGCAAGGATTCTGATGCTTCAGCTGACAAATTTTGGGCACGTGGCAAGGGGAACGAGTCCTTGGAGAGGGATATAATACTTGGGCACTTGTAGGGACAGCAAAAGAGAGGAAGATCCTCATGAGATAGATTGACTCAGTGACTTGGGTAATGAGGGTACGTGTTTCAGAGTGTGACGTTGGCACAGGATGGAGCAGACTTCAGAGATATTGTACACAGGGTCACTATGAGTCTCAAGCAACTCAACAGCACATAACAACAACAGCTGACGAAAACAACTCTGTGTGTGTGTGTGTGTCCACCTCCTTTGCCTGGGTTGTAGCGGCATTGATTCCAGTAACAGTGCATCCCTAGAGGAGTAAAGTATAATGATGTGAGCGTTGTTTTACAGTTTTAAGTTTGCAGTCTGATTTTGGTGACTTCCTATTTCATTCAGATAGCCTTTCAGGATTAGAATAATTCAAACAACAGTAAAGTTCATTTACTTTTAGTAATACAGATTTTTTTTTCTAGTTATGTAGGAAATTGTGAGATTGATTTGGAGATCAAGCGATACTTTTGTAGAGCTGGTGTAAAAAGTATACAGGTAAGTCTTTTTGCTTTTTTTTCATAGTCTTCTAAAGTTTAGTAAGCTATAGTAAAAAATAAAAGTGATGAAGTTTATATTAGCTTTGAATTTCTTAGAAATAAACTTTCTTTTGTAGGTTATATTTCAAAGAGACCTAAGATCAAATATTTAAAAATTGCTAAGATTATAATGCAACACTGGTCTGTCAGTTTGCTGTAAGTAACTTGGGGTTGCTGTGATGCTGAATGCCATGCCACTGGTACGTCAAACGGCCGTAATGGTTACCTATCGTGGACAGTGTTTGGTGGAGCTCCTAGATTGATTCAGGTTTGGAAGCAGGAGTGGCATCCACTTCCTAAACCACATGCCTCTAGAAACTCTATGAACATAGAGAAATGATGATAGTTACAGAACAGGGTTCAGGTCTTTTGTTCATAGGGTTGCTATGAGTTGTGCTTGACTCAATGACACTTAGCAACCACAAAAATAAGATTATAATGCAGTCCTTCCTCATCAGGTAGATGGCTCTGTGAACTTGCTCTCTAATTAATGTTTTGACTGACTCTGTTAATTTAGATTCATGGTACAATGCGGGTGATCTTGGAACCACTAATTGGAGATATGCCCTTAGTTGGAGCTTTGTCTATCTTCTTCCTTCGGAAACCAGTAAGTCCATAATTGTTTTACTTTCCCATTCGCTGACAAGAATATGTAGAGAAAAATATATAAAACAGTTATATTTTTAATTTATTTTTTCCTCTTTTGATGTATGAATGCTGTGAGTTACTAAATACCTATTTTATGCCTTCATTGAAGACTTTACCTCCTTTTAATATACAGCTTTCTTATTATTATAAAAATAGTTTAAATAATGTAGAAAATTTGAGATAGAGATTTTTAAAGTATGGATTAGTAACTAACAGTTTCTTACGGGGTAGTATTTGTAGATAATACTTAATCATTAATATATAAATACATATAAATATGATTTCCTTTTATTAAAAATGTACTGCTATTTTACTAGTCTAATATTGCCCAAGTCATAAAATTAAATATTGGTGCCTACATATAGACATAAATTAATCTGAGACCTAAATTTTCATTCTTAGAACTTTGTGGTTTTACCCATATATAAATCTCCATGTTTTCATTTTGATGCATTTCTTTCACTTTTCTTGGTATATATGTTTAAAATCTCAAAGGTGTTTTTTTTTAATTTTATTAATTTTAATGAACATTTACAGAGATTTTGGATTTCCATTCATTCACTGTTGCACTTTTCTCCCTGCCACCCCAGTTTGTTCCTCTCTTTGAAAAGTAAAAGAAAAATTCCTTCATTGGTATACAGTCGCCCCCCCACCCCCATCCCTGAGTACAATCCACTATGCAACTGAAAGGGTTTTTTGCTGACTAGTATTGCAACACTTGGATAATCTGATTTATCCAACATTCAATTTCCAACAATGTAGTATAGAATTGCTGTTATCTTTGATTACTTTCAGTGTCTTTTCCTTCCCTCCCACTCCCCTTGAAGGAAAGTATCTTTTTCCATTTTGTTTTCACTTATATTCAATCATTTCCTGCCTTTCTTTAGAAGTTGAGCTTGTACATACAGCTCAGGATAAGTTTCTTCCTGAGGATGCTCCTGTTCCCAGGGCTGCTCACAGTGCATCATCGTTCTTGTAACTCGTTGAAAACAGGGACCACGTCTGCCTCAGTAGATGTTCAGTACATGTGTGATGAATGAGTTAATCATATCCTAAAATATCTCTTCAGTATGTTGTATTTTTAGAAACTGTTACATGTCCTTTGTGGAAGTGGCACTAACAGTTTTTTATTTAAACTATGAATATTATTTATGTAGCTTGGCAAAATGACTTAATAAAAACTAATCTATTGGTATTTTAACAGATAGTTTTAACTAGACAAAGCTTAGTCACCACCAGAATTCCCCCAAAAAAACCACAAGTATAAGAAACAACAGTATTTGTATCATCAACCTTTCATGATCACTAAAATTCTTACTTTCTTTTTCTTATTGTTTCAATAATAGGCTTATTTTTAATGTATTTTAAAGTCTGTTGTGCATAGGGTTTTCACAGATACAGAGGAATTTAAAGAAATAACATATGAGCAAGAGCCTATGGTGATGAAGGAAGAAGTTCAAGCTGCTTTGAAGGAAATAGCAAAAA
>NW_006399810.1:13148895-13150606 GCF_000299155.1 Elephantulus edwardii | reverse complement strand
TAAATGTTCATTAAAAGTGATAAAATTTAAATTAAAAAAAAGACAGAAAAAATAAATACTAAAAATCCAAAAGCATAATGCCTGGTAATGATTGTATGAAAGGCAGTGTGAATAAAGAATAGTGTGAAACACAATGCATATAACTTTATATATAAACCAATATAAAATTGAAAAAATTCCTTACCCCCTCAAAAAAGGATTTATAGTATTATCTCTTATTATCAAGACTTTATTACTTATATCCTGATTGCTGGAAATTAATTATGAATAAAGTGTTAAAGTGTAAAGTGTTAAAATGTCTGACATATTGCAAATTGTCTTTTACTTTGTATGCTCAATAGCTTCCTGCACTGAGGCAATAACTCCTGCTAGCCTGACATATTGAATGCTAAGTAAATAAACCAAAACAGGTTTAGAGTGAACCTTGTTTGGATTTTTAAAATGTTTGTGTTGGAAGAAATTAATGATTATCTCATTACCTTAAAATCAGGTACAGTTTATGTTTGCATATTATTTTGAGCCAGTGGTGTTTAACTATACTTGTTTGTGGTTTGTCTTTCCACTAGAATGTAAATGTTAATAAATGACACCTTCATTTGAGGACCTTATCCTCAAAATGACATCTTTGCCTTTTTAAGACTTTAAAGAATTCTTTTGTCAAATACTTACTCAGTGCAGTATGCTCTTTGATGTCTTGATTATAGTTTCCAGAGGCTTTGATTGTAGATCCAAATAAAATTAAATTCTTGACAAAAAAAAAGTATGCAAACATGATAAAATTCATAAGATATTTTATGGAAACCTCTATGTTAAATTTTATGTCACTTAAATTTTGAAGTATTAGGGGATCTATAAATTTTGAAGTATTAGGAGATCTATAAAGTATTTATATACTTTATATACTCGATGAACTTTGATAAATGACGATAGTTATAGAAAGGCTTCAGGCGTTTTGTTCTTAGGGTCGCTATGAGTCCTGCTGGACTTGACGGCAATCAACAACAGCAACAAACTATTTTAAATTTTTAGGATATTTTTCATGTACTAGGTGTTAAAATGTCAACATTGTAAGAAACTTCTCTGATCTTGGCTATTAAAAACCAAATAGCAAACTTTTAGGTATTTTTAATTTGTATGTCTTTATTCAGGGATATTTAAAGAACTTCAACCTCCCCCCGCTTTCCAGTTCAGAATGCAACAAAATTCAAATTTTGATCCCTTCCCCAAAATTCAGTAAGAGTCTTACTGAGTTTGTGTTTTCTGTGATATATTTAGTTGTAAAATAATGTTTTTCTATTAGCTTTCAGTTGAAATTTAGTGCTCGGAAGAGAAAGATGAGGCTGAAAAGGTCGGAATCATTCATTTCCTTATATGGAGATTAAAGTCACCAACCATATGCTTAAGAGAAAAGGGATTCCCCTCCCCCACCCTCCAACCCCAGTTCCTTTCAACTGGAAAGTATGAAGACATAATTCTCTTCTAGCTGCCAAATAGTTCTTCTTCATCCTAGTGAAATATAGTTGGAAGAAATCTTCCCCCTTTCCTTTTTAACTGCCAACAGGACTTAGAAGCATAGTGGCAAAGACCTTTTTGGAACTTTACATATTTTTCAGTTTGTCGATTTGTTTAGCTAGTGTGCTGCTAGTTGGTTGTTTTTTTAAAAAAAATTTATATTTTTCTATTAATTTCAGTGAACATCTACAGAGATTTT
>NW_006399810.1:13137597-13148795 GCF_000299155.1 Elephantulus edwardii | reverse complement strand
AAAAAAATTTATATTTTTCTATTAATTTCAGTGAACATCTACAATTATTTTCGAATTCTATTCCCCCGCCCTTGTACTTTCCCCCCGCCCCCCCCCCCCAGTTCACTCCTCTCCTTGAAAAGCAAAATAAAAACTCCTTCACTGGTATACAATCCGCCCCCACACCCACACCCCCATCCCAAATACACTCCACTCTGCAAACCTCAAGTTGTTTTTTGTTACTGTTGTTTTTAACCTAGACGTTTCTTAAATGATTCACTTTTGGAACATAGCTCAAGCAGTGTAGTTTCATGGCTGAATGATAGTCTTAGGTATGGCTGGTATTATATTCCTAATTCTGTTACTGTGTACTCTGAATAGCTCATTTAATTTCTCTAAGCCTCTGTTTCTTCATCTAGAAAATGGAATAACAGTAAATTCCTGCTGTATTATTGTAATATTGTATATGAAGACTAAATCTCAATAAAAGTAAAACACATGAAGGGGGAAAAAGGAAATCCCCCTACCTTGAGGTTTATCTATCTGTTAAGTCCTGACACCAAAAGTAGATTATAGGTAAGGAGAAATTATTGGGTAAGTGTTCTGATGAGAACTAGAACAAAGTAGTGATTATCATTGGATGTGTCTTAGGGATCAGTAACTTGTTGCTTGTTTTAACTTGATCATTGTTGGATATGCCTCTGCCATACCTTCTTAGGACTATTTCAGGATCCTGAGGCCCTTTTTAGATTTATCCCTAGGGTACGGATTAAACTGGAGGGGATCCAGGAGCTCTTTTCCAGAACTACTCCAAGAGATGTTCCCAGGCTGGTTCGGAATTTATCTTCTGGGAGTTGTCTGCTCTGGGAGTTGCTTGCTTGTTGACCTTTGAACCACAGACTGACTTCTCCATCTGAAATACAGAAACAATGCCTACCTTTGAAATGACTTTGAGAACAAATTTAGACCTAATTAGTAGGACACCAGCAAGTGAGATACCCTATGTGGGGTAAAAAAACTTAATCAAAGAAAGACTTTCTTTTAAAATAAAAATTCTGTATTTTGATATTAGAATGGGACCAAGAATTTGAAGGCCATTGAGACTGATCTTCCCTGTTTCCCTCTGTGCCTTGACTCTGCGACTTCCCTTTCCTTTGAGATGAGCACCCTTGGGTTCTCTAGTGTATGTACCAAAAGCAGGGCTGCTGCCAGGCCCCAGGCACATGGCGCTACATAGTAAGACATTCAGTCCCCAGTTCTCTCTTCCTCTTATTTCCCTATTCCAGCTTGGCCAACCAGATGTTTGTTGTTGTTGTTGTTATGTGCCGTCGAGTCGCTTGCGACTCATAGCGACCCTATGTACAACAGCCCTAAACTCCGCTCTGTCCTGTGCCAATAGCACTGTCTCTGACACTCCCATCCCAATTATCCCAGTCACTGAATCAATCCACCTCATAGAGGGCCTTCCTCTCCTGCGCCGTCCCTCCACCCTCCCAAGCAAAAAAAAAAAAAAAAGTTACAGTGTTTAACAGGGCTTCCAGATGCCCAATAAGCTTCCAGACATGGCAACAGTAAAATAAAGCAAGGCAGGCAGGACTGGGCAAGACCAATTAGTAGGAGTCCACTGATGGGCCGAGTTCCAGAGAGAGAGAGAGAGACAGACAGATGGACGGACAGACGGACAGACATAGAGAGAGAGAGGGAAAGAGATAGAGATATAAGTTTGGTACTTGATCTTAAGGTTTAGAGACGTTTTCCTGGTCCTTCCTCACTTTGATGGGCCCTCGGTCCCTGGATCTTGGGTGGAGAGTTCACTTTTCTTGCATAGAAAAGTTTACACTCTAGTCTAGGGCTCGAGTGCACTTGGAGCTTTAATGGTCCGAGCCTTGTACTCTCCATGCTCTAGGTTAGCACACTAGGTCTTGTAAGCATTGCCGTAAATCTGTTCTGACTCACAGCGATTATAGGGCATAGAGCAGAGCTGCCCCTTACTTCCCAATACTGTAAGGCCTTATGGAACCAGACTGCCGCATCATTGTCTGGGAAGTGACTACTTTCATTAGGAAAGCACTTGAACTGTGGCACCATCAGGCTTCACTCCAAGGGTAGAGCTGTTTTTGTTGGTTTGGGTTTTCTTTCCCTCCTTTTGTCTGATCTTTTCTCCTCTTTAGCCACATTGGTGTTTTTATGTATACTCTGTGTCCATAGTGGCCCCTTCTTCTCCCTCCCATGACTTAAAGCTATTGTTCCTTAACCGGAAAGTTGTGAGTTTGCCTTTGGACAGTAGCAGCAACTGCTCTCCTCCCTCAGGCCTGCAGCATCAGGGGAGCCTCCTCATGTGCTCAGTTCTGTGTGGACACAGTGAGGTCTGGGGGTGTGGGGACTGCTGACCAAGTGGGTGCGGATGCCCCTGTGGCTGCAGGGACTTTGGCCTCTCCCTCTGACCCTTACCGGAGCCTGGGTAGTATTCGCAGTTTGCTGTTGAGAGCCCAGAGTGGGCAGCTGGAATCCGCACAGTTGCTTCACAGCAGAAAGCTCTGGCCGTCTGCCTCTGTAAAAGTTGAAAGTCCTCTCAAGCAGGTCTATTTTGTAACTCATGAAGTTTCCATATGTCAGAATCAACTAAACCAAACCGAGTATGGGTATGGTCATCAACAATTAGAAATTGTCACTGGAATGGTTTTACCTTTTTTTTAGAAGTCTGCTCCCAGCCAGCTGCCTGCGCCTTGTGCCCTTTAGGAAGTGCCTCTAAGGGAACCCTTCACTCTATTGGTTGCCCTGCGGCCTTAGCTTGCTGATGGCTCCAAGAACGATACTCATCTTCCAGTTTTCTGCATCCTGCATGGAAATGGAAGGTCCTGGGAGCTTGGGAAAATATAGGAGAAATACCCATGAACTTTACCAATAGCCCAACTGTACGTAAAAAACTGAGCAAGGTTGAGAGCCCTCAGTGTGTAGTTTCAATAGATTTTCTCAGAGTAGTCTTATTCTGTGCTGTATGTATGAATGTCTTTAGGATGCCTCACATTGTAAGTGCTCAAATGAATAATTGCTGTTGCTGAACTATATGAAGTTTACTACATCCACCAGATGCTTTATGGAAAAGTAGAAGAGAAGAAGGTCATTTTTGAGGTTTTCATGAAATATATACATTACATGGAATATGTGAATTTATCTATGTTGAAATATGAGAATACTCTATTTTATAATTTTGTAAACCATGTTATACATCCTGTTTCTCATAAGAAAAGTAATAGAGCTCAAAGAAATGGTTTTCATCTCTTTTAGAAATACAAGTTTCAGTCTCCAGTTTCCTAAAATACATGTCTTAGTCACCCAGACACAGTGGTGTCAGTTGTTGTTAGATTTGCTTTTGCGTAGGAAGAAATCACAGTGATTTTGTGCTTTTCAAAAAGCTCTCTCTAAAGCACTGCTTTTACCCTGTCTTTCCTCCAGTCTTCCTCCACTATGTCTAGCACATAGAAGTTTTAAAATCTCTCTCTTCTCCTTTTCTCTCCATCCCTCTCTCTCACACACATACACACACTCTGCACATATGCATTCTCTTTCTTCCAATGCTACCTTGTTCTTCCGATCTCAGAAATATGCCCTAGAGCATGTGGGTGCCTTGCGGGTATGTCTTCTTTTTGTTACCCAAATCTCTTTTCTTTTGAAAACCTAGCTGAATTCTGTTCTTCCAAGAATTCTGCACCCGCCTCACTGACATTTTGTTTCTCAAAGCTTCTAAATGTTGATCAGTCTTTTTGCTATGTGCCAAGTCTATGTACACTATCTCCTATCTAGTTTATGATTTCTTAGATTAAAATTCCCTTGTTTTATATTTTTTACATGTCACAGTCAATAATATTCTTTTGAGGTTTTGTCTTGCATAAACTAATGAAGCTGTTTTTTTGAAATGGTTCTGCATCGTGTTGATAGAAATATTCTCTAGCTATTTGGCTTTTGTTTGACCTGTTGGAGTGTTAGTATGTAGGCATGAGCATATTATCTGCATTAACGGAGAAAGAAACTGCTACAAAAATAAAAATAATTGTATGATGTTTATATGTAACATAGAAGCATTTTGAGGTTATGTCTCTGATGGTGATAAGATTACTTTCAATTGTTGTTGTTGTTGTTGCTGCTGTTGTTGTTGTTTTGATGTTCCATCCAGTCGCCTGCGACCAGTAGTGACCCTGTGTACAGCATCTCTGAACCTTCCCTGTCCTGAGCCAATCTGGCTAATTCCAACACACCACACCCCATTGCTCCAGTTACTGTATCAATCCATCTCATCCAGGGTCTTCCTCTCCTTCACTGTCCCTCCACTCTTCTGAGCATGATGTCTTTCTCCAAGGACCAGTCTCTCCTGACCACATGCCCAAAGACGAAGCTTCAAAATCCTAGCCTCTAAGGAGAAGACTTCGTTTCACCTTCTCCAACACAGAGCAATTTGTTTTCTGGCAGTCCGTGGTATGGTCAAGACTCTCCTCCAGCACCACAATACAAAGGTATCAATTATTCTTCTGTCATTCTTAGTCATTGTGCAGCTCTCTGAAGCATAACAAATAATTGCAAAGACCATGGCCTGGATTTAAGTGCACCTTAGTCTCTAGATTGCATCGTTGCTTTTCAGCACTCTAAAGAGGTCCCTGACAGCAGAGTCTTGATTGTCTGACTGCTGCTGAGTGGTGATTGTGGAGCTGAGAAAGCTGTAATTGCTAATAACCTCTTCTCCATCTATCATGGTGCTGCCAGTTGGCCCTATGGTGAGAATCTTTGCCTCCTTGATGTTAAGCTTTAATCCCTATTGAAGGCTGCAGTCCTTGACCCTCTATAGCAAATGTTTCAGGGCCTCCTCAGTTTCAGCAAACAGGGTTGTGTGAATCTGCATACTGTAGATTGTTGATGAGTCTTCATTCAATCTTGATGCTACAGTCCATAAGGCCCTACTTCCCAAATGATCTGTTTTGCATACAAATTGAAAAGATACGGAGACAGGATGCATCCCTGACACACTCTTTTCCTGATTTTGAACCGTGCAGTGTTTCCTTGCTCTGTTCTGAGAACTGCTTCCTGGTCTTCAGACTCTAATTGTTGCACTAGAGAGTTGAAAAGCCAAAGCAAAGGGAAGAAATAAAATAGTTAAGGAACTAAAAAGAAGATTTCAAAGGGCAGCTCAGGAAGACAAGGCAAAATATTTAATGAAATGTGCAAGGAGCTGGAGTTGGAAAATCAAAAGGGCAGAACTCACTCAGCATTTCTTAAGCTGAAAGAATGAAAGAACAAATTCAAGCTGCGAGTTGCAATGCTTAATGATGCTATGGGTAGAATAGTTAATGGTTCAGGAAGCATTAAAAGAAGATGGAAGGAGTAAACAGAGTCATTGTACCAAAAAGAATTGACTGACACAGAAGAATTTAAAGAAACAAAGAGACAAAGGTGATGAAGGAAGAAGTTCAGGCTGCTCTGAAGGACTTGGCAAAAAATAAGCCCCAGGAACTGATGGAATACCGATTAGGATATTTCAATAAATAAAGGCTACCCTGGATGTGCTCATCAAGTTGTGCCAGGAAATCTAGAGGATGACTGGAAAAAAAATCGAACAGTATCTCTAATATCACCCACTAGCAAAATCCTGCTGAAGATTATCCAGAAACGACTGGAACACTACCAGAAATACAGGCTGAGTTTAAAAGAAGTTGTGACACTAGAAACATTATTGCCAATGTCAGATGGATCTTGGCAGAAAGCAGAGTACCAGAGGAATGTCAACTTGTGTTTTATTGACTGTGCAGAAGTACTTGACTATGTGGATCACAATAAATTGTGACTAACCTTGAGGAAAAGGGAAATCCCAGAACACTTGATTGTGCTTATGTGGAACCTACACTTTTAATTATAGGATTTCTAGGAAGCCCACAATCAGATTAACGGTATTAACTTTTACAGTGATATCTAATTGTGTTGTTGTTGTTGTTATGTGCCATCAAGTCAATGTAACTCATAGGGATCCTGTGAACGGATCAGAACCTTGCCCTGTCCTGCGCCATCCTCATGGCCTTCTGACATGCTTAATCCCTTTGTTACATTCACTCTTTCAGTCCATCTTATTGACAGGCTTCTTCTCTTTCTCTGACCCTGGGAACAGTGTGATGTCTTTTTCTGAGGACTGGCTCCTCCTGACCACAGGCCCAAAGTGTGTGGGACAGTTTTACCATCCTTGTCTCTAAGAGACTGAATTGCTCTTTTGGCAGTCTGTGGGATATGCAGTACTTTTCATCAGCACCACAGTTTGTAACTGTTTTTTATACCGCATTTACTATGCAGCAGGCCAAGTATTGTAGTTATTGACATTATTTTGTTTGGTCCTCAGAACCCTGTTTTTGGTGGTATTTTCATATTCCTCCTTCGATGAGGAAACTAAAATGCAAATCTCTTTAAATTGGAACGTTTATTAGGGACATTTCAAATATTAGCGTTAGTTCTTGAAAATTTAGTAGATGATACTGGATTTAAAGGAGTGCTGTATTAGGGCTGACCCCCCCACCGTTCCCCTAGCTACTAATGGACAGATGATAAAGTTTGTGTTTTCTTGGAGATGACTTCCCTCTGAAGAAACTCAGAACTCTACTTTAGTGAGGTAAAGGAAGAAGGTATTCACTGGCTCCAGTAACTGTAACCCACTGTGAAGAAGGACGGTGAGTGATGTCCACTTCCTACAGTGGCTTTCCATCCACTTTTATTACCCTCTTCCCCTGCCTGTCCTCTGTTTGGCATGTAGATATGACTGTCTGATTAATTTAATTGTGGGAGAGGAATTTAAGAATTCTCCTTCCAGGACATGAACTGGAACATGCCTGAATGCTATCTAACTCTGTGGACAGGAGGCTAGCTTTGAGGAGCCTAGGCGAATGATTATGGGTGCTTTTCTGCTTCTCTCTGCCCTATGCATTCAATGAATAATAAATGCCTATTGATCACTCTGCTAGAGGTGTTTGATCAATGCTCTGTTCAAAACAGCTCCTCACTAAGAACGTGTGAATATAGTGACATTACAGGTGGTATTTTATTTGTTAGGTGCATTGTGATTATGATTTATGGTTTCTCTGACAGTTCATTGTCATTCTCCATAGACATTTAGAGACATGGAATATTTTTAAAAATGAATTTTATTTTTATTGCTGATAGGATACACAGCTTTAATCTATTACCTGTTTAGCAATTGTCTGAGTACAATCCAGTGTAATTCTGCAATCAGTACAATGCAATACTGATTACGTTCTTGAAGTTATGTATATCCATTCTCATCCTTCTCTTCAAATTATTCCTTCCTATCTAATCTTTCTAGTTGCTCTTGTGCAGCTAGATTCCTAAAAGAACTAGAATAGTGCTAGAGACGGGGATTTTTACTAGTTAACCTGAAGTACTATTTGATTTTAAGAAGTCTTAAGGGGGTATTTTTTGTTTAAGGTTTAAAGTTTCTTTCAAGACAGTAGTTTCTGGGGTTCATCTACCCTGAAAGGATCCAGAAATTCTAGTTTCCATGTGAGGAATTTAAATTTTCTTTGTAGTGGAGGATAATGGCGTTATTTCCATTCAATGGGGAGAACGTTAAATGTCTTGTAGTGTGCACGTCAGGCTCATGCCCACTGAGAAGGCCAAGATCATCCTTGCCCAGACACACTGTATAGTCATCTCTAAACAAATGTTGTGTAAGACATCTAGAATGAGAAGCCACTGTGGACTGATCTACTAGACATTCACATAGGGATTACTAGTCGAAGTAGAAGGAAGAGACATTGTCAAATGAGAAAACTTTAAAGATAAAATTAGAAAAGACCAAGGATAAATACTAAGTGAAGATTGCTTGGAAGACAGCAGCAGGGAATAGCCTTTGTAAAAACAAGGAACAAAAGATTGGACTTATTAAAGACAAAGAGGAGAACTGAGATTCTGAAATCATTTCAGAGAGTGAATGATTTAGAATATGGGAGTGTGTAGCAGCAGTTGTTTTTATACTTTTAAAGGTTCAGACATAGTAGTCCTTTCTTTAAAACTTGATCATTTCTTTTTCTTTCCATGGAATGGAAAAGCTAAGGGTTCATCCTGTCGGGTTGTTAATATAGTTGTTAAAAAAGTTATGGTTAATGTTCATTTTCCTCATGGCTTTAGTTTCTTACCATAAAATTAAATGTTCTTATAAAAGTTGAATGTTCTTCATAGTTCTGTGACTCATTCTCAACTTGAAGACTGACTTTTTAAACCAGCTTTTATATGTAGCTCTCAACGTGAATCTTTGTTTTGCTTCCTCCTGAGTTTACTCCAACAAGTTTTTTGCTCTTGCTTAAAGAACTTTTACTTATGGTGCCTTTCACCTTTTATTTTGGGGTGAGAAAAAGTAATGTAATTTTCTGTATATCTAGATAGTGTTTGGGTAATGCTGATGGCTTAGTGGTAAGAAGTTGCACTGCCAACTCAAAGGTTCATGGTTTGAATCCACAAGCTGCTCTGGGGGAAAAAGATGGGCATTCGCCTCCCATGCACTTTACTGCCTCTGAAAACCCACTGGAGGGTCAGCTATGAGTTGACTCGATGGTTCATAGTGATAACAACAGATAGTTTTTAAGAAGTTTTATTGGGGAGTACTGGTGGCCTAGTGGCAGGAAGCTGCACTGCAATCCCAGAGGGATGTGGTTCTAATCCATCAGATGCTCTGCTGGAGGAGGAACAATCTCCTCCTGTACGAGTCAGATCAGATTTGATGGTAAACACACACAAAATAAAATTTTAAAAAAATGTTTTATCTAGGTATTTTAGCTATAGAAATATTAGTGCTTGTTTAGGGAGCTTTTCACTTGTAAACTTTAAGCAATTATTTTACCATTTAAAATATTAAAAGTACTTATTTCAGTGGTGTTGCACACCCTAAAAATATCTTAAGTGCAGTAGCAAATGCCATGTTATCAGCTAGGAAAGTCACATTGCGTGTGTAGCTCAGTAGAAGCCCTTCTTTCTTAACAAAGGAAGTGGAAGTCAGCCAGTGCTCACTTTGATAATGTGATTTTTATATAGCATCTTTATGTGATGTACAAACACAGAATCTTAAGATCTCAACTGAGATCTCGAGCTTCAGTGGCTTAAGCTATCTCTTGGCATGGAAAAGGAGTGTATCCAAGAAATGCTGATGTTTAAAAAAGAATTCCTCCTAGTTTGCCCTGAATCCATGTAACTGGCTCCTCATTTTGTTGGAGGTTTTTTTAAACCAGCAATTTTTTCCTTTTAATAATTGAAGTACAAGTTTACAAATCATATTAGTGTTTGTTGAATAATTAATAATATACATATTGTTCCATAAAATTAATTAACACAATTAATTACAATGTCTGATCATTCCCATTATTGTATATGGCTTTTCCTTTTACCTGTCTTAGTAAGTGTGTAGTATCTGTTAATTTTCATTTGCCTTTCCCTCTCTTAGCCTCTCTGCTAACCATTTAAGAGAGATTCTGTGTGTAAATCTTTCTTTAGTCTCACTACTCTTACTTTCAAGGCACACTCTGCTGTACTTTTTTCCAGGACAGACTTGTTTGTTCTCTTGGCAGGCCATGGGTTATCAGCATTCTTTGCCAACATCACAATTCAAAGGCATCAATTCTTTGATATTATTTACTTATTTCCCAACTTTCACATGCTGTGAAGCAATTGAAAATGCCATGGCTTGAGCCACCCGATACTGTAAATTGCCATCTGTCCTCTTTAGCACATATCCTTGCTCCTTAGCACTGTACAGAAGTACTTGGCACCCTCTTTGCCTAATATAATGTGCCCTTTTAGTTCTTGGGTGCTGCTTCCAATGATTGTGGATCCTAATGAAATGACATTTTTTTGACAACCTTAAATCTTTTCTCTGTTTGTCATGATGTTTTGTGCTGATCTAGTTGTGGTGCTTCATCAGTATTTCCAGTCTTTGTAATTTCTTCCCAACAAAATTGTGTCATCTGCCTACCACAGCTTACTGATAAGTTTTCCTACAATCCTAATGCCGTATCTTCTTCTTTTTTTATTTTTCTTAATTTTTTTTCATATCATCATCTTCTTTTTTTTTTTTTTTAAGACAGTGAATAAATCTGTATTGAGCCATTTGGTTTACAGCACAGGGTAAAAAGAAAATATGTTTTCTTTAACCAATATTTTAGAGAGTCATAGTAAAATACTTTAGACTTACAGGGATACATTTCTCAAAAATGAAGAGCAAGTAAACAGATTTCAACTTGACTCCTTGAAATCTGTCTTAAACACAACAGTAACCAACTAATGTTATTCAATGCCTTTTTTTATCTTTGTTTAGATCAATCAATATCCACTAATTCCACTTCAAAAATTAGTTTTGCATTTGGTGGAATTTTGGCATCAGGTTGTCCCTTTTTTCCATAAGCCCATTCTGGTTCAATCTCTAGGCGAGCCTTTTCTCCCTTACTCATAGTCAAGAGGGCTTCATCCCATCCTCTGATAACTTTACCAACTCCAACCTTAAAACTTAAAGGCTTGGCGTTTTTCTTCTTCTTTGAACTTGTTTGAATATTAGTATCAAAAACAGTACCATCCTGTAGTGTTCCTGTATACCAGCAATGAACAACATATCCTTTTTTAGGAAAGTTGGTTTTATCTCCCTTTTTAAGAACAGATTTTGTATATTTTGGTGGGCCCTCTTCCAGGGTTTCTTCAGACTTGATTTCTTTGGGTTTGTCGTCATTAACTTTCACATTTTTCACCTGTTCCAACACCTTATTTATACTTTCAGTACCTTTGAAACGCTTAGTTTCAAATAGATGGTTATAGGCTGTAACTAAATGGTCCTTGTTAGCTGTCTTGGCCACATTTTTAATGTTTCCTAATAGCTTATGTTCTGCAAGAAACGAATCTGAACCGTGATCCTGGAGAAACTTGATAATGTCCTTCTTGGGCAGTTGCTCACTGCAAAGCTGCTCCACGGTCCAGGCCCACTGTGGGACATTCGCCGCCATCTTACCCCGCCGCCTCTACTCCTTCATATCTTCTTCTTATAATACCATTTCTCAGATTATTTACTCAGCACACAGATGAGATAAGTATTGGGAAAAAAATACACCTTGATACATACCTTTGTGGGGTCAAGATTGGTGGACGATTTATCAACAATCTGTGTTATGCAGATGACACAACCCTGCTTGCTGAAA
>NW_006399810.1:13084552-13136977 GCF_000299155.1 Elephantulus edwardii | reverse complement strand
GACAGTGCGATTGGCACAGGACAGAGCAGAGTTTAGGGCTGTTGTACATAGGGTCACTATGAGTCGCAAGCACCTCGACGGCACATAACAACAACAACAGCAACAAACATTCCTGATTTTAAACCATGTCCCCTGTTCTTTTCAAACTCTGGCTACCGGTCCTTGTACAGATTCTACATGAGCACAATTAAGTGTTCTAAAATTCCCATTCTTCTCAGTGCTTCCACAGTTTATTATGATACACACAGTTGGATGTCTTTGCAAAGTCAATAATCGAGAAACACGTCTCTTTTAGGTGTTCTCTGCTTTCATCCACTACCCATCTGACATCAGCAATGCTAGCCCTCATTCCATGACGACTTCTAAATCTAACTAGAGTTTTTGGCAGTTGCCTGTCTATATACTACTGCAGTTGGTGGGTCTTTGGTTGGTTGTTTTTTGGATTTTTTTTTTTTCAGTTCTTCGTCAAGATTTTATTTTATAATTCCCACACTCTGTAGGATCATCTTTCTTTGCAATGGGCACAAAATATGAATCTTGTCCAATTAGTTATGCTGCAAATTTTCTTCTGGATTTTTTGATATTGAGGAGCAGGCTTGCCCACGGTGTCATATGTCTGTTAAAATACCTAGATTAGTATTCCCTCAATTTCTGGAGCCTTAATTTTTTTTCCAGTGCCATCTGTGCAGCCTGGAATTCTTCCTCATTTCTGAACAATTGATTCTTGATCAGGTGGTAACTCCTGAAATAAACATTGCATTTTATACTATTTTTGATTCACATTATGTTTCATATGATCATTCTCATGCATTATCTTTTACAAAATTAATTACCATTGGACCTTGCCCATCATTACCCTGTCTTTTCACCTGGATCCTTCCCATTTCCTCCCCAACACACACACTGTGCAACCTATGGTTTCACCCCTACCCATCCTCACCCCTCTGCTTCCCCCTCCCCCCTAATGTTTAACTAGATATCCTTGTATTTTTACAATAATGGTCTTACTCCATATTTGTCCTTAAAAGACTGAGTTAGTTCACTCAGTATAATGGTCTCCAGTCTCTCCCAAGTTATGTAGTGTTTTTGAAGTTATTGCTCCTGAGTGCTGCATAGTATTCCACTGTCTGAATGTACCACAATTTCTCAATACATTCAATTGTAGTTGGACATTTAGAACTTGTTTCCATGTTCTCGCAATGGTGAATAATGCTGCTGTGAACATTGGTGAATAATTCTCCATTTGTGTCTCAGTTCTAATTTCCTTGGAGTATATTCCTAGCAGTGAAATAGCTGGGTCATATGGAGTTTCTGTGTTCAACTTTTTGAAGAAACACAAAACTGTCTTCCAGAGTGGTTGCACCATTTTACAATCCCACCAACAGTGTATGAGTTCCCATCTCTTCACATCCTCTTCAGCATTTATTACTTGCTGCCCTGCTAAACTTTGCCACTCCTACTGGGGTGAGATGATATTTCATTGTGGTTCTGATTTGCATCTCTTTTATTATCAGTGGTTGGGGAAATCATGTGTCTGTTGACCATCTGAATGTCCTTCTCTGTGAAAATTCTGTATATGTCTTCTCCCCTTTTTGTAATTGGGTTATCAGTCTTTTTCTTGTAGAGGCCCAGGAGTATTCTATAAATTTTTGTTATGAGACCCTTGTCTGAGATCATGTTGCCAAATATTTATTTCCAGTCAGTAGGTTTTCTTTTCACCCTGTCAGTTTTTATAGAAGGTTGGTTTTACCTCATCTGCTTAAGATTTGTGTTTTCTTCTTAGCTCTGATCTGTCTGTGGGAGGGTAGGTAGCAGTCCCATCTCATTTTGATTCTCTCTCTGCTTCAGCCATGGTGGCTGCTGCTCTAAGTCTAGCTGGCACAAGAATGTCTTGTCCTCTAGAGTACCCACTGCATGCCTCCTTCTTCTTTGCTGGTGGCAAGACAGAGAGAGTTGGCAATTCAATTTTATAATTCTGATCAAATAATGAGAATATAAACAATGTTATTAGGAATGGCTTTTCAATCACTACATGAAATACTGTGTGGAGTACATGACATTGCAGGAAACAGTACTAGTGCTAGATTAAGAGTCCGTGGTTGTTTTCCTTCATTCACCTCATATATGCAATTCATGAGCATCTTGGGCCACTTTACTATTTTGATAACTTGTGACTAGTTGAATTGGTCTGTTTAGTTTTACATTTTTATTCATAATACAGTTTGCTGAGCAGTTGAGCCTTTCATATCTGAAATCAGTCTCTGTTTCACCTAAGAATTTTCATATACATAAAAAACACACGTGCACACAGAAATAACCTTACACTGACTTTTCTGAAGTTAGTCCATTTTTCATCCAAGGGATATAAGGGAGCTCTGGTGGCCTAGCTCCTGGGGAGTTGTCTCTCGCCAAAAAGTGACTCCTCTCTGGTGCTTTGAATCTGTCCATAGGTCGGCCAGAGAAAAATGAGATAGCCCTTCCTTGTTTTACAGCTTCCTGAAAACCTGCTGGAGGGTCAGATAATGAATCTGTTCTGATTCAACAACTGTCAATTTCAAGACATTATAAAAAAACTTTTACGAAAACCAAAATCCACCTCCACTGAGCCAATTGTGAGTGATAGCAATTCTGTGGGACGGTTCTAAATGTCCTAGAGGTTGTAAATCTTCACATGGGTAGACTGCTTCCTCTTCTGTCCAGTGGCAGGTAGGGTTGAACCACTAGCAGTTTGTTTAGCAGCTTAACAGCACCACGAGAGTTCCTTCAACTTTTATCAAGTCCCAAAGTACCTGTTCAACTATTTGGAATTGTAATTAAAATTTCATCAAAACATACATTTAAAATATTCTTCATTATAAAAAAAATAAAAAATATTCATTATATTATCCTTGAAAGATAACTTTTATTTAAACACCACCACTGCAAGGACTGTTTAATTCTATTTTCCCAAATCTTAAACAATTCTATCTTCATATAAAACAATTCTATCTTCATACTGTTAAATCTACATGGAGGTCAAGCAGACTGTATTCAGGATTTATATGGGAACAAGACTATCATGTACAACATGAGAAAAAGACTCTGAGAATGAAATTATATTTAGGAAGGATTACTAAAGAGCATTTTGAATGCCATTCATTTTATTATTCTCAATGATGATATTCATAGAGATATGATCTCATTTTAGTTAGATCTTGCCTTCTCCCTCCCGCCTTCTCTTCTTAGTAGTGTATCCCTTTCCTTCTTTCCTCCTGTCCTCTTGTTTTGCATGAAAGTTCATGAGACTTCCGTCTCTGTTAAACCTGCAGGGAAACATTACTACTTTTGTGATATCTTCTTCTTAAGGTGGAATACTTTGCATAAACCTCAGGTTGTACCTTGAGTATTAAGCAAAATTCTATGCTTTATCTCTGATATGTTCTCATTTCCTGAAGTAGATTATGATCAAAAGAAGACTCTTCAGAACTTAATGATAACATCCTGTTACATCAATGCTCCTGGATTTTAGAGTTTCCTGATACATGGATGTTTTCTGAAGATTGGAGTATTATACTTTGTTAAGGGGCCCTTGTTTGTATTTTTAACTTTTGAAGATATTTTCTTAATAATGTGAAAGGAAGGTGAACCCTTATATTTCAGTGCTTCTACATTAATCTCTGTGATTTGGAATATATACGTTTAGCCAGATGATTTTCAGTGTCCAACTTTTCACTTAGTTGTACTATTCTTGTAATCCTCCTACACACTTTAATTTGTTTTCCTTTCTGTAAACTGGTTTTCTTTCCTAAGAACATTTAATTTGTTCCTTCTAGTCATGAAAATCAATATCTAGCTATCATGGCCAATAGTTTTATACTGTTTTACAGTTATTTCTGCCTTGTTTTCAAATGAAGGTATCTGTATATAGGTGCTAAACTAAAGAAATTCATTGCTACTAAGTTGGAACCGACTCATAACTGACCATTCGTTGAGTTTCTGAGGTTGTAAATTTTGTAGTTGTTGTTGGCCCATACCTTAATCCTCCAGCAGTTTTTCAAAGGCAGTAAAACACACCAGAGGAGATTGCCCATCCTGGTCCTGCAGAGCAGCTGGTGGATTTGAACCATGTGCCTTTGGGAGTGCAGCGCCCTGGTGGTAGGAGACTCTTTTTCTTCTGTGGAGTTCCCATGGGAGACTGGTTCCACTAGGTGCTGTCCGATTCATTCAAATTCATTGTGAGACTATGTATACCAAAATGAAATCCTATCCACTTCTTCCCCCAGCCTCACAATTATTGCTGTATTTGAGTCTATATTTCACCCACTGTATAATCTGTCATAACAAGGAGTTTCCTTTTTTGTTCACTAGTGCTCTACTTTACCGAGTATGCTGTCCTTCAGGAACTGGCCTTGCCATCATCACTTTTTTAAAAAAATTTTAATAATTTTAATGAACATTTACAGAGACTTTGGATTTCCACTCACTCATTACACTTTTCTCCCCGCCCAGCCTTCTTCCCCACCCCCAGTTCACTCCTCTCCCTCAAAAGCAAAAGAAAAATTCTTTCCTTGGTATACAGTTCCGCCACACACCTCCCACCACCCCAAGTACACTCCACCATACAATCCCAAATGTGGACCCCCGTGAAAACTACAATACCCCATCATATATTGCTTTCAAATTATTCTCTCCCTCATCTGTTTCAATGCAGTATACTAAATTTATCCAGTTTTTCCTCAGTCTTACCCCATCCCTCATTTCAGTCCCATTTTACAGCAGTGGCACCAAGCAGTATTTGTCCTTTTGTGACTGAGATATTTCACTCAGCATAGTGTCCTCCAGGGTCACCCATTTTGAATAATATTGCATGAGTTCCTTGTTTTTTTAATGCAACGTAGTATTCCATTGTGTGAATATACCACAGCTTCTCTATCCATTTGTTTGTTGGTGGGCACTTAGGTTCTTTCCAACTCCTTGCTGTTGTGAACAAAGCCGTGATAAACATGGATGTGCATATATATATCTGCTTGGATGTCAGTTATGGTCTCTTTGGGGTATATTCCCAGTAGTGGAATTTCTGGGTCAAATGGTATCTCTATTTGCAACTTTTTGAGAAAGCACCATACTGCCTTCCACAGTGTTTGCACCATTTTACACTCCCACCAACAGTGAATAAGGGTTCCGGTTTCTCCACAACCTCGCCAGCATTTGTTACTTGCTGTTCTGTTAAATTTTGCTTTTCTGACTGGGGTGAGATGATATCTCATAGTTGTTTTGATTTGCATCTCTCTTAGAGCTAGTAATTTTGAACATTTCTTTATGTGCTTGTTGGCCATCTGAATGTCTTTGGTGAAGTGTCTGTTCATATCCTGTGCCCATTTTTCAATTAGATTATTTATCTTTATCTTGTTGTGGTGCTCAAGTATTTTATAAATTCTAGATATAAGTCCCTTAACTGACATGTCATTCCCAAGTACTTTTTCCCAGTCTGTGGCTTCCCTTTTTACCCTGTTGGAGAAGTTTTTGGATGTGCATAGGGATTTGATTCTTAGAAGGTCCCATTCATCTGTTTTATCTTCTCCTGGTTGTAGATTTTTCAGGATACTTGGAAGACTGTTTATGTTGTGGATTAGGACTAATAGAGTTCTTGCAAGCTTTTCTTTGATGTCTGCCATCACTTTTAAGGGGGCTTTGAAAGTAACTGTGTTTGATTTTCCTGGCAGGCAGGTCGTATGTTTGAGATTTTTTTGCCAAAACTATACTTGAAAGACTTTAGTTCTTTAGTTTCTTTATTAAATGTCTAGCTTTTTCCTTCATATCATAAAAGGTGATTGAAATTATGAAATGACCATAGATTGAGTCATGTACATGTTGGTCTTTAAAGTGACGTCGTTGACTTCTAACACTTTAACACGTTGCTGCACACTTTTAAATTGATGACCGTGCTTAGGAACACATTTTTTTCCCGTCATTTGCAGCAATATGCTAAAGGAATCCTTTGCAGGAGATTTGCCTCATGCAGTATGTTGTTGGATTCTTGTCTGCTGCTTTCATGGATAATGACTGTAAAGAAAAAGGAAATGCAATGAATGAATGGAAATCCAAAACCTCTGTAAAAAAAAAAAAAATAGAAAACTATATAAAAAAAAAGAACAAATAAAAAAAATGGGAAAAAAAGGGAAATGAAATACTTGATGACTTCAAACTTTTGTCCGTTTATCGTGATGCTTCTTTTGATCCAGTTGTGAAGATTTTTTTTTCTATTGAAATAGAATTCATACTGAAGGCTGTAGTCTTTGATCCTCTTCAGTAAATATTTCAAAACCTCCTTCTTGTTGTGTGCTGAGTTTTCAGAGGCTCTTTTACATCACATAGGAAAATGCCCATCTTTCTCACATAAAGCAGCAGGTTGATTGAGACCCCTGCCTCTGGGTTAGCAGAGCAACTCCTTACCCACTAGGCCACCAGAGCACCCTTCCTATAGACTAGTAGCTACATAGAAAAGTTTGATTAGATCCACGTTCCATTTTTTGTGAAAAAAATGTGTTAGCATTGATGTGTATTTTCTATTGTCTTCCATTACAATATTGAACAGTATTGCTTAGAGTGAAGCTAAAATTCATCAGTAGTTGGTATCAGTGTGATCTTCCACTATAAAGTTTCCGTTATTCTTTCTCCAGTTGCTTTTTTTGTTAGGTGTCATTGAGTACAATTTATTGCAACCCTATGAATAACAGATTTGAATTCTGTCCTATCCTGTGCCATTCTCATCATCTCTGACACACTTAAAACTCATTCCTGCTATAACTTTATCAGTCCACCTGGTTTCCTCTCTTTTGCCAACGCTCTCTCTACCTTTCCAATCCTGATGTTCTTCTCCAAGGAATAGTCTCTCCTAGCATCATGCCCAAGGTATGTGAGACAAAGCTTTACCATTTTTGCCTCCCAAGAGCACTGTAGTTACACTGTCTTCAAGACATGTCTGTCTGTTCTTTTGGCAGTTCATGAGATATATTCAGCACTGTTTTCCAACACCACAGTTCAAAGGCATCAATTCTGTCATCCTTATTCATTGTTCAGCTCTCAGCAGCATAGGAAGTGATCTTGACTTTCAGCATCTAGTAATAATTATTGCCTACATTCATTGTTAGTTTAAGGCTGTGGATCTAAAAAGTGATCCTTGGACAAGTGGTTTCAAAATCTGTATTGACTTTTGTCAGAAATGCAACTTCTTGAGCCTCATTTGAAACAAATGAAACAAACTATATAGATAAGGTTATCAGTTGTCTGTGTTTTCAAGTCTTCATAAAATTCTGTTACAAAATAACATTTGCAAATAATTGTAGTGTCTCGATAATATACATTATGTCATTTCTTCAGCAATGTTTTGGCTAAATAAAAACTTATAAATATTTATTCTTTTATTTTTAATTTTATTGTTGGATTAGCAACCTCCAAAATGACCAGTGACGATTTTTTTACCTCATGGGTTTTAAAATTTTTGGTATGATTCAGTTCTTTACTACCATGGTTGTCACTTGTCTTCAGCCAGCTAGCTGTAGTTTCTTCCAGTTTATTTCGGTGTCTTTTTGGTAAGTACTCTCATTAGTCTGTGTTTCCTTGTCTTCTTACCAGCTGTGTTACTAGCTCATCTGTCAGTTTCTGCCCAGTCTTAGAATCAGCCATTTCTTTGAAATCCTTGGTTCCTTTCAAGGAAAATGTAGACAGCATCATGAGCAGGATGTCCCTGGGTTGTCATTGCTTCTAGGCCTATTCAGTAGACCAACACACAAAACACCTGTTCCTGGCAAGCGGATTCTCACTCATTGCAGCCCTGTGAAATACAGTAGAACTGTACTGAAGAGTTTCCAAGGCTCTCTGTCTTGACGGAAGCCAGCTTCCACAACTTTCATCCAAGAAACACGTGATAGAATTGAACCTTTCTGCAGTCAGGCACTTTTAACCACTTCCAAATACTCTCCTTGCAAAATGCCAAGCAAAACTTTATTAATTCATACTGATATTTACATCCAGTTAATTCTATGGTTTTTAAAAATCTTTTCTTGTAGTTTTTGGTGAAAATATACACAACAAACACGCAAAACTTTCTACCCGTGTTACTCAATGACTGTTTCTGCATTGTGTCGGCATTCTCATAATTTTTTTTACTTTCTGGTTGTTGAAGTCCAGTTGAATTTGTCTCACTGTCCCTCAGCCTTCACATGCCTGCTTTAGGGTAATTGTTGACCATTTAGTCTAACATAGGTAAATTTTCATCCTTGTGCAGGACCCATGCTAATAATCTTCTATCATTGCAATTTTAGTGTAAGTGCTACCAAAGTGAGCATATATACATATTGTTATATACACAGATAAATGTTCAAAAGAGTATAATGTAGTACTTGTTTTTAAATTTTTTTTTACTTTGTTTTTGAAGATCTACCAAGCATATACCTGTTCAACTGTATGTACAATTATTTGACATTGGTTACATCCTGTGAGTTGTATATCCATTCTTACCCTCCTTTTCTGAATTGTTCCTCCTCTATTAACATAATTTTTGGTGCTGCCTAAGGTTCCTACCTATCTAAGTTGTCAGACTGCCATTGCAACTTTGACTTTTTCCCAGTTGGACTAAACTGTGTTTGGCTTTAGGACTTCAGGGGATATTTTTGGTCTAAAGTTGAAAGAATATCTCAGGGCAGTATTCTCAAAGGTCCGTCAAGCCTCTATCGCTAAAGAAAGTGTAGAATTCTCTTCAACATTTTTCCACCTTTTACAAGAATTCTTCTACTGACATTCTTTTCCTTTTTAACTAGCCTGCTATTTGGCTTAAAGGTGACTTCAAAGTATTTAGTACAGTTTGCAGGTTTAAAAAGTATGTGAGGGCAATAGTCTCAGAGATACTTCTAATCTCAATAGGTTAGTATGTTTGGATCTGTGAGGAATTTTAAGTTCTGTTCCACATTTTCCACTAGTTTTATCAGCATCCATCTACTACGATCCTAATGAGAGCATTCAGTAGTGATAGTCCTTCTGATCTCAGAGTTAAGGAGACCATGGTCATGAGATGTTTCGTCCTGTAGACCAGCTCTTTCTCTAATTATTGAGTTTCTGCCTTTTTCCTTTTTCTCTAGACATGTAGAAACCAATACTTTTATCTTGTATGACTGTGTGTGCAAGCTTTTATGACCCTGTTTGCTACTCACTAACTAGGAGATGGAAAGTAACATTTGTAAATAACATTATGCCAATTAACCGAGATGTCCCAAAAGTCTTTAAGGGGTTCTATAGTTTCGTTTTTTCTTGATTTTCATATTTATATGTCATTTCTCTTGTGCTAAAAAAATCCCATTTCAGTTCTAGAATTATTTTAAAAAATTGTTATTTTTCCCTGTAGTTTTGGTCTAGTCAAAACAATATAGTTTATAACATTTCTTTCCATCCCATCCGTTCCCAAGTGATTTGAACAGGTTTATTATTAATTTCTGTTTCACATCTTTTCCACAATATGTAACACAAATATTCCATTATGTGCAATATCCAATATCTGTTTTAAAATCCAGTATTAAAAAATAGCATTTTTAATCAATAGTTGTTACCAGATACCATTGTTTAACATAATATTAACCAGATAGCACATCCATGTTTATCACAGCTTTGTTCACAATAGCAAAGAGTTGGAAACAACCTAAGTGCCCATCAACAAACGAGTGGATAGAGAAGCTGTGGTATATTCACATAATGGAATACTATGCTGCATTGAAAAAGAAGAAACTCATGCAATATTTATACAAAATGTATCACCCTGGAGGACATTATGCTGAGTAAACTATCTCAGTCACAAAAGGACAAATACTGCATAGTGCAACTGTTGCAAAACGGGACAGACATGGGGGGGCGGCACTGAGAAAGATGGGATAAATTATGTGTACTGCATTGAAACAGATGAGAGATAGAGCTGTTTAAAAGGTATATATGATTAGGTATTATTGTTAGGACGTGTGTCCAGAACGAAGGCTACATAGTGGAGTGGACTTGGGGGGACGGATTGTATAAAAATGAAAGAATTTTTCTTTTACTTTTCGAAGGGAAGAATGAACTGGAGGGAAGGGTGCGCAGGGAGAAAAGTGCAACAATGAATGAATGGAAATCCAAAGTCTCTGTAAAGTTTCATTAAAACGAACAATAATAATAAATATTAACCAGATAATATAGGAATTTTTTGTGGTAAATACCATGACCAAAGAATACAGATGGTCAGCAAATTAAATGGAACACATACAACTAGTAATCAGCAAATACAAATTAAAATAATGATAAAGTACTGGTTTTCATTGTCACTTGAACTCATTTTTGGTGAGGCTATAGAATAAGAACATTTTCTTATATTATTGGTGATTGTAAATTTTTTTAATACTTATGGAAGGCAACTTGGTAGTGTCCATAAACATAAAAAATTATAATATTTAAGAAGTCTACTTTTATATTATATACTTTCTATAGTATAGTCTGTAGAAATAATTGCACGTGTATATAAGTTCATGTATATAAAAAAATGGTCATAGAAATAATTCACATCAAAATCACAAACTGCAGATATTCTACATGCTCTCCAAGAAGAGGCAAATAAATTATTAGTAGAAAAATTGTAATGTTCTGTGTTCTTAATATATTACAAAATGGGACAAATTATAATAGACAAATATTATACATTACCTCATTTTATTAAGAAACAAAATTTTATATATATGATTTGGTAATTGCATATAGTAAATGGCTTGTCTGGATACTCTTTTTTTTTTTAAGGAGATACATATATATATATATTGGTTTGCATACAAAATTTGTATAGATTGTGTTCCATTCATATACATTGTCTTCACACTGTACACTCATAATATTTTACCTTTTTTGTTTTGAAACAGCTTTTGGAAATTAACTGGACAGGACTAACAAATCTTCTAGATATCCCTGGATTGAAGTAAGTATTATGTAATGTCCTATAATATTTCTCTCACTGAAGTGTGGTACGTGTTTTCATTGTCACAATAATCATGACAATGGTTCAGACCTGTAATTATTGGGTAGAATGAAAACCTTTGTAAGTACTCTGATATGAGAAATTAATAATGAGTGTGCAATTCATCTTTATTCTCATAACCTTGTATACAGCCACTTGGATCTGACTAAATGAGGTAAAATGAGGTTTTAGGAGTGCTTTAAACCGTTCTTTTTCTTGCTTTTACTTTTCATTCATGAAACTTCCTTCTAGTCTTTATTGCTTAGAAACATTGTGTCCTTTTAATGTATAAATTAATTTTAAAATTGAGTTTTAATAATTTTCCCCCAAAACTAATTGAGAGCTTTAATAATGTGTATGTGTTTTAAAACTAACCCATTCTAGGTTCTCTCCAAGCTGTTGCTCCACTCTTCACTTTCTGCCTTGGGTAACCTTTACCCATGCCTCTTTGAAAGCAGTAGGTGTCAGTGTGGGACCTAGCGAACTTGTAGAACTCCTCTAGCCATATTTCTCACTGGAAGTTCCATCACTATTCTGTAGCAGTTTAGTATTTGAAACATGAGGAAACTGTCATAAAGTATTTGAGAGCATCAAAGGCACACCCCCTACCCGGAGAGAAATGAAGTCACTCTCATTATGTCACAAATCACCTCGTCTTAGGTGTCGGATGGTCATTATTTGTGACAAACCAATTTTATTAGTAGTCAGGAAGCTCTGAAACTGCAACCTTCTAAAAAAGCTTTGCTGTTATATTTGAAGGTTAAGATATACTATCTACTGGTTAAAATTGTGTGTATTTCTAGTAGATATTTTCCCTATCGGTATTTTCCCTTCAAAGTAGCTTAAAAATTAAATTGCAAAAACCTTGATTGCAGACTCTTTTTCTTTATTACAGTATTATTTTATGTCTCTGAAGTGACTATTAGAAGTTATATTCTTTTGCCTTCATTCTTAGAGAAAAAGTAGAAATTTAATAAATCTGGGCATAACTATGTCAATAACAACAACATATAATGAAAGTCCCTTTTTTAGATCCTGTAATATACTGGATGGCTTGGAAGGAGGAGTGGCATCCGCTTCCATAATAGCTTGCCTCCGCAAACCCTCTGAACCTGGAGAGAGGATGAAAGACACACATGCGTTGAGAACTGTCCTTCACAAGGTCACTAGGAGTCGCCTGCGACTCGATGGCACTTAACAACAACAACAATTTACCGGATACAGGAAAAGACTGTCATCTTTTAAAAAAAGTCTTTAGAAGTAAAGGACCATTTGTATTTATTAGTGTGTTCATTTATTAAAACAACGAACCCAAATCAGGCTGTAGTAAATGGATGAATTAAAGATGTTTTTTAAAGCAGTTTATACGTATATCCAACAAATAGTATTGTATTGAGTACCTACTATGGGCTAGTCACTGTTCCTAATATTTTGGGTACAGCTGTGACGGAAACAACTAGAAACCTAGCTCTTGTGGAGTTGCATTCAGGTGGTTCATTTCCTGGCTGGGATGAGCTCTTAAGAGTTATTGGGAGAACTTCAGGCAGAGCTAGGTATTGATGTTCGGATGAAACTATAAACTCACAAACTCAGCTGCTGTAGAGTCAGTTTTGATTCCTGGGGACTGAGCCTCAGGTTTCTGAGACCATCAATGTTAACAGGAGGAGACTGCCCATCCTTGTCCTGCAGAGCAACTGGTGGATTTGAACTGCCTGAGATGTGCAGGTTTGGGTTAGCAGCGCAACTCACTAGGTATGCTCTGTTTCCTTGCTGCCTGGTTTTCTTGCATGGCTTTGTTTCCAGAAGGCTCTTGCTCTATAGTACCAGTTTCTAGGTTTTAGTCTGCACGTTTGGCAGTGGAGGTGGGAAAAGAACTTCTTTTTAAGTGTCATTGAGTTGAGGATGTCTCATAGCGACCCAATGAACAAAAGATCTGAACCCTGTTCTTTAACTATCACTGTTTCTCTAATGGTCATTGTTTCCAGAGGCATTGTTGTTTAGGAAGTAGACGCCAATCCTGCTTCCAAGCCTGTCTTAATCTCGGAGCTCCACCAAATACTGTCCACCATAGTAACCATTATGGCATTTGACACATCAGTGGTTCAGCATCACAGCAACCCCAAGTTATCTCAGTAGAGCAAATAGATAAACCAGTGCTATACTACTTAGAAGAATGTTCATCCCAGACACAAGAAACACCGGGTCTGAGGGCCAAACTGGCTTTTATATACAAAGGGCTGCCCACCAGGTCCTGATTGACTTAAACAAGAGGCTTCCACCCCATAGCTCATTGTTAAGCTACATCCAATCAGCTCCCACACAATTGTGAACACAATAAAAAAAAACAAACCACAAAAAACCCAAACAGTCCACACCTGACCCTCAACCAAAACAAGAGAAATCACCTTCCAGAATCCAACTAGTTCATACATGAGCCTCCAAAGTAGGCCTAGCAAAAGTTCAATATTGACTTTTGTTTGTTCATCAGATATTTTTTCTTGATCAGATTCCTACAGTGTTGTTGATCAGCTCTGAGTATTTTGCCTGCTTCAGATGAAGCAGAGAAATGATAACTTACTTGAAAAAGCCCTATTATGACCATGAAGTCTGAGCATGGGGTGTTTCTCCACCAGAAGTTATGTTACTTGTTAGACAGGAAAATAAAAAAATATGTTGTTATTTAATTGCTATATTCCTGCTTTTAGATAAGGAGCCCTAAACTGAATGTTGAAAGAGTGAGAAAGTATTATAATGCTAATATGGAACATAATATGGAGAAAAGTGACAGATGTCACCTGAATGTTTGATGAGGAAGAATATCAAATGACAAAGAGGAGAAAACAAAATAAGAAAAATGTAATTTTTATGTAATAAGATAACAAAAGCTAGGGAAAGTTGGCAAATTGAGTAAAGGAGTATAACTCAGAAGGCTGGACATTAGTTAAAGGCTCATATGAAGGCTTGTCATGGTAACAATTCTTTTGATGGAACCTTTTGAAAATGATGCTGCTATTCTATAGTTATAAGGTCATGATTACCCTCTCACTATTAAGGTAGTTAAGGATCCTGTGCACTATTAAGGTAGTTCCCTTAGTATCACAGCAGCTAAGGAACTAGTTACATAATCACTAAGGAGTTTCTACTTCAACAGAAGTTTCAGTATAAATGAAATTGGCATATTTGGTGCTAAAACTTTGAAGGAATACCTTATTTCCTTCCTTAATGCACAAGTATCCAGTATGTCCAAACTTAGAACCTCTTGGTATCTTTGGAATTGTTAACATGAATAGAGCAGTGGTTATTATGTTTAAGTCCTTTTCCTGTATTAAAGTAGTAGGTCCTTAAGGTAACATTCCTTATGTCTGTTTGTCCTTATATGTGGAAAGCAAACAGTTGAACACTCAAATACTAGCTCAGAGGTGTTCATACCCAGTTCTGAGGGCACCAGAGGGCAGAACTGGCAAACTGTTTCAGGAAAGGCACAGCCTTGCAAATTTTTCCGAGCAGTTCTGTGCATGCATGACATCACCAGGAGTTGGAATTGATGCAGCAGCAGCAACTACAAGCAGCAACTCTCTTGAGTTCCTTGGGATACTCAGCCATATTCAGTTATATATCGTTGTTCAGTGCTAATGCCTGTTGCTTGGTATCAGTTGCAAGGAGCTGCTCTGCAGTCTGAAAGGCATGTGATTCAAGGCCACCAGCTTCTCTGAAGAAGGATGGGCATTCTCCTCCCTTGGGATTAACTGTCTCTGAAAACCCACTAGAGGGTCAGCTGTGGGTCGATTCTGACTATTGTATGCCACAACACCTTTTTCTTGATATATCTATGTTCATACTTTTAGCATCTAAAAAGTATTAGCAAGAAAACCATAAAATTTACATTTATTTTTCCTTTCAGAAGTACTTTCACATATACGTTACTTAGTCCTCACATTTGCTGTATAGAATAGACAAACGTCTGTTTGTGCAGATAGGTCTCCTACAAACATGATGAGTGCTCCCCAAACTCGCCTGACTCTCTACAATAAGTGTGCAAACACCAAGACCAAGAAGTGACACAACACAAGAAAGGCAGACTCTCTGTGTGCCCAGGGAAAGCGGCATTAGGACAGGAAGCAGAGTGGCTGTGGTGGGCAGACCAAACCAGTTTTCTGGAAAAAGATGAAAACTTCAAAGAAGATTGATTGTATTAAGACTTGAATGTGTTGAGCCACACTGCAGATCTAAAACAATTTCGGCTATCAAAAGCTGGACTGGGAACAGATAAGAAGAGAAAGGGGTTAGTGACCCAGGTCTAAGCTTCGGCTTGTTTTAGCAAGACAGTAAATTCTTGAGATTTTCATGTAATTTTTAAAAAAGATTAGACAAACATTAAAGTACATTTCATGCTTTAGCTTATATACATTTGTACAAAAGTACTGTACATATAAGATGGAGGGACAACACAGGAGAGGAAGACCTTGAATGAGATGGATCGATACAGTAACTGGGACTATGGGGGTAGGTTTATCGGAGTCAGTGGGACTGACTCAGGACAGGGCAAGCTTTAGAGCAGTTATACATAGGGTCACTATGAGTTGCAGGCAACTTGACGGCATATAACAACAATAACTGTACATCAAAAAAAGTGCATTTGTTTCTCTACTCCTGTTATCGATGTCACCACATAGGGATATATACCATCAAGCCAAATCCACCACTGTCTGATTGAGTCTGACTCATGGTAACCCTCCATTATGTTACAAATCTTTATGAGAAGACTGTCCATCTTGCGGGCGGATTCAAACTGCCAACCTTTTGGTTAAAAGCCTAACATAACTCACTGTGTTACCATGTTGTAGGTGTGTTCCATCACTTGGAACCAATTCATAGTTGACTCTGTGAATCTCCAGGAGGAGATTGCCCATTCTTCATCCATGGAGCAGCTGATATATTTGAACTACATGCCCTTGGTATTGTAATGCAGATTCTTACCACTAGGCCACCAGAGCTCTCTAATACTTTAGATATTTATTAAAATTATTAAAGTATACTGTATTCCTAGTAAAATGCTTGAATAGAGAAAATTATATATTATTGTACTTTTCTATGAGTCACTGTACTCTTACATATGTTTGGAATATTTTGTGTTAAAAAAGAAATTTCATAAAATATATCTTAGATATGTAATATTACATCTATTGACTGGCTTTAGAAAACTACAGTATATTATTCAGAAATTGTTAAATACAGGAAAATATTACCATGGATTCTAAGAATAAATTTTACATCTTAGTCTCCCTAGAAGTGTAGCAGCTAACATACTGAAATACTAGTTTTAAATTTAACATTGAAGAAATTAGAGAACTAATACTATAAATGGAATATTGATGTTGATGGTAAGTTTATTGCTAAAGTTGTTCGCAAGTATTGATATGTCTGATAGTTGGTTTGTTCTTTTTTACTTCCCAATTTAACAGTGGTTTATCAGATACTATCATTTTGGATATAATATCGAACTATTTGGTGCTTCCCAATCGAATCACCGTTCCTCTTGTCAGTGAAATTCAAATAGCTCAGTTGCGGTTTCCTGTACCAAAGGTAAGCCTGTTTTAGGATCCTTTGATAATGAAAAACAGATGGTGGAGACCTTTTCACTTGTTTGGATGTTACAGTACTTGTCCTCTAACTTGCTATAGTGTCTCTGAGTGCGGTAATAGCAGTTCATTCTACTCCTTAAAATATACAGTTAAGTGCCTTTGACCCTAAAACTTGTCACTGTACCTCAGAGGTTTTAGTGAGAATTTAATTTAGTAAATGTTACTGCAGGTAGTTGATGACAACTGTGATCAGCATCAACAACTTTATTAGCATCTTAGAAAGCACAAGTTGGGGGAAACTATATACATTTATATGACAGCTGTACTCTTTGGACATGTTATTTGAGCATCAGTTTCTTCATCTATAAAATATTATGCATCAATATTTGAGCTTTAGTTTCTTTATCTGTAACATATTGATGATGCATATTACATGGAGTTAGGTAATTAATAACTTGCTGTAGTTACTAATAATACCTTAAAGTGTTTTTTTAAGGTTAAATGAAAATTTCCTCATTAATAGCGTTAATTGCCTTTTACTAGGTCGTTGTCTGTTAATTGTTGTTCTAAAACTAAGCATCCAAATTAAGAGAGACTAGGAAGAAGGATTGGTGATCCTCTTCTGAAATATTAACGAGCCTTAGAAAACCCTGTGTCCAGCAGAGAGCACAGTTAGAGTACACTAATAGATATGGCAACTGAGCCTGAGCACACAAATTTGGAAGCACAAAGGAGGACTGGGGCAGTTGGGGGTTGGTGTGTCGGAATCAGTGAGACTGATTAAGGATTAAGGACAGGACAGGGTTCAGAGCTGCTGTACATAGGGTCGCTATGGGTTGCAGGAGTCTGAATGGCACATAACAACAGCAACAACAAACAACAGATCATTGAGATGATTGGAATGGATTATCTCTTACAGTCTCCTCTTCTCCTCTAAATTTAAAGGGAAATTTTAACAACTCCTCTATCTTCTTAGTCTGTTTTTGTGCAGTCTATGTAGGTGGCCAAGTCGTCAGCAGCTGTGCTGTAGTCACAAAGGCATGTGGTTCGAATCCACTAGCTGTTCCTGGGGGAAAGATAGGCAATGTTCACCCTTGTGATTTACTGCCTCTGAAAACCCACTGCCACCTGAGTTGTGAGTCGATTCTGACTTGATGGCACACAACAAGAACAAAAACATTCTCATCATAACACACCGTGTATTCATTTACCATAGCTGACAATAGAAGTGAGCTACTTATAGAAGTCAGATAGGCAGTCCTGTCATGGTAGTTTGGAGGCCTAAATCACAGGGGGTTGAGCTGCTAACCCAGAAGCCAGCTTCTCCAGAGAAAGATGAGCAGAAACCCAATGGGAGGGATCAGCTGTGAGGCAGTTTTGGCTCTTCTACAGTGAGTTTATTATGATACTCTCTGCAGTAAGTAGCACAATTGATGATGACAAGGCAATTTATTTTTACTAATACACGTGTTAAATTGCTTCTATTTCAGTATATATAGTGGTATGTTTTGTTTCCTGGAGTGTAAGTAGGCATCATTTCCCAAATGCCTTGTTATTTTTTCCTCATTAAAGTTAAATTAGATCTCAATAGTAGTGAACAAATCAACAGACATTTGTAAATAGTCTTCTATTTTAAGTACAACATCTCAGTTTGATGTCCAGATTCATTATATTGCTGGCATTTAGCAGATTGTGACACTGCATATTAGAAAGGAACGTCTTTTGTTTTTACTTACAGTTTCTCATCTCTGAAGCTACAGGAACTCCTTTACGTGTAGAAAACCACATTTCTTTGTCACTTTACCTCTCAGTGATCTGGATCTTAATGAGCACTTGCTGTTATGGGTCATTGAGATGACAAGCTCACTGCTGTTGAGTCTCTTTTGACTTACAGTGATTATCCATCAGATTTCTGTGACTGTTAACTGTCTGCAGAAGGAGACTGCTCATCTTTGGTCATCCCATGGAGCAGTTGCATTCAAACTGTGACCCCTTCTGTTTAACAGTGTAATGGCCTATGTCACCTAAATCACGACTTCTTAAGTGCTATTGGATTTATTAGCCAGAAACTTAAATAAGTTTCCTGAGTGGCTCCAGCAGTTCACTGTTGCCTGCTAACACGAAGCTGCCAAGTTTGAAACCTCCCATAGGTCCCTCAGCAAAAATGACAGTTACACTGCTTTCATAAAGTTTACCATCAAGAAAGCTATGACATAGTTGTACCTTATAACACATGGGGTTAGTATGAGTCAGAATCAACTTAGTGGCAAGGAATTTGATGATTTTTTTGTTTTCTTGAGAATTGAAATGTATATTGCCAAATTATTTAAACTTTAGAGAGATGAAAACATAAGAATGTTTCCTTTAAAAGCATTCTTAATCTGCAGAAGTACATGTCTTCTGGTACTGAGTTACTAGTAATAAGAAAACCCATGGCTGCCAAGTGAGTTCCTCCAGGTGGGGACCCTCCAGCAGTGTTGTTGCAGGGCTGTCGACTTGAGTTAGAGGAGACAGCCTTTGCTTTCTCTACCAGGAGCAGATGATGGGTTTGAATCCCTGACTTTTTAGGTAGCAGGTGAAAAGTTAACATCCTTACTCATGAATAAAGCCCAAAAACAAATGTACTGCTGTTGAGTCACTTCCAACTCATAGCAGCTCCCCATTGGGTTCCCAAAGGAGAAAGTCTTTGTGGGAGGGTTTGGAGTGGCTAGTGGGCTCACATGTCACACCATTCAGCTAAGCCAAGCACTGTGCCAGTCAGGTAAAGTACCTTCTCATTTAAAAAAAAAGAAGCACTGTTGATGTAGTGGTTAAGCATGTGACCTCTGACCAGAAGCTCAGTACTTCACACCTACCAGCCACAAGTAAGAAAAATATGGCTGTCAGCCTCAAAAACTTCCGTTTCTTCATCTATTGCTCTAAAAATTGAATGATGTAACACTTGCATGTTAAGCACTTATTCATCAATCTGATACATTCTCTAGTGCTATAATTTACTGCAATATTATAATACAGGATTTTTTGGTGACCATAAGGCTTTATGTACTCCAGTCTACTATTGACTTGCTAATATGTCTTCTCCCGTTGGGCCCAAACCTCAGTCTTCCTTAAGCTAAGTACTGTCTTGCTCTAGAACTACACACTTAGTTTTCCCTCTGCCAAGAACACACTTTCCCTAGATGGCTCTGTAGCTCTCTCCTTCACTCTCCTCAGGTTTCTGTACACAGAGAAGCCTTCTCTGTTCTGACTCAAACCATTTCATTCTGGCACTGTCTTCTTTGCTTGTCGTTTTCCCTTAGTGCTTCTTATCTATTACCTTTCTTTTTTTAAAACTGTCTCTCTCCTTGACTACAGTATATATTGCAAGAGAACAGAGCTTTTATTTTGTTCACGCTTGCATCCTTATTTCTTAGAATACTGTTAAGACATACAGCCATCATTTAATAGTCATTGAATAAACAAATGTATAGCCTGAGTTTTTTTTTCTTATTCTTTTCAGGGTGTTCTAAGGATACATTTTATTGAAGCTCAGGATCTTCAGGGAAAAGATACTTATCTTAAAGGACTTGTCAAAGGAAAGTCAGACCCTTATGGCATCATTCGAGTTGGCAACCAAATCTTCCAAAGCAAAGTTATCAAAGAAAATCTTAGTCCAAAGTGGAATGAAGTTTATGAGGTAAAATGTTTTAATAAGTAATAATGTAACCTGGTTGTATGGGTAGACACTCAGTCAATTATAATTCTAGTTCTGTCACATATCAACTTGATTAATTTAGGCAGTAACTTAAAATATCTTAGCTTTCATTTTCTGTCTTTCTAAAAATTTTGCCCAAAACTAGACCCATGTGAATGTAGTCAACTGTTCCTTCGCAAAGGAGCAAGCACAATTTAATGTTGAAAGGATTATTTTTTTTTTAACAACATGCCAAAAGTTGGTGGGTTTTTTACATTTACTTTATTTATTTATTTATTTTTAATTCTAGTTTTATTTACAAAATTTGAATAGGTTTGGGTTTTTTGACAGATCATGGTAGAACAACTATGCGTGCGCGCTCACACACTCATTCCTTTATACAAATTTTTTCAAAGCATAACTCAAAATGGATCACAGATATACACATGTTAAACACAAAGCTATAGAAATTCTAGATGATAGGACAGAAGAAAATGGAACAGATTTGATTTCACAGTGAGTTTTTGGCATACAAGCTAGAGAACAGTCTTTATAAGGGGAAAACTGCTTTATGAAAGATGCAGTTATTTGGGAGAAAAAGTGAAAAGCCACAAACTGAAAGCAAATACTTGTTAAAAAAAGAAAATTCTTGGAAAATACAACCAATAATTTCTTTCTAAGGCATACAAAGAACTAAAAATTCAACAAAAAGAAAACAAATTAGGCAATAAAAAAAGGAGTCAGAGAGCTGAACAAACACCTCATCAAAGAAGATACTATCATAGAAAAAGATGTTAGATATCATACATTAGTTGGGAATCGCAAATTAAAACAATGGTGACTGTCACCACTCCTATTCAATATGTATTGGAAGTACTTGCTAAGGCAATATGACAAGAGAAGGAAACGAAAGACATACAGATCAACAAAGAGGTGCTCAAACTGTCAATATATGCAGATGATATGATATTGCACACAGAAAACTCCAAGGACTCAATGAAAAAACTGTTAGAGCTAGTAGATCAGTTAGGTAAAGAGGTAGGATAACAAGATGAATATCCAAAAATCAGTGGTATTCCTCTACAGTAACAGAGAGAACTCAGAAAAAAGCAGTACCCAACCACAAATTGCAATACGTAGAAATAAATATACCTAGAGACACAAAAGACGTTTACAAAGAAAACATTTCTGCAAGAAACAATAAAAAAACCTATATTGTTGTTATGTGCCGTCGAGTCACCTGTGACTCATAGTGACCCTATGTACAACAGCCTTAAACCCTGCTCTATCCTGTGCCCATCTTACAATCTATACCACACCTACCACCATTACCCAGTCACTGAATCAGTCCATCTAATTCAGGGTCTTTCTCTCCTGCACTGTTCCTCCACCCTCCCAGGCGTGACATCCCTCTACATAAATGGAAAATGTTTCCTGTTCGTGGATAGAAGACTCAATATTGTAAAAATAACAGTCCTCCTGGAAGCAGTTAACATATTTTAACACAATCCCAATATAGGTACCAAGTTCCTTTGTCAAAGAGAGAAAAGGCAAATGTCAAGTTTATTTGGAGAGCAAAAACCTTGAATAAGCAAACACTTCTGAAAAACAAGAATGAAGTGGGAGACATAGCACTCCTTCTACACAGCTGTAATAACCAAAACATCAAAACCTGCTACACAGCTGTAGTAACCAAAGCAGCATGGCACTGGTACAATGACAGGCACATAGAGAACCCAGAAATTAATTCATCTATCTGTGGCCAGCTGGACAGAAAGTGGTGCTACCAAGCCAACGGTGGGTGACTTTAGTCCATGCCCCTCAGGCCTGTTTTTAATTGTTTTTCGTGAAGCATTCTTATAGGTCATACAGCCCTGGTGTGTCCACTGGCCGTACAGAGGTAACTTGTGGTTGCTGTGAATCTGAACTCTGTGACACTGATGTGTCAGATGTGATAATGGTTACCCATAGTGGACAGTGTTTGGTGGAGCCTCTGATTAAAACAAGCTTGGAAGCAGGAGTGGCACCCACTTCCAAAATAGGTTGCCTCTGGAAACCCTGTGAATCTGGAGAAAGAATGGAAGTTACACAAGCATTCAGGTCTTCCGTTCATAGGTTTGCTATGAATCGCCTATAACTCAGTGACACTTAACAACAACAACATGGCCAGCTGATACTCGATAAGGAAACAAAACCTATCAAATTGGGAAACAACAACATCTTCAACAAATAATGCTGGCAAAACGTGACTGCTACCTGCAGAAAGCCGAAGCAGAATTCACACCTCTCATCACACATAAACATCAACTCAAGATGCATCAGGAACTTAGGGGTAAAGCCCAAAACCATAAAGATCTTAAGAGACTAATTGGGATCAAGCTTACAAGGCCTAGCCCATGGTATAAAAAGGCTGACAAATACAGCCAGAAGTACGCAGCCAGGAAAGGATAAAATTGATGAATGGGACCTTCTAAAGATTTTTTAAAAATTTTATTTAATTAATTAATTAATGTGTGTACCGTCAAATTGGATCTGACTGGTACAGGAGGCGATTGTTCATCCTTCTTCAGCAGAGCATCTGGTGGATTTGAACCATGCACCTCTAGGATTGCAGTGCAGTTTCCTGCCACTAGGCCACCAGAGCTTGCCTGGACTTTCTAAAGATTTAATCCCTGTGTCCCTCAAAAACTTTTTCCAACAAGATGAAAAGAATACCACTGACTGGGAACAAGTATTTGGCAATACCATCAGAAACAAGAGTGTCATAACAAAATTTTATAGAATACTCCTGTGCCTCCACAAGAAAAAGACTGGTAAACCAATTACAAAATGGTCAAAGGACATGGAAAGAATTTTCACAGAGAAAGACATTCTAATGGCCAATGAAAAAAAAAAATTTTAAAAAATGCTCCAGATCACTGGCAATAAGAGAGATGCAAATCAAAATCACAGTGAAATACTATCTCACTCCGATAGCAGTGGTGAAAATTTACAGAACAGCAAGCAATAAATGTTGGAGAGATAGGAACTCTCATACACTGTTGGTGGGATTGTAAAATGATACAAGCACTCTGAAAGACAGTTTGGCCTTTCCTCAAAAAGCTGAACGTAGAAATTCCATATGACTCGGCTATTCCACTGCTTGGAATATACCCCAGGAAAATTAGGACAGAGATGAAAATGGAGATTTGTACACCAATGTTCGTAGCATCATTACTCACCATAGCAAGAACATGGAAACAGCCCAAATGTCCAACCACAGGTGAATGGATTGAGAAATAGTGGTACATTAATGGAGTACTATGCTCCTCTCAGGAGCAGTCATTTTAAAAATTATTACCTAACTGGGGAGGGACTGGAAAGCATTATGCTGAGTGAACTAACTCAGTCCCATAAGGACAAATACTGTATGAGACCATTATTTTAGAACTAGAAAGATAACTAGTAAAACATTGTTGAGGATCCAAAGAGGGTGAGCAGGAATAGAATGGTGAGGACAGGCAGGTGGATGTCATAGGGTGGCACAATTTGATGGATAACAGGAGGGGTGGGTAAAGAAAATGGGAAAGACAGGAGCATGGTGTTCACTGTTGATTAATTTCATATAGTAGTGAATCAGAATGATTCTGTGAAACACAATATGAACTTTGTAAGCAAACCAATATAAATTAAAATTTTTTTTTAAAAAAACAATGATGAGGCACCACTATTAATTCCTATTAATATGGCCAAAATTAAAAATAATGCTGATAACACCAAATGCTAGTAGGGATGTGGAGCAGTAAGAACTTGCATACATTGCTGGTGGGAATGCAAAGTGGAACAGCCACTTTGAAAGAGAGTCTGATAATGTTTTACAAAGCTAAGCATGTCTTACCATATGCTCCCTCAGTAATATTCCTGGACACTTACCCAGGTGAATTGAAGACTTTCATCCACACAAAAACAGTGTCTTTACCGTTATTTGTAATTGACAAAAATGGAAGGCAACCAAGCTGTTGTTGAGTAGGAAAATATGAGCTGTGGAACATTTTACAATGAAGAATTATTTTACAGCCACAAGACATGAGGTAAAGCCATGAAAAGCCAAGGAGTGACCTTCAGTGCTTATTGCAAGTAAAATAACAGAATATGGAAAAGTTCAGTAAGTCATGGCTCTGTGTGACATTTTGGAAATGGCAGAACTGTGGAGACAGAAGAATGTTCAATGATTTCATGGAAGAGGGATGAGTGATTAGGTAAAATACAGGACATTTATAAGCCAGTAAGACTTCTGTTGTATACCAAATAATGGACACATGGTATTACAGCATAGTCAACTCTAAAGCCTTTACATAATAATAGTCTGTTGATAATAGTTTTTCAAGTGTACTTCAAGAATACAATTATTGATACAGTGTACGCGATGGACAGAGGGTACATAAAGACTCTACTTTCTGCACAGTTTTTCTATAAACATAGAGCAGCTCTAAAATATGAATGTATTTTTTAAAGTATTGTGCCTTCTATATTTGGGGAACATAAAATACCATACATAAAAATTTTAAACTTAATTATATAGTAGTGTTATAATACATAATTAGCAGAATATTTTTCAAAATATAATTTTTTTTCAAATTACAAGATGTATATGTGGTTATTAATGCACACACACTGTAAGTTGAGATCAGTTATGTACTCTTGTGGAGAGTTTCATTTAATATAGCTGTTGTTGTTGGGTGCCGTCAAGCTAAGTACGGCTCATAGTGACTCTATGAACAACGAATCTGAACCTCTTCCTAACCTGTGCCATCTTCACACTTCCAGACACACTGGAGTCCATTGGGCAGTCACTCTGTCAGTCCACCTGGTAGAGGGTCTTTCTCTCCTTTGCTGACAATCACCCTTGTAAACATCATGTCCTTTTCCAGGGAATGGCCCCTCCTAGCTACATGCCCAAAATATGTGAGGCAAAACCTCATTATCTTTACCTCTAAAGAGTACTATGGCTGCACCCTCTCCAAGACATACCTGTTTGTTCTCTTGTCAGTCCCTGGATTGTTCAGTGCTCTCCTCCAACAGCACAGCTCAAGGACTTCAATTCTTCTGTCATCCATGTTGACTGTCTAGCTCTCAGATGCATAGCAAGTGCTCAGAAAGACCATGACCTAAATTAGGCACACCTTAATCTTCAAACTGACATCATTACTCTTTAATAACTTGGTGAGGTCTCTAAGTGCACATTTTCCCAGTGCAGTGTGTCTCCTTATTCCCTGACTGTTGATATCATGGGTGTTAATTGTGGATCCAAGCAGATGTCAATAAATATGTATCTACATCATCTGTATGGAGTTCTCCTGTTTTAGTGGTAAGGAATTGCACTGCCAGTCCAAAAATAGATCCACCAGCTGCTCTACAAGAGAATGATGAGTATTCCCCCATGTGCAATTTACTGTCTCTGAAAACTTGCTGGAGGGTCAGCTGTGAGTGAATTTAGACTCTGTAGAACTCAACAACAACACATCTGTAATATCTGTACCATTTAATAGATGCCAGAGAGCTCTAAACAGCTTTTTTTGTTAGGTACTGTTGTTGAGTATGACTCATAGCAACCCTCTGAACAATTGATGTGAACACTGTCCTATCCTGTGCCATCCTCACAGTCTCTGCTACACTCAAGTTCATTGCCTCAGTGACCAGGTCACACTCACCTAATTGAGGTTCTTTCTCTACTTCACCACATCTCTGCTTTTTCACACATGATGGCCTTCTCCAAGGAATAACCTCTCCTAGCAACATGTCCAAAGTGTGTGAGACATATGTTCATCATCTTTGCCTCCAAGGAGCAGTCTAGCCACACCTTCTCTAAGACATACCTGGTTTTCTTGGCAATGCACTTTACAGCACATAACAACCACCACAAAAGCATGGGATCTTCAACACTCGTCTCCAGCACCACATTTAAAAGGCATCAGTTCTTCTGTCATCTTTATTCATTGTCAGCTCTCAGATGCATAGCAAGTGACTGAAAAGACTAGGCCCTAAATCAGGTGTACCTTAGTCCTCAAACTGACTTCATTACTCCTCAATAATTTGGCCAGATCACTGTAGATAGTACTATAGCCAGCATAGACTTGGCGAATACAATGTGTCTCCTGATCTTCTGATTGCTGATACTAAGCGTATTCAGTATTATAAATAGTGTGGCTAGATGTAATATGAATGCATTTTTCTTCACTTGATCATATTTTTCTCAGACAAATTTGTAAAGTTGACTTGCCAAATCAGAAGTTAGAAATCTTATAAAGACTTGATATAGTTTTGCAAAAGACTTCTTTCAAAATTTTGAATATTTTAGCAAACTTTGCAGAAATGTAGTGAAAGTAATGATTCCACCTATGTCCTATTTTCCCATTCATCATTGCCAAATTTCTTTATCTCCAAGTGATGGTAAAATGGGTAATTTCAAGTTATTCTAAGGACAATAGCTTTTCAGTATTCTAAACAGAACAAATTTAAGACAGTGTTGTATTCTACTTTGTGAAACTATGCCAATCCTTGTCATAGGCTTATGGTCAATACCCTAGAGTCATGTTTTGAAGTGACTGAATTTAAACCACTGAAATGTAATCTTAGATAAGTAAAAAATAAATACAATGGATTGTTAATATACTGCATAGTATTTTAAAGTGGTATTCCCATCATCAAAAAGTATATGCGGTTTGAAATTTTTTAAAAAAGATAACTTTGTTTTAAAAATTATCTTCCACTAAACATACCAACCCACCCACAAACTATTTGTCACAGAAGAAAAATACATGCTAGTATTTATAATCCTCATTGTATTCCCTTGATACCTAAATAAGTAAAAATGCAATATAATTACTAATCCTTCATTTTCCAGGCTTTAGTTTATGAACATCCTGGACAGGAGTTAGAGATTGAGCTCTTTGATGAAGACCCAGACAAAGATGACTTTCTAGGAAGGTAAAACCTTTATGAATACTTCAAAAGAACATATAATCACCCTCTCTTTTTCATTTATTAGTAATTATTCTTAAAACTGTATTATAACTATAAAAATCTGTTTATATTCATCTGCCTCACCTTATATTTATTAAAACATGATTATCCTGTAAAAATATTTACGGTAGAAAAGGAAAGCTTCTTGGTCTGTATGGTCTATAATCATAGCATTTGACCACGTGTGGCTGTTGAAATTAAATTCATTATAAGGAAATTATTTGTTTACTTAGTTGTGCTAGCCACATTTCACGTGCTCAGTAGCCACACATCTGTCTGTCTGTCTGTTTGTTGTCATTTGGCATACCTTTTACATAAATTAAGTTTCCTTTTTTTTTTCCTTTCTGGTTGGGTTTTTTTTTAACATCAGAAATGTTTTCAGTCTTTTTTCTGTTGCATATTTTCTGCCCCTCCCAGCCCTCTTGCAGGCCCCCCTTGTTTTAGATTGTTGTCATACATATCATGCCTAATCCTAAATTCCTTCTGGACAGTTCTTCTGCTTCTTGCTGGTGTTCTCAGTCACAAAAGGACAAATACTACATAGTACCACTTAAGGAAGGGAAGAACTGTCCAGAAGGAAGATTTATCCTTTTGTGACTGAGACATTTCATTCAACACAGTGTTCTCCAGGGTCATCTATCTTGTGTAATGTTTTATTAGTTCATTGTTTTTAGTGCTGGGTAATATTCCATTGTGTGAATATACCATAGTTTTTCTGTCCATTAGTTTGTTGATGGGCACTTGGGTTTTTTCTGTCTTCTTGCTCTTGTGAATAATGTAGCAATAAGCATGGATATTCATACATCTGTTTGAGTCATGGCTCTAGTTTCTTTAGGATATATTCCCAATAGTGGAATTGCTGCGTCAAATGATATTTCTATTTTCAACTTTTGGAGAAAGCACCCAACCACTTTCCGTAGAGGCTTTATCATTTTACATTCATGCCAGCAGTGAATAAGGGTTCCAGTGTCTCCACAGCCTCACCAGCATTTGTTGTTTGCTGTCCTGTTGACTTGGCTATTGTTGCTGGGTTACATTTCCTTTAAATATTAGTCTAAGCAGCAGGAGGAAGCCCTGCCCAGTCCTGTGCTGTCCTCAGATCATTGTTGTGTGTCAGCCTGTTTTTGCAGCTCCTGTGTCAGTCCAGGGCATTGAGGGAGGTTCTTCCTCTTTTTTTTTTTGATTCAGTACTGTGTACTGATGGTACATGACAAGATGGGCTCTCTAGCTCCTCCCCTTTCTCAGGGGACTGGAAACTGTGTCAAGGATATGAGATTCTCAGTTGGGGGGGGGATCAAGTTGGGGCAAGGACTCCCCAGCAGCTGAAGGTCTCTCTCTGTTATTGCTATTGCTGGGGCTGGTGATCCAAGGGGCTCTTACTCATTGGAGACCAGGTGAACCATAAGGTTGACCACCTGGTTGCTGTAACCAAATTCATTGTTGTACCAGGAAATAAGTCTGACAAAGTGGTCGTTCAGGGCAATGCCAGCCCCAGCATCAAAGGTAGAAGACTGGCTGTCACTGTTAAAATCACAGGAGACAACCTGTTCTTCAGCGTATCCCAGGATGCCCTTGAGGGGCCCTTCTGATGCCTGCTTTACTACTTTCTTGACGTCATCATATTTGGCAGCTTTCTCCAAATGGCACATCAGATCCACAACTGACACATTAGGGGTGGGGACACAGAAAGCCAAGCCAGCAAGTTTCCCATTCAGCTTGGGGATGACCTTGTCCACAGCCTTGGCAGCACGAGTAGATGCATGGGCAGCTCCACGGCCATCAAGCCACAGCTTTCTACAGGGGTGGGTCATCCACAATCTTCTGGGACATGGACTGTGGTCATGAGTTACTCTGTGGTTCCAAAGTTGTCGTGGATGATGTTGACTGGGCGGTCAAGCAGCTGGTGTTGCAGGAGGCATTGCTGGCAATCTTGAGTGTTATCATACTTTTCATGGTTCACGCATATCACAAACATGGGGGCATCGGCAGAAGGAGCAGAGATGATTACTCGTTTGGCACTACCCTTCAAGTGAGCTTCAGCCTTCTCCAAGATAGTGAAGACACCAGTTGGCGCCACAGCATACTCAGCACCAGCATCACCCCACTTGATGTTGGTGAGATCTCGCTCCTTAATATAGTGGTGACTTTCCTATTGATGACCAGCTTGCCATTCTCAGCCTTGACAGTGCCAGTGAATTTGCCATGGTGGAATCATACTGGAACATATAGACCATGTGGTTGAGGTCAATGAAGAGGTCATTGATGGCAACAGCATTGACTTTGGCAGAGTTAAAAGCAGCTCTGGTGACCAGGCGTCTAATATGGCCAAATCCATTTACTCTGACTTTCACCATTGTGTCTGTGGGATGCGGCTGAGGCTGCACAAGAAGAAAGGGCAGACTGAATCGACGAGCAGAGAGACGTTATTCCTCTTTTTCACTGACTCTTCACTCTACTGAGCATGATGTACTTCAGAGACTCACTCCTACTCATAATAGGTCAAAAGTGTATCAGATAAAGTCTCACCACCTTCCCTTTTTGGAGTGTTCTAGCTGTACTTGTTTCAAGGCAGATTTGTTCATTCTTCTGAAAGTCTGTATAATATATTCAGTATTCCTTGCCAACACCATAATTCAAATGTATCATTTCTTCCTTGTCTTCATTGTCTAGCTTTTTCATGTGTTAGAAGTGACAGTAAATATCATGACCTTGCAACAGTGAATGAATTTTTTTTAAAAAAAAGTGAACCGGGGAAAGGAGGGATGGATTAAAATGTGCAACAATGAATGAATGAAAATCTGACTTTTCTGTAAACTTCTGTTAAAATAACAAAATAAAAAATTTTCTTAAAAAAGTACCATGACTTGAATCAGGTACACCTTAGTCTCCAGAGTTGTATCTTTTTTTAAAATACATTTTAAAGATACCCTTTGTAGTAGATTTGTCCAACATGTGACTAAAATCATAACTCACTGCCCTCGAGTGGTTGCCAATTCATAGTGACCTTCAAGGGCAAACCGGAACTGTCCTGCCCATCGCATTTCCAAGATGCCCTTTATGGAAGCAGGTTCCTCATTTGAACCACCTACTTTTTGGTTAGCATCAGAATGCTTAATCCTCTGAGCCACTGGTGCTCCTAAACATGTGGCTTTTGTTGAGTACTGTTGTCAGAACTAACCCACAGCTGACTCTGCAGCAGGATTTCAGAGGCAGTAAATTGCATGGGAGGAGATTGCCTGTTTTTCTCCCAAGGAACAGCTGGTTGTACCAAACCACCTACCTTTGCATTGGTAGCCAGTTCCTTACCATTAAGCCCCTAGAGCTAGTGGCTAGTGTTTATATTGACAGTGCAGCGAAGTATACTTTTTTTTTTTAAATTTTATTATTTTTGTGTGCATGTACCGTCAAATCAGATCTGACTGGTACAGGAGGAGATTGTCCCTCCTTCCCCGGCAGAGCATCTGGTGGATTCGAACCGTTTGCCTCTGGGATTGTAGTTGCAGCTCCTTGCCACTAGGCCACCAGAGCTCCCCTCGAAGTATACTTTATCACAGAGAGTTTTACAGGACAGCTCTGTTACAAAACATGAAAATGGATTTTTTTACTGTTTGTACAATGATCACCTATCTTTAAATCACTGAGTTAGGTTTTTTTTGGACTGAGTAATTGCACATATACAGTGGGAAATATTTTTTTTTTACTTTAATTGAGCATCTAATATAGACAAAAATGAAAACATAAGATACATTTATGCCTGGTATTTATTATTCAACTGACTTCCATTATTATCAATTGAATTTATTATTTAACTGAATTCAATTTTTCTATGTGTGACTAAAAAGAAGGGAAAACAACAATGAAAAGGTGTAGGCCTCATCAGTAATGGCCTTGTGTTTTTACTTATGATGTCAGAATTTATTCAAAGGTGACATAACAAGGAGCAATTAAAAAATTTTAAGTAGAGAAGTAATAGGATCATGTTTGCCTTCACGTAAAATCAGTATGTAGACTGGATTTGAAGGGATGAAGACTGAGGACCAGGGCACCATTAGGAACTCTTGGATTGGATTAGGAAATTATGAGGATCTAAATTGAGACCTAAATTGCAGGAACAGAGAAGAGGGAGGCTACACGAAAAAATAGAGAGTATAATCATCTCATCTTAGTCAAGAGAAAGTGAGGATGAATTTCAGGCTTTTGGCCTCTGTGGGGGTGGTGCTATTCTTTGGAACTGTATCTGAGCAGAACGCTTGTTTAAAAAGAAAGTGGGCTTCCACTGAGACATAGAAGTGAGGGATCATGCGTCCAGGGCAGAGGAAAGCTGAGCTTGAGCTCAGGTTTAAAGCCTGCAGTGGAGATCAGAGTGCTAAGTCACTGTATGCAAACAACTGATGCCATGTCAATGATGGCAATAGATGATGTTACCCAGGGAGAGCAGGGCAGCAGGAGGGGTGAAATACTTTAAAACATCTTTGACACACTGTACATAGCTGCCTTATAGGGAAGTTTTGCTTCTATTTCTAACCTCAGCTGGGCTAAACTGAGATCTCTGATGTCACTGAAGCTTGACCCTGTTCTTTTCCTCACCTCTGTTTACATCTACTGAGTGTGTGAACTCGAGATCGCTTTTGGAAGAAGAATCTGTTTCTTGATCAATGGTATAGCATCTTGGTGTATTCCTGTAATACTTTTTCATAGACTGATGCTTACGTTTGTGTCAGTTCTTCTGTCTCCTAAAATTACTGTATTCTTTTCTGTAGTCTTATGATTGATCTGATTGAAGTTGAAAAGGAGCGCCTTTTAGATGAGGTAAGTTTTCGTTCAGTGTTGGTCTGTGTGGTAGACACTAATGGCATGCCAATGTGTGCTGGAAGAGTCTGGAATCTGACCATCGCTGTCATCCTCCTTAAATAATGGAAGAATTGTAGTTCATGCTCAAGGAATGGAACAGTTGCTTTGCCAATAATAGAAACCTAGGTCTCTTAGTAAAAGCAAGGTGCACAAAGTTTAAGAATCAAATCAGATAGTATTTATGAATATCATATACTAGAAAATTTTATGGTTACAAAACAATAAAAATCTCTTTGTTTTGGATGGGATGTGTGTGTGTGTGTGTGTGTGTGTGTGCGCGCGCGTGCGCGCTCTCACAGGAATTGAGGTGCATAGCTAATAAATAACAGATAGTTGAATTATAGTATGAGTTAATAGAGAAAATAGTACAATGTACTATGTCTGTTATGTACTGAATATTGAATATACAGTGTTGAACGAAATAGGTAAAATCTTTGCCTTCATGGCATTCTTATGAATTTCTGAATCATCTTTAATTTCTGAAATAACCATATGGTTTTCAATTATTTAGTCAATTATTAATGATGAAGAGAAATGAATATGTTTGTTTTTTTTATAATAAAATATTTGGAGTCAACAATTTCTTTTTTTCTTGGCTGTTAGTCCCATTAAAGCCTACATATAGATGAGAGATTGAAGACATTTGAATTTTAAAATTTAGCTAAGTTTTTCAATCTTTAGAATAGACATAATAATACTTCATAGGATTATTGTTCTACTGGAATGACATATATATATGTCATTTTATATCTATATCTATAAATGACATATATATATATAATATCTAGTAGCTATGTACTATATAAAAAGTATGTAGTAGTTTCTAGCAAGCAGAAAGTGCTGTATTATTGCACAGTGTTGCTAGTTAGCATTATAATTTTCAAACAAAGTCACCAGGCATTTAAGGAGTATAAATTCAGGAGGGATAGAACACAAGATTGGTGGAAATGGGAAGCACAGGGAGCAAGTGGGAAAGGTTGAATTAAATATAGCAAGAATGGATTATAGATACATTGGATTGCAGTCAGTGTCATGCAACATTATGTTTATGCATGGAAACTGATGTATTCTGTAAGTTTCTCCTTAAGTCACAATAAAAAGTTTAAAAAGGACACTTCAAGGAAGACAAAAAGAAAAAGACAATAGATGTAAGAGCAGCAAGACCCAGTCCTTCCACATTAGTTAAGAACAGTTGCTGTTTCACAGTGAGCAACTCCTGGCATTTGGAAAGACTGAATTTTCATTTTGGATGCAGGAGAACTTTTGCTTAATTTAAACATTCTTTTCTCTTCAGTGGTTTACTCTGGATGAGGTTTCCAAAGGAAAGCTTCACTTGAAACTGGAATGGCTCACATTAATGCCAAATGCTTCAGATCTTGATAAGGTACTGTGAAGTGTTTGGTTTTGGGGGGCTTTTCCCTTTGTTTTGATAACCAAACCATTGCCATTAATTAAGATTTTTTTTAAAAACAAACAAAAAAAAAACCACAACAGACTCATTGCCTTGAGTCAGAACTAACTCGTCTCCACCCCTCCATTGGGTTTTCTGGAGGTTATATGTCACATGGGGGAGGTTAGTGCTTTCTCCCTATGAGCTCCTGATAAATTTGAACCACTAGAGAGGCACTACCTTTGGGTCAGCAACACAGGTTTGTTTGGATGACACCAGCAGAACTCCTACAGTGAAGACTGGACTCTTTGAAGTCATGTTGTAATAAAAATTTTACAGCAACAATGTGGAGTATTTTTCAATAAGACACCACATTAGAATCAAACATATATTAAAGGTAATGATACTTTTTAATAAATGACATAAGTACTCACATTTGGTTTATAGAAGCTTCAAATTTTGTGCTTGTAAGAATATAGGACATTTTGAGAGCCACAGATTACCTTGTGTGTCATTAAATTGACTTCTTGGTAATAAGTCTTGTCATTTAAAAGATATTTCTTGATTAGTTACTCTCTTTGTATTGCATTATATGGAGGCTCATTTCTCCACATTTCTCATGTTCTTGAGCTTAACAGGCATAATATAGTAAAAAAAGTCCAAGTTTTGCAGAAATAGGTCTACTGAGAGGTTTTGTTTTTCGCTCCATTACTTTTAGGTGCTAACAGACATCAAAGCTGACAAGGACCAAGCCAATGATGGTCTTTCTTCAGCGTTGCTTATCTTGTATTTAGATTCAGCCAGGAATCTTCCAGTAAGTACTATAATGGTAAAAAATTTTGAGTGCTTGTTTCCGTGTAGCAAATCTTGCTTGAAAACCACTGCTTTATTCAACAACAGTATCACTGTTCTTGTCTGTGTTTTCATGTTCATTTCCAGACCAACGAAGTAGCAGTGTAGAGATTTTCAGTTTGCAATTTTTTCATAAGTATGTTTTTATGCTTAGAAATTTTCATTATTTAGAATTTTCAGAATTATCTTTATTCCAACATGTTTTATGAAGAAATCTCCAGTATAAGGAAGGAGAAAAGTAGTTAGGAGAAGAAGATAGTCTGTAGCAAATTGCACTTAAAAATTAGCTGCCTAAAGATGGAAATTTATATTATTTGGAAGAGTACAATGAAACAGTTCATGCTAACTGTACCACAATAATGAATGAATTTCTGGAACTTAGTTTCTAGAGCATAAAGTAGGTGAAAATAAAATTAGAGAGATGTAAAAAAAAATAAATAAAATAAAAATTAGAGAGATGTGGAAAAACCCTCTTGTACATGTATTCTGAGCCTTAGACATTAAAATGTTATCATTTTAATTTTTTTCATTTTAATTTTTAATACCATTTTGAATGCCTATTTGCTTCAGAGCAGTTGTTCATAGGGTTGCTGTGAGTTGTAGTCAACTCAGGGGCACCCAGCAACAACAGCAGCATATGGTTGTTTGTTTACACAGGTGTTAATTCATGTTATTTCATTGTGCCTGTCAGTTTTATTGAGAGAAAGATTACTACCATCACATAGAGAAATTTTTTCCCTCTCCAACGACCATCCATTGCATAATTCTTCATGTATAGTAAAACTTTGTCATTTTTTTGTGTATTTCTTTTACTTGATGAAATGGACAAGAATGCAAAGAAGCATTTGACGCAGCCCCTTATACACAGTGAACCTTGTGTAAACCAAACCTCAGCTTTGTTGTTCCAGGTCTCAACAATTTTATGCCTTTGACTGCATGCAGTTTTACCACTTTTTTTTTTTTAGAATTTTTTATTAATATTTTAATAAGATTACAGAAAACTTGGATTTCCATTAATTCATTGTTGCACAAGTTTTACCACTTTTATATCTTTCTTTTTTAATGAAAAAGATTTGATTTTTTCCTTGTCTGACAGATTCTTGCTCTACACAGCTTCTACTGCTACATCTTAGACTGCATAGTATTAATGTTGCATACTAATTATTCTCAAATACAGAGTCACGTTAACATGGAATAATCTCATGAATATGCACATTTAGACTCATTCATGTCTTAAAAATTGTATATTATTGAACTTTGAAGGAAACCTGAGTATTTGAAATGAAATACACTTGGTTCATTGTACCTTTTACTTAATACATTAATAATTAAAATGTAATTGATCATTTCTTTTCTTCATGCTTACAGAAAAATATGTTGTGTATAATTTTGCTGTTTCTTTCATTGATGTTTTCTTGACTGGTTTTAAATTTCCTCAGTTCTAACAGTTCTGTTATTTAACTTTTTGGCCAATCTTCCAGACTGAGGTCTGTGACTTTACCTGTATAGCTTCAATTGAAATAATTAAAGTCAAGGCATTATTATTTAAACTTCCTACAGAATAGTTTGTATTGTATCACTTTCTGGCTTTAACCACAGTGATGTTTGCTGTAGAGTTTTCTATAATGCCTCTTGGAAGTAAACTTGTTAAATACTTGAGGGTATAAAGAATAGTACTGGTAAATTGACAAGAAAGGATTAAGTCTCTCTTTGCATCTGTGTATTTTGCCAAATTAAATTGAAATTTTAAAAAATGTCACATAAGCAAAAAACAAAAGTGACTTGATTAACCTATTAAAAGAGCACTTTGTGCATGAAGTAAGTATGGCTGTCAGAGGCAAAGAATTTTTGCAAAACCACTGCCCTGTTAGGGAATATATTTTAAAACGGTATCACGTGCTGATTGGATTTTCACTGTGAGTTGTTGTGGAATTCTTTGCCTCTCCCTTTGCACTCCTGTTTAGTAGTGTTTTTGTGCATTCATTTACCACAGCCCATCATTCTTTGCTTTCTCCTTCCGTTTTTCACTTTTCTAAGAGTATCTACGAGGGAAGCTTTGGGTGTGGCTACTTAAAAGAGAGGAGAGCATCGGGACTAGTATTTTGTGAGAACACTACCTCAGTCTATAGAGCACTATTTGTGAGTTCTCCAGTGTTCTTTCTTTCTTTCTGTTTTTAATGGCAACTGCCCGAAATGTGGACTAGAACTTCTAATACAACCTACTCTGTGGTGGAATGACTTGCATGCTGATTTTTATTTTCCTGCATGGTTTTAACTCACTGTGTATTTTCTTTTGTGCTTGTTTTTTGAGACCCTAACACTACTGTAACATTGTGAGTATGTCTGAGGGTGAGGTGAACAAGTTTAGTGAGTCATTATAAAGAAGCCTTAGATTCCTAAACTGCTCCTAGACCATGGGGGAAAAATAAAAACTTTTCTAAGGAAAAAAATAATGAAGACATGATTATTAAAATTTTATTTTCTGTGATTATTTCAGTGTGAGATGTAAACACTTCCCTGTAAGAGTTCATATAACTTTCTTGGAGCCATAGTGTCAGAACTCAGACTGCTCTTATCTGGCACATGACAGGCTTCCTTTAAAGCCCTGTGTACAAGGAAACTATCAGTCATAAGTAGGGGTAGGCTCATGGAGAGATGAGGTTCACCCTGAAAACGTGCTTTCTCCAGGATATGGCAGCTTTTAAGAAATGTAACTATCCCCTGGAGTGGATAATTAAGCTTTTCCCAACCTTTCTTTAGGAGCTGATTTTGATCTCATTGCTCCTTTGTTTTATGCTCTGTCACCTTGATATAAGGTAGTTCTTGATGCTTCTAGTGTGTAATTATTTTCTCTTATATTGGGCTAAAAAAAAATAGCCAACGGCTTAGTGTCATTGATGTGGAAAACTATCCTTCATATATAATGTATTAATTAATGAGATTTTTAAAGTTCATTAAGCCCTAGAGTCTAATACAATAATTCAACCTGATTCATTATATATGCATAAAAATGACTGGCAATCCTTAAGAATTCACCTGGAGTTCTTGTCAAAAATGTGGATTCTTATTCATCTTTGGGGTGAAAATGCAAATTCTGAGCAGGAAGACAGTCCAAACTGAATGTGTTGGAAGCCCAGGTGCAGTAATGAGAGAGTGCTTTGCATTTTTTAAAATTGCTTTCCATTCTGTTTCCAAAGAATTGCCATATGCACTCAGTATATTTTTATTAGCACAAAAAGGGTGGAGGCAAAAATTGAAGAAGAGGTACTTTGCCCTACTTCATAGATGAGAAAAATAAAAATGTTGGGTGAGCTGTTCAGAGTCATACCAATAACAATTGATCATCTTCCTCTCCTGACTTCCTACTTACACCTACATAAAGTGATTTTAAAAGGCAAAAGGAAGTCAGAGAGACATAATAACAACTGTTTTGTATCCTTTTTAAAGAAAGTAACTTTCTCCTTTAGATATTTCTTCATATCAGATTCCACCATAAGCTGATAAAGATGACAATATAATTCTTCTGCATAAATTGTGTTTCTTTATCTCTGATAATTTTCGAAGTGTCTATTCCCCATAATATAACTACTTCACTTAAAGGGAGGCTCTTTAACCTTGTGTCATGGTTTTTAATTGTTATTGTGTACCACTGAGTTGGAACCATCTCATAGCTGACCCTCCTGCAGATTTTCAGAGGCAGAACATCACACAGAAGGAGTTACCCATCCTTCCCTTACAGAACAGTGTGGATTTGAACCACAAGCTTGTTTTTAATTGCTTGTTTTTGTTATGTGCCGTTGAGTCGCTTGCGACTCATATTGACCCTATGTACAACAGCCCTAAACTCTGCTCTGTCCTGCGCCAATCGCAGTGTCTCTGACACTGCCATCCCGATTATCCCAGTCACTGAATCAGTCCACCTCATAGAGGGCCTTCCCCTCCTGTGCCATCCCTCCACCCTCCCAAGCATGATGTCCTTCTCCAAGGACCTATCTCTCCTCACAACATGTCCAAAGTATGTAAGACGGAGCCTCAGAATCCTTGCCTCCAAGGAGCCACCCGGTTTAACCCTTTCCAGGATGTATCTCTTTGTTTTCCTGGCAGTCCATGGTACTTTCAATACTCTTCTCCAGCACCACAGCTCAAAGGCATCAATTCTCCTTCTATCCTCCTTGGTCATTGTCCAACTCTCTGATGCATAACAAGTAATTGTGAAGACCATGGCCTGTATCAAATGCACCTTAGTCTCCAGAGAGACACCATTGCTCTTCAGTACTTTGGAGAGGTCCCTAAACAGCTGACTTTCCCATGGCAATGCGCCTTTTAATTTCCTGCCTACTGGTGTTGACTGTGGAGCCAAGCAAACTAAAGCTGTGTACAATCTCAATCTCTTCGCCATCCATCCTGATGCTGCCAATTGGTCCAGTGGTTTTTTTATTACTTGAGAATATTTAATGTAACATTTCTGGGTTATAAAAATTCATTTTTCTTCTGCATTGTGAAAATCAGATGTGATGCTTTATTATTAGAATATATGCATTACTCAAAATAAAGTAAATGTGAGAAAATTGGGTTTTTTGTTTGGTTGGTTTTTTTACCCATTCATTTTCAGTGTAGAAAATTCATAGTATAGATCAGAACCTTCTTCATTTTATTCCAAAATCTGAGATAATTGCTAATTCTAGTGATTTTTGGATGATAGCCAGGCCTATTGCTTTCTTATTTCCTGCCATCTCTAAAGCACTTTTAATTTACAACTTCATGAGTGTGTTACTGCTCATGAACCTCACAGGAAAGTCTTAATTTCTCCCATCCTGGAAATATTCTCTTTAGAATTTGAACTCTTACATCTTCTGTGCTCCTTTTGATCAAATTTTGGAATTGAGTTTCAGACTTAAAAAATAATATCCTATGACTCATGGCTGCCAGCTTTACAATCTTGGACTTTTATAAATAATCGTGATAGATAACATTTCTTGAACACCTTCCAATAGCAAGAGAGAGTTTTAAGGATCTACATGTATTAATCCATCTAACCTTCAGAACATCATTTTATAGAAAAGGAAACAGAGTCTAAATTAATAGATTCCAGACTCAAGACCACATGAATAGTAACAGAACTGAAGTTTGAACACTGGTAGTGTCATCCTACACTACATTCTTGAACCCTCCTCTCTGCTCCATCCTAGAATAAAGTGCTGTAGTTTTTAATTATGTGGTCTCTATACATTAATGTGTGTGTGGTGGCGTAGTGGCAGGAAGCCACACTGCAATCCTGAAGGCATGCTGTTCCAGGGCACTAGCTGGGAGAAGGATGGGCGATCTCCTCCTGTGAAATCAGTTGCTTATGAAAACCTGACAGAGGGTCACTTATGGGTCAGTTCCTCCTCAACGGTACACGACAACAACACCACCAATATCATACATTAATAACCAAATATAACAGCAACTGTTATTTAGATCCTTAGGTATCAGGATTGTATGTGCCTTGTGAAAGTATAAGTTATTTTTTATTTCTGTTAAAAGAAACAATCACAGGTGACTAACCTAAAAGGTCGTGGGTTCAACCCCACTAGCCAGTCCCTGGAAGAAGGCTATGGCAGTCAGCTTCTGTAAAGACCTATGGACTGGGAACCCATGGGACGATTCTTTCCTGCCCCGTAGTGTGTCTCTGAGTTTGAATTGACTCAGCAGCATTGAGTGTGGGGGTTTTTTTGTTGCTGCCTCTGCTTATGGTGCACAGATCAAAGTTGAAAGGTAAAGGGACTTTCACCAAGCCTCACCACTGCACATCTACTGCAGCAGTATATGAATCGACTGTGATTTGTCTGACGCCAAAGACTTGTGCAACTGTGCCCTGCCTCACACCGTAATCACACACCACAGCCTCTCTCTTTACTTCACTTGAATGATGCATGTAAGAATAATATTTATTTAGTATAAGCCATATCTTTCTTAAAATTTGACTTTTGAGAAAGGTTCTGAGCACTAAGCTTCTTAGAATATGTGAAGAAGATTGACCTTCCTTCTTTAAGGGAATAGTTTCTAGCCTAACTCTGTGTCAGTGTCACCTATAAAGCTGCTGTTAAAAATAACCCATGACCAATCTCTACCTATAGATTAATTCAACTGATTAGATATTTTCTTTAAAGCTCACTGGGCTGCTTTAACAACCACCCTAGCTTGAGGGCCTGGTGTCAGTGTCTCATTAATTAACTGCTTGGCCAGATAAGTATCTTCTCCTCTGACCAAGGTTGCCATAGCACTGAAGTCTGGGCTATTTATTACCTTGTGTTTTGTATTTTAAAAATTTTAAACTAAAATATGAAAGTAAAGATTTACTTTGTTGTTTAACTTTGATGAAAACAAAATACTAAAATCATTAATCTTAAACATTAATCCAGAAAGGATCTTAGGAACAACTGAATTTGCCATTTTGAGAAAATAAAAGTAATGAGCTAGGAACAAAAGAAATAAAATAAGAAGTAAAACTCATTATAATAGTACTTTAAAGCCAGAAATGTTTAAGATATTGTAGCTCAACTTGTACATTTTCTTCGTGAAAAAGGAGAGACAAAAAATGAGTTCTATCTCTACTATAGTATTACAATTACACTGAAAAAAGATACATTTAGAAGGAATGAAAATAGCAGCTACTCTTACAGGATTTGATTTGAGGGTAACAGGGTATTTGTACTTTAGATGAAACCTTTAGTTTAATTACAATTGGTTTTTTTTAGGTACTTATTTGCACAAAGAATAATAAATAGAATTCTTTACTAATGTTTGATTCTTTTGTCCTTTAAATCCCAAAGAACAAGGAAGGGAGAGCTTAGAAGGACAATTATAGAAGATAAAGAAGTACATTTAGATATTTGTAGATTAAATATTCTGAAGTTAAAATCTTGGGCTTGTAGAAGAGTTTTACAAATGGTTCTGACTGTGGGGGGTTTTTGGTGTAATTTTTCTTGGTAGTTTTAGTTTAAAGACATTTTTGTTGGTCTGTTTTTTGGTTCTCATAAAATTTCATGTCATTAACCTTACATAAATTCTCATTGCATGTTTTAATTAACCCTTGGTATATTCATTTTCTTCTGACTTGAAAGAATAACCCATTAGAATTTAACCCTGATGGCTTGAAGAAGGCTGCAGTTCAGAAAGCTTTAAAGGTAAACAAATACAGTTTCCATTAAGGTCACAAAGTCAATGAAACATATTGAAAGAGATGATGCCTTGACTCTCAAATTAAATTCTCAAAGGTCTAGATTACCTTCCATATTTATAGAGTAATTAGTTGACTAGTTGGATAGATTTTTATTTTTTCACTCAGGAACGATAGACAAAGAAGAATTTTAGTCAAATTTGAAGGCAAATTTTTAAAGGTACTAATACATTTTATTTCTTACTTGCTTTAAGTAAAGTTAAGGAGTTTTTAAATAACTTATATTTTAATGTATAAAACTAGTAGAATAGGAATCCTATCTCAAATTGTAATCCATTTTGAGATTGTGATGTAAAGGCATTTGTGTGAGCTCTCACAATCACCTCTTCCAATATGCAGGCCCATCTGAGTGCAGTATTATGCATTTCATCCTCTGGTGCGGGTGATAAATCTTTTGAGAAGCTTTAAATTGTATTAAATGAGGTATATTGAAAACTAAGCTCCACACTAGGGGAAAAAAATGACATTCACATATATTCTCTAGCTAAATTGTTAAACATTTTCAATGAGATAGCATTTTTTAAAATTTCTTTCTCTGATTTTTTTTCCCCAACCTTGAGTTTTTGATGGGGAGAAGGAGATAATTTCTTTTAAAAAAATGATTGTCTTAGAGACAGTTGTTTTAAGAAAATCTTCTCCAAAAGATACAGAGTTTTCACTAGTTTCAGCTTTAGAAAGATGCATTAGTTTTCAGCAGTTTAGGAGATTGATGACCAATTCTGTTTTTTTCTATTTACCAAACCCTAGCATACTCTATACTGAAGTTCAGAGAGTAGCTTAGTGGTGAATGACTCTTTTGGTGCACTGATTAATACAGTGTTGAAGTAACTGTCCCCTCCCAGATGCTTAAAGGATCTTTCTCTTCCACTTATGTGATAAATGGAAATTATTAGACATAAAAGCCTCCTGGTTAACAGAGGCTCAGAAATGACTAAGCTCTGTGACCAACAGCAAGATGTTCAACCCTCTGTTTTGTTACTCATAAAATGGGAGTAATAATATTGTCTTTATTAGTGAATTAGATAAGGCATTTAATATTGCTCAGTGTGACTGCAGTAAATGTATTTCATTGCAATATTATTACATTATCTAATTGAAACCCAATAACAAAGTGGTCTTAGGCTCAGGCTCAGATAGATGAAATATGCAAGTGCCAAAAATTAAGTGAAATTTAAATTCAAGACCATTTGATTTAAAACCTCCTGTTTTCTTTATTCCATATGTCTCTGACTTGTGCTCATGAGTTTTGAATACTGTGTCTTGTTAGAAAACTTTCTATAAGTGATGTTTAACATTATTTCATAGAATCCAAAACTATCTGTTTTAAGCTGTACCATTATTTTATGTACAACTTATGAAAAAGTTATTTGTTAAACATTGGTAGCATCAATTTAATTCTCATTGAAATAAATTTTAGATTTATGATAGATTTTTATCATGTCACTCACCTATATAAAAGGAAAATCTAAGGAAAATACTTAAGGCAGTAACAGATATACCACTATTGCTCTCTAGCCCAAAGCAAGAATATAATGCCATCTATTAATAAGCTTCATCCTGTTGTCAGAGGAATTAAAAAAAAATATGTATCTTAAAATTGGTAAGTAAATCTCTCTCAGGGATGAATTAAGCATTTATTATTATACAAAGTCATCTTCTATATCAAACTCAAAAGTATCAGTAGCTTACACAGTGAAGTTTGTTTCTTTCTAGCAGACAAAAGCATGAATAGTTTCCACTCCATGATACTGAGAATGCAGACTGTTTCTGTCTTGTGGCTGCACTGTGCTCAGCCCATAGGCCCATTGCATAGTCACAGATGGCGGGTCCGTTCCAGTGGAGAGGAGGAGAGAGAGGAGAGGAGAGTGGGAAGTCATGCTCCTTTCTCTTAAGACCAGAACTTACTTGGCCGTACCGAACCACAAAGAAAGGTTGGAAATCTACTTCATTTATAGCAGATACGTGTCCAGCTGTCAATCAGATGTTTAGGGAAGTAAGAAGTAGATTTTTGAGGTATGATTAATAGTCTGTCACGGTAGTCTACAGCCTTGAAATTTTTTTAACAGTATTTATTTCATTTTGCAGAATTCATTGACATCAAAAAGATGAACCAGAAAATAGAGTATTACAATAGGTCTGAGCTAGTCATGCTTTATCCAGTATTCATATGTTTTTATGCATATTTCTATCATTGCTGCAGAGTTGAGGATTGATTTTAAAAGTATTTTAACTAAAAAAAAATTTTGAGGACCTTCTAATTAATCTCCACTAACACAGATATTTAACTGCATCATCCTGTGGGGCTAAGTTAGAAATAAACCTCATGTCACACATGTTTTCTCCTCCCAATTGTCTGTTCAAGTATGCGTTTTACTGGTTTGGTTTGTTCTGGTGTTTTTTGGGTTGGGCTTTGTTGATTTTTGTTTTTCTGTATTTCTGTTGGTATGTTTTGGGTTTTTTTCCTCCCTCTTTTATCTACTTATACTCAATTTGTGGTTCTAAAGTGATGTTTATTCTTCCAGTAGAAATTACTTAGCAGCTGGTAAGCAAGATTTGATACTCTATAACTATGTGTTTGAAAAAAGGATACCAAGTTTTAAAAAAATACATGAACTCTTATCTTTGACACTTGATAGTATGTATTTATTATGTTGACCAGAGGAATAGTTTGAATTACACTTTCTTTTAAATCTATCTTTTCTTGTGTGTTTTCCTGTTACCATTCATTGCACTTGATTAATTTTGTTATCCCAATAAAATTGAGTAATAAAAACTGTAATTAGAATTTTCATGATATCACATGTTTCCTAAGTAGTTTGCTATGAAACAGAAGACTTAAACATTTTTGAAATGTGTGTAAATAACAGTTTTCTTAATGTTTCCCATAGTCAATACAACCTTGGCTTTGGAGTCTTATTAACAATTATTTTCCAACTTAATTGTTCCCAGAAAATATCTGTAACTTAAATATCAGAAGTAAATACAAATGTTTGTTAATGCAAGCCAATAATTTCATTGGTAAAACTCATCTCAATGTATGTTTGTTTATTTTGCCTATTTGTTTGTTTGTTTTTGGATAGTCAGGGAAGAAAATAAACAGCAACCCAAATCCTCTTGTCCAAATGTCGGTTGGACACAAGGCTCAAGAGAGTAAGGTAAGTTATTATAACTAGTTTCTGGATCTCATCATTTCTAGTATGCACAGCATATGAGTGAAATGTCAAGTAACAGATAGATATGATGATCATAAACAGAGTTATAGTTTAGTTATTGAACCCATTACTTTTAATATCTTTATTTAATCTCTACTTAATTTAGTAACATGTGAAATGTATTGCTTTCAAAAAATTAACATTAAAAAATAATAGGGAGCTCTGGTGGACTAGTGGCAAGAAGCTGTGCTTCAATCCCAAAGGCTCATGGTTCTAATCTGCCAGATGCTCGCTGGAGAAGGAAGGGCAATCTCCTCCTGTGCCAGTGGGATCTGATTCAGTGGCACACAACAACAGCAGCAACAAAAAAGACTATGCTTTAGCTTTATTTCATGAGATAAATTTAAATATTTCCTTTGCAAACTCTATAGTTATTTCTTAAATATTAACCAACAGTACTTGAAATTTGACAAGTACAATTACATTAAAATATTGAGACTTGCTATTACTAAAGTATATTCCATTTTCTTATTACTACATGAGAAAATGTTTTAAAAGATCATTTGGTGGGTGGAAGGAAGGGTGGGATAAAGGGAAGGGGAAAGATCTGGTGTGAAAAACAATGTATATGAACTTTGTAAGTAAACCAATATAAGATTAAAAAATGTTTAAAAAAATTTTTATTATTTTGTGTGTATGTACTCTGTCAAATTGGATCTGACTGGTATTGGAGGAGAGCATTTCGAACCATGTACCTCTGCCATTGCAGTGCAGCTTGCCACTAGGCCACCAGAGCTCACACAAAATTAAAAAAAAAAATATTTAAGAGATTATTTTGTTATAAACCATTGTTTTATTCTAATTGTTGGCACTGAAGAGACATCTTTGTATATAGCATTATGTTTACTACTAGGAAACTAACAGACCTATGGCCATACCAAGATTAAATTTTTAATGTTTATTTTGGGGATTAATTTCTAAGTTGCTATTTCATAACAGTTAATTTTCCTAATACCCTTAATGTTTTAAACTTAGTCTTGTGAACCTTTTCTATAACTAATATATAATAATGGTACTTGCTCAGGAAATATGTCTTGGAATTAAAATTGTTCTAAGCTTACAAACACATTGAATATGTATTCAATATCCACAGAAAATATCACTGAGTTAATATTTTAATCTTTCTTTTAGATTCGATATAAAACCAATGAACCTGTGTGGGAAGAAAATTTCACTTTCTTCATTCATAATCCCAAGCGCCAGGACCTTGAAATTGAGGTATTCTATTTGTAATTTTTGAGATCTCTTAAATTATAATTATCAGGTATAAGTGTACATATTTATAGTTTAGAATTGTGGCCTTTGTCATTCAGAGGCCCTTCACCCTACTCAAGATAATAAACCATCACCCCAAAAAGTGTCTTTATTTACTCTGTAATTCGTACGTCCCTTGGCAAACACAGATCTCCTTTCTGTCATTCCAGATCTTACTTATATCTTCTAGAATATTACATATAAATGTGCAGTGTCTCTCTTTTTTTTCTGTGTTCTCTCATTCACAGTACTTCTTTTGTGTTTCACCAATGTTGTTGGGGAGGTCATAGTGTGCCCTTTTTTATTGTTGAGTAACATACCGCGATAAGGTTATATGACATTTGTTTTTCTGTTTGTTCTTTGTCACTGAACAGCTGAGTTATTTCCAGCATAAGGCTATTAAAAATTGACTATGAACATTCATATATGAGGCTATACTATACATATATATATATTGGTTTTTTGTTTTGTTTTACCAGATAAATGTCAACAGCAGACTGGCTGAGTCATACGGTAGTATGTTTATAGGTTTAACTTTTTTTGTAGATGGCTGATTTTTGGACCAAAGTGGTCATAATATTTTATGAAGGTGTCAGTTTTTCCACATCTTACCAACATTTGGGATGGTCAAACTTTGTCATTTTATTCTCGTATGTAGCAGTATCCCACATCAGTTACAATATGATAACTAATAATGTTGAGCATCATGTGTTTGCATATGTGTATTTGCTAAAAAAAATTTTGAGGACCTTCTAATTAATCTCCACTAACACAGATATTTAACTGCATCGTCCTGTGGGGCTAAGTTAGAAATAAACTTCATGTCACACATGTTTTCTCCTCCCAATTGTCTGTTCAGTTTTCCATAGTGAAATATCTATTCATTTCCTTTTCTTAGTTTTTTAGGTTGTTTTTAAAAGTTATTTTGTTGGGAAATACACACAGCAAAGCCTAAGAGGATGTTCGTTACCTAATGTCAGGCTATAAAGAATTTTAACATGTTCTCTATTTAAGTGCATCTTGGCATACTTTTCACTCTGCATATATCAATCTTTATTTCATAACAGTGTCTTCTGAAGAGCAGATTTTTAAAATTTTAGTTCGATGTTACTAAGATTTTCTTCCCTAGAATTTTTATACTTTTAACCTTAGGTCTGTGATATATTGATATCTGAGTCATATAGATTACACAACCCTGCTTCCTGAAACTGAGGAAGACCTGAAGCACTTGCTGCAGAAGTTCAAGGACTTCAGCCTTCAATATGAATTGAAGCTCAACATCAAGAAAACAAAGATTCTCACCACTGAGTCAGTTGGGAGCATCATGATGGTTGGTGAGGTGATGGAAATTGGTTAATAGCTTTAGATTGCTTGGCTCCACAATTAACACTCTTAGCACCAACAGCCAGGAAATTAAAGACATACTGAATTGGGAAAGTCTGCTGTCAGAGACCTGTCCAAAGAAGAGCAGTGATGTCAGTCTGGAGACTAAGGTGTGCCTGATACAGACCATGGTCTTTACAATCACTTGTTTTGCATCAGAGAGCTGGACAGTGATTAGGGATGGTAGAAGGAGAGTTGATGCCTTTGAGCTATGGTGCTGAAGAGTATTGAATATACCATTGACTGCTAGGAGAACAAACAAGTTCATCCTGGAGAGGGTGAAGCCAGGCTACTCCATGGAGGCAAGGATTTTGAAGCTTCGTCTGACATACTTTGGACATGTTGCAAGGCGAGACCAGTACTTGGAGAAGGATGTCATGCTTGGGAAGGTAGAGGGACAGGGCAAGAGAGGAAGACCCTCAGTGAGATGGATTGATTCAGTGACTGGGGTAATGGGAGTAGGTGTACCAGAGACAAATAGTTTGGCATAGGATAGAGCATGGTTTAGGGCTGTTGTACGTAGGGTCATTATGAGTCGAAGGTGACTTGACGGCACATAACAACAACAATATGGTATAATTATAGGATTGTGGTTGCTTTGTATATAGCTGTAGAATTGTTCCAGCAGTTGGAATCCACTTGCCACTCCAGTAAAGAAAGATGAGCAGTCTTCTTCCATAAGTTTACAGCCTTGGAAATCCAAGGAAGGTTACTATGAGTCAGAACTGGTTCCACAGCAGTGGATTTAGGTTAGGTTTATACATTTGTTCCATACTTTTTATTAAAAACCTCTTTCTTTGTCCTGCTGAGTTGCTTTGGCAACTTTGCCAGAAATAATTTGCCCCTATGTGTCCATCTGTTTCTGGAATTAGTATTCTTTGCTTTTGTTCTGTATGTCTTTATGCCAGGAATTCACCGCCTTTGTTATTAATGTTTTATGGTAAGTTTTAAAACCATGAAGTGTTCTTTTTAACAGTTATTTTGAATCTGATTTCTTTTTCTACCCAAAACTTTCTGGAGTTTTTAATGGCTATTACACTGAAAATAAAGATTAATATGGAGATAGTTGACCTTTAATAATACTGAATCTTCTAATTCATAGAAACCATATATCACTCTGTTTTTTTAAGAAATTTCTTACATTCTCTTAGGAGTACTTTATAGTTTTCAGTAACTGTACAAGTTTTGTGTGTTTCTGTTCAATTTATCCGTAAGTATTTCATCATTTGGGGACTATTAGAAATGCAATTTTTAAAAAATATTTACTAGTAATTCATAGAAATAGATTATTTTGATGCTAGTATATAGCATTGATTCTACATACCAGCTTTTTGCTGTATGTAGAAATGATTCTATTTATCAGTGTAACTGATTTTTTTTTAATTATAAGTTTTTATTTTTTATTTATTTTTTTTTTACAGAGGTTTTGGATTTCCATTCATTCATTGCCGCAATTTTCTCCCTTCCCACCCCTCCCCACCAGCTCGCTTCCCCCTCCGAAGAGAGAAAAAAAAAAAAATTCCTTCATTAGTATACAATTCCCACGTCCCTTCCCCCCATCTCCCACCCCGAGTACACTTCTCTATGCAACCTTAATTCTGGATTCCTGTGTGTAACTGATTTTTGTACAATGATGTCATACCATGCAACCATACTAAACTTCCTTTTTTAAAATTTTTTACTGGTTTGCTTACAATATAGTATATATATATATATATATTGATTTTCATACTATTCTTCATACACATTGTGTTTCAACAATCATTCCCATGCATTGTTTTATTTACATGTTATTGCTTGAGGTGTATTAAAATAAAATCAAAATTAGAAACATTAGGTATGTTCATGATGATGAGTGAACATGATACAGCATTTTCCTTTCAAAGCTGACAGTAGAACAATTTGGTAAACAAAATCTCTCTCAAAATCTCAAGAAGAGCCTACAGACTTATATTCCTTCCATATGCTTGGCTACAAGTAGTCTCACATTATATGATTAAAAAAAGATAGCAGAATCATAAACACATCCCCAAATTCAACCTTTTTACTTCCAGGAATACATTAAAAAGAAGGTCTGGAGGAGCCCTGCATGGTGGGTGGGTCCCACGTCACCTTCGCCAGGGGCTGTGCAGTGTTACACATGACAAGTGTGCAAGAAGGAAGGAAAGAGCCGCTGTGACTCTCAAGTCTCCACGGAAGGAAAAATGATTAACGGTCTCAAATTGCAGGGAGAAGGAACCATGCATTACGTTTTATAAAATTAGTCACCGTTGGGCTTTGCCCATCATTACCCTGTCTTTTCAGGTCCCCGCCAGATCCTTCCCATTTCCTTCACCACCTCCCTCCATCCATCAACCTGTGCAACCCTGTGATTTCATCCCTACCCATCCTCACAACTCTGCTCCCACTCCTTTCCCCTTGGGTCCCCATACATGTTTTACTAGTTATCCTTCTATTTTTACAATAATGGTCTTATTTGTTTTTATATTTTCCTTATTTGTTTTTGTCCTTTAAAGACTTGAGTTAGTTCATTCAGCATAATACTCTCTTTCCAATCTTTCCTAGTTACGTAGTATTTTTTTAAATTGTTGCTCCTGAGTGACGCATAGTATTCTATTGTGTGACTATACCACAGTTTCTGAATCCATTCGGTTGTGGTTGAACATTTAGGTTGTTTCCATGTTCTTTTTTTTTTTTAAATTTAGGTTGTTTATTTTTCATTTCAATGAACATCTACAGAGATTTTGGAATTCCATTCATTCATTGTTGCACCCTGTTTCCATGTTCTTGCCTGGTTCTTGCAATAGCACTACTGTGAATATTGGTGTACAGATAATACATTTCTTTTTCAGTTCTAATTTCTTTGGGGTTTATTTCTAGTAGTGAAATACCTGAAATACCTAGGTCATAGAGAGTTTCTAAGTTCAGTTTGGCATTTACTCAAAAAGTTGAACTTAGAAAACTCCTCATCACCTAAGTATTTCACACAGTGGAATACTATGTGTCATTCAGGAGCAATGATTTTTTTTATCGTTTTTTTATTTTAATGAAAATTTACAGAGACTTTGGATTTCCATTCATTCATTGTTGCAGTTTTCTCCCTGCCCACCCAGGAGCAACGATTTAAAAAAAAAAGTACTACATAACTAGGAAAAACTAGAAAGAGAGCTTCTGTAAAGACTTAGAACCTTGGAAAGCCTACTGGAAAGGGTTACTCTGTCCTAGAGGGTTGCTCTCAATAGTTATTATTGAGACGGTATGTATTATATTTAGCTTAAAAGAAAGTTCTATTTTAAGTGAATCACATAACTTTGAAGTAATTTTATGGTGGTGGTGGTTGTTGTTGTTGTTAAGTGCATTGAATTGTAGGCGACTCATAATGACCCTATGAATGAAAGTCCTTGACACTTGTGTGCATGACTTTCATCCTTTCTCCAGGTTCATAGGGTTTCCAGAGACAAGCTATTTATGGAAGTGGATGCCACTTCTGCTTCCAGGCTTGTTTCAACCAGGGAGCACCACCAAACACTGTCCACCATGGGTAACCGTTAGCACATTTGACATACCACTGTCACAGTGTTCAGCTTCACAACGACCACAAGTTACCTCTGTATGGCAAGTGGATATGCCAGGGCTATACAACCTAGAAGACAGTTTGAACAAAAACAATGAAAAACAGGTCTGAGGGCCACAGACCTGAGAGCCCTTCAGTATCTTACCATTCCGACATGCCCAAATGCTGGCCAACTCTGGGCCAGAGACCCCCAATTCATCTGGCAAGTCCGCTGTGCTGACCCCCAGTGGGGCACAGAGAAAGCCACAAGCCAGAGCCTTCCTTACCTGCCTGTCCCCAAGAAGCCAGAGGCTGCGTGCAGCTGATACTAAGTCTCCCAGTTTTATGGTAGCTGTATTAAATATGCCAGTCTATGTTGCTCTGAAGAGCAACAGTGTCAATCTGGAAACCAGGGTGCACCTGATCCAGGCCATGGTCTTCACAATTACTTGCTGTGTGTCCAAGAGCTAGGCAGTGACTAAGGATGACAGAAGAAGAATCAGTGCCTTCAAGTTGTGGTGCTGGAGAAGAGTCCTGAACATATATGGACTGCCAGGAGAACAAACAGATTTGTCCTAGAGGGGGTGAAATCAAGCTGCTTCCTGAAGGCAGGGATTTTGAAGCTACGTCTCACATACTTTGGGTCCATGGCCAGGAGGGACCAGTCCTTGGAGGAGGGCATAGTACTTGGAAGTGTGTAGGGACAGCACAGGAGAGGAAGACCCATGATGAGATTAATTGACTCAGTGACTGGAGAAGTGGGATTAGATCTGCCAGCAACAATGAGATTGGCTCTGGATAGGGCAGTATTCAGCACTGTTGTACATAGGTTCACTATGAGTCGCAGATGACTCAGTGGCACATGACAACAACAAAAAGGCAGCTGGTTCACATCTACCTTGTGCTCTGAGGGGGAAAGGTGGACAGTCTCCTCTCATGTGATTTACAGCCTCTGAAAACCCACTGGAGCTCTGCTGCAAGGCAGTTCTGACATGATGGCAAAGAATTTGGTTGTTTCTGGTTTTGTTGTTAAATTGGTTTATTACTGTTATTTCTTATGTGACATTGATTGTTTTCTAACCGTTACTCTTTGAGAAGCTGCGTTTCTTTGTTTTCTATTTGAACTCTACTCAGCACAGAGAAAATCTGGGTTCCACAGATAAGATGCATTGTCTTATAGTTCTTAGGTATTACTTTGACAGGGCACCTGGTGGTTGTTGGGCTTTTTCTCCTAAAGCAATCAGGTTGATTTTAAATAGGGAGCGCTTAAAGGACACTTACAAATAATATTGTTTGTTACTGTAAATTCAACTTACTCCAAGAAAACAAACAGATTCATCCCAGAGAGGGTTAAACCAGGCTGCTCCTTGGAGGCAAGGATTCGGGGGCTTCGTCTGACATTGGACATGTAAGGAGAGACAGGTCTTTGGAGAGGGACATCATGCTGGG